>NC_034438.1:50372538-50447625 GCF_002078875.1 Numida meleagris | reverse complement strand
TCAACCCCCCCCCGTCACAGACACAGATCTTTAGATAATGCCGTGACACTTTCTTACAAGGAAAGGCTCAGAAAAATAGAATGGTTCAGCCTGCAGAAGAAGAGGCTCAGAAGGGATCTCATCAATGTCCGTAAATACCTGAAAGAAGGGTGCAAAGAAAATGGAACCAGACTCTTTCCAGTGATGCTCATTGCCAGGACAAAAGGCGTGGACACAAACAGGAAAGCAAGGGGTTCCATCTAAACATCAGGAAGCACTTTTTCACTCATAAAGCGGTGAGGCACTGGAACAGGTTGCTGAGAGAAATTTTGGTTGCCTCAGTCCTGGAGGCATTCAAGACTAGGTTAGATGGAACTCTGGTCAGCTTGATCTGGTGGATAGCATCCCTGCCCATGGAACTAGATTCCATTGCTTTTTTTTTTTTTAAGATTTTTAAGATTCTTTCTAGCCCAAGCTATTCTATGGTTCTATGATTCTGTGATTCTATGATAGTATATGATTTCACAGTTCTATGATTCTGTGATTCTTCAATATGAGGATGCCTAAGCATTTGCAAAAGTTGCCTAAAGAGGTGGTGGAGTCTCCCTCCTTACAGATCTTCTAAAGTCATCTGGACGTGGTCCTTGGCAACCTGTTCTAGGTATCCTTGCTTGAGTAGGGAGTGAACCAGATGACCACCAGAGGTCCCTTTCAATCTGAAGTATTCTGTGATTCTGTATAATACTTCGTGGATTAATTTATTGTTGTGTTATTTTCTTTTGGTGATCCATATATATGGTGAGTAAAATGCCTGCAGTCTGATGAGAATTCCTGTGGAGATATTAGTAACTATCAGAACATACTAAAAATCATTCAAGTTTATACTTAATTTCTATGTGCTTTACAGAGTTTATAAAAGGAGACACAAAAAGAACTAATCTCCTGCTTTATAGCAATAGGTTTGATGACTTGTTTCCTACCAAGTAAACAAACTGAAAACTAAAAACGGAAATTAATAATATAACAACTTCTGAGTGTTGTAGTTATCTAACCCTATGATTATTTGGGAAAAAAGAATTGAAGATACTTATTGTTGCTATTTTTCACTTTAATGTTTTGATATAAATGTTCAGTAGAACAGGTGGAATACTGGCTGGTGGTCTGTAGGTCGGAGTGTTTTTCAGGGTTTCAGTTTCATACACTAGCCTGATTTAGAGTGCTTACAGCAGCTGAAGTCCTAGACAAATTCCCTGACTGAGCAATAGGCTTTTAGATAACAGGGCATAGTGTAAAATGTCAGGCATATCCTAAACTTTCCAGAAAACTCTTGTTTCCTTCTTTCTTTTTATTTTTTATTATTTTTTTTCCTGAATAGGATCTGAAGCCAATTTTTAAACCGTAATAAATTGAATTCTTGGTTTCTGACTCTGCTTAGTGGCTGGAATATTGAGGGTTTTGAATTTATCAACTACACTTTGTATTATACCCAGCAGCTCTAATTATCATTTCAGAAGGACTTTGCTTGTCAGCCTTAACAGAGGTCTCAAAACACCTAGGGGAAAATTCTTAGTCAAATACCCCATTATTTACTGATTCCCTTGTTCATCTTGAGTTAATTTCTGTTCTTCTGTGATAATGAACTAAACATTTTTACTGAAGCTGTTGTGAGGATTATCTATGTACAATATGCTAAGTAGGACTATGCTTAAATACTGAAACTGTGGCAGGGTCCAGTGTTTTTAAAGGGTACTGAACATTAATGTTTTCATGCAAAGTAAGTCTTCACATGCTGGTTAAACATACATTCAGGGAAGGATTCTTTAACGTGATAAAAGGCTTACTAATGCAAAAAAAAAAAGAGACCATTATCATATTTTCAGAATGGGAACATAGTCAGAGTTACAAAACCCTAAAATCTAAGATTCTGATTTACGTAAGTTCTTTAATCTTGGTGGTAGCTGAAACTTTTCTTACAAATCTTGTCACAAGGAGGAGAAAACCATTCCCTACCCTTTCTTTTGCTCAAACATCAGTGCATCACTCTTAAATTTGAAGTATGAGGAGCTGAAGATACTCAGTAAGATATGGGAGAGATTAGATAGCAGAAAGGCCACACGATCCGAGGATGATACAAAACGCAAAACTTTGACGTAAATTTTCCTTAATATTTTCCATAATTATTTTGCTACTGTTACTCACTGTGTTAGTCCTCTATTGTGCTGGGATAGCCAGCTCAGGAAATCCCTATTTAGTGAAGGCTGCATATGGCTAGAACAGGAAGACAAAAATGCTGTGAAGATACCTTAATTTCTTGAAGATCATTCAGAATTTTTCAGGACTGATACAAGCGTTCTGCTCTGCTCTACTCTGCATTGTGACACACTTCCTAGCATGCCAGAAATACTTCCTATTCCTGGAAGAATAATCGGATTATATTCTGTGATTATTTTCATTCTTGATTGCTTGTACTCTAGTACACAAACAATCTCTTTCAAACAAAGCACGTGATCTTGTTTATGATCTTGTAGAGAGAAAAGCTATGGAATCAGTAAACGTATTTGTATCATTCTCACTTGGTAGTCTTTACATTCACTCAATTCTTAATCTCTGTTGATACAAACCATTATACAAGACAAGCAGAAAGTCGGTCCATAAAGATACAGGCATCAGAACTTCTGACATTATTCTCCTGCAAGTGGCCTGATCTGCCAAGTACCAAGCAGCTTGCATACTTTCGTATATATGTAGTTCTTCCTTCCATAACTCAAAATGCTCGGAGTGCCTGTGCCTCCTAACTGATATCTAAAACTCTCCTGTACCTCTTGGAAGGCTTCGTAGTACTCTGTTATCGTGGGCTTTGACCACATACAAAACGTCTTTGTAATGCATTTCTTCTGGTGCTTGGATGGAGTCTGCAGTACTGAATGGTCCAAAAAATGTTGCAGACCAAACTGACATCTTCTATCTGTGGCAACAGACAGTGTTTGCTAAAACACTTTTATTGGGATTTTTTTCCAGAGGGTAATGTTCATGGTTTGATGGTGATGGAAAAACTGTCACCAGATCTCTTCCCTTGCAAAGGCACCTTCATGTGGGTAAGACTTTTCCAACTGTTTTTCTATTGAATTTCTATAACTCATGTGGCCTGTGGTCCTGTGTGACCATTCCAGCATATACATGATCCAATCCTATTTATTTTAAAGTAGGTACAAAATATCTCCTAGTTACCTTAAGAAAAAAAAAAAAAAGATTTAAAAAATTGTATCTATTGTATCTTCAAGGGCATTGAAAAGGTCACAAACAAGATATGGTGATACACAAGATATGGTGATACATTTGAATGTTTTTTGTTTGTTTGTTTGTTTGTTTGTTTGTTTTAGGCAGGTGATAATGAATACTCAAATGCAGTCCACAGTAATGGAAAATAAAAGCACTGTTGAGCTGGTACCCTTTACAAAGCAAGATTCAGTGTTTCAATGGAATGGAATGGAATAGGATGGTATAGGATAGAATAGAATATTTGAATATTTCAGTTGGCAGGGACCTCGAAAGATGCTCTGGTCCAACCATATGACCACTTCAGGGCTAATCAAAATTTAAGGTATTTTAATAATGACGTTATCCAAATATTTCTGGAACACTGACAGCCATAATCTGTTCCAAATTTCTTCAGAAATTATTCAAATTACTAGAGCAGTTGTATTAAATTTATTTGACATTTTCTATAGTGACCACTGATTTGCACCAGCCAGCAAGTCTTGCCTTCTTCCTCACAGTAATCCTTGCCATTGATCTCAGAAGTCTGCTTCAGCTAAGTAAATTGACTGACATTTATATCAGTAACAAAGTAAGAATACAATTTTGGAGAGTTTATAGCCATGCCCTCAGGGGCATCAGTGTCAAATATTAGAAACGACTTTGATCTCGTGGCTAAAACAAGCAAAATAAAAAAGCTCAGCACGGACCTACTTTATCCTTCTACTTGCCTGTTCTATTGTACTATGTACTGTGATATTTTCTTTATGAATGACTTGAGAAACTTAAATGTAAATGAACTCATAAAAAAATGTAACTGAGCAAGATACACTGTTTAATAGGGCTGTGGGAGTAATGTCACTAAGCAAATGTCACTAAGCTCCCTGAAACATTGAGTTTCTAAACAGTAAAAGATTTCCTCAGAGAGTCACAGAATCACAGAATGGCTAAGGTTGGAGGGGACTTCTGGAGGACATCAACCTCCTCTGCTCAAGCAGGAACATCTGAAGCTAGTTGCTCAGGATGATATCCACATGACTTTGGAAGATCTCCAAGGAGGGAGACTCCACAACCTCTCTGTGCAACCTGTGCCAGTGCTCAGGCACCTGCAAAAAAAGAAAAGAAATTCTTCCTGATTTTTCGATGAAACATACCATGTTCCAGTTTGTGCTCATTACTTCTTGTCCCAGCACTGGGAAAAACTGTAATGAGCCTGGCTTCTTCCTCTTTCAACACTCCCTTCAGGTATGTATAGACATTGTTGAGATCCCTCTCAAGACTACTCTTCTCCAGGCTGAATAGCCCAGCTATTCCAGCCTTTCCCCATATGAGTGGCCTCGGTTGTACTTTTCAGTACGGCTAGGTCTCTTTTGTATCCAGAACTGGACTCAGTACCCCATGTATGACTTCACAAATACTGAGTGGAGTAGAGGGATCATTATTCTTTTCCTGCTAGCAATATTTTGCCTAAGACAGCCAAGAATACTATTAGCCATCTTAGCAGCAAGAGAATGTTGCTGACTTGTTCAGCTTGGTGTCTACCAGGACCACTACGTTTTTTTCTGTTAAGCTGCTTTCCAGCTTGTTGGCCCCCAGTATGTCCTAATGCTTGTGGTTATTTCTTTCACAGGTGCAGGACTTTGCATGTCTTGTCAGTTCACCTCTCCAGCCTCTGGAAGGCTGCATGTTCATCTGATGAGCCTCTCCCCAGTGTTTTGTGTCATCTGTGAATTTACTGAGGATGCACTCTACCCTATTGTCCACATTATTGCAGAGTTGCAGAAAATGTTTTAGTTACAACAAAGACAGCTTTTTATTCTTAGAAAGAAAATTTGGTGAAGACCTTGTGTTGCATTTTTAGGTGTAAATGTAAAAATCAAATGAATCCCAGAGCTGGATGCACAGAATATCTGGAACAGGAGTCTTTTATCAAGAAATCTAGTCATGAAGCAAGTTACCATGGATATTGGAGGCTATTTTAATTTTCTTTTACTTAAAAAGCTGTAATACTGACAAATGCTGCTTTATATAATTGTATATGTATAGATAATAATAATTTACAGAGTATCTTATTAAGAATGAAATATTGAGGAACACAAGCACACTACACTGATGTAAACAAACACAATCTACTTAGGCAATTTTGTTGCAGGTGATAGATGGAGAAGCAAAAGACTTCAAGGATGTTGTATATACTCTTTCAAATTATTTCCCAAAATGGGACCAAATAAATTAGCACCACTTTTAACAGTTTGGTTTTGAAATTAAAATCTGTAAAAGTGTAAAGATGTTGACAGAGATTTAAAGTAGTTTGCCTGACCAAAGGAATTGAAGTTTTAATAAATACCACTTGCCATTTTTTAAATTAAATAGATAGATAAACTGTTGAACTTTACCTCCTTGGGATGTACTGCTATGTAGCACATACTACAGTATGTAGATCATGCCTCCATATTTTGTGTTTATTTATCAAAAGCAATGTATCTTCTCTGATTGTTTCATTCTGTTTTTGAGGACAGAATCATTATATTACTTTTCTTTTTTCCTGACAGATTCTATCTGATTATACTGATGTTGACCTTTTACAAATCATGGCTCTCATCTCTAATCATTTTGTATAAAATCCTACAAATTTGACTGATATTTAGATAGAACAAGGTTTGAATCAGTCAGTCATATTGTTAAGAAATTTAGAGCTGATTGAAAACCTATTGAATCTAATGAAAGGATTTTCATTTATTCCAGTGAGTAGGCTACTTCTTTCCTGAGAAGTTAGCTGCTGTCAGTGGATCTATTCCTATTCATGATTCTATATGAGCTGTAATGAATTATCTGGTACTAGGTTGGCTTGATATTTTCTTTAGTTCAGTCATATTAATATTGAATTAATATAAATATATATGTGCAAATGTATTTGTGTTTATATGCACACATCTGATTTATGATATTATAATATTGCATGTTTTGCAGTGCCCATAATGCTAAGGAAAAGCAATTAGAGATTCCAGGATTAATTCTAAAACGTCTGAGCAGGATAATTCAAGCCCCAGATGTGAATCATTTATATCCACTCCAATTTTGTAGTTTGTATAAATACAGAGATGTAATAAAATGGGGAATGTATGTGAGTAAAATCAATTATCTATCATTTTATACAAATGTAGACATTCAACATAGTCATATTCTTTTAAAAAAGTGACCTTTGTCTTCTTGTCTTTTCTTGCCTTATAAAATCGAACAGTATATTTTGACAGTGCACCTGCATAGGCCACTATCTATAGTAAATTTAATTGCATGTTATGCAGGAGAAAAGTATTTTGTAAGTAGAAAAAAGAAGAGGAAGAAGTAGGCTTTGTCTTATTCATCAGGAAACAGGATTCTTAATATGAAAAAATACTTCCAATACGCACTAAGATAAAAACAAGCAAGCAAACAACCAAACCAAATCAAACAAAACAAAATGGGAAATTATTACCATTTTTAATATCTTAAATTATTGCATTATCATATCTGTGAGAATAAAAGCGATGTAGGATGTGGTAACATTGTCAGACCTGTAGCTATGGCTTAGTATTAGATTCTGAATCATAGAATCATGGAATATCCTCAGCTAGAAGGGACACATGAGTATCAAGTCCAATTCTTAAACCCAAAACTCAAACCATAGTTCCAAGAGCACTGTTCAATCACTTCCTGAACTCCAGCAGGTTGGGGCAGTGTCCACTTGCCCTGGGGAGCCTGTTCTATGCCCTCCATCTTCTGGTGCAGAACCTTTCCCTAACATCCCCTGCCTCTCCCCTCACAGAGTTCCATGCCATTCTCTTGGGCCTTGTCGCTGTCACCAGAGAGCAGAGCTCAGTGCTGCCCCTCCACTCCTTGTGAGGAGCTGTAGGCACCATGAGGCCTCCCCTCAGCCTGCTCTGGTCTGGGCTGGACAAACCTAGTGGAATTTTGCTTCTCTCCATAGGTTTTGTCCACTGGCTCCATCACCATCGTCATTGCCCTCCTTTGGATACTGTCCTTCTGATACTGTGGTGCCCAAAACTGCACCCAGTGCTGGAGGTGAGGCCGCACAGCTCAGAGCAGAGTGGAACAATTCCTTCCCTTGACTAGCTAGAAGTGCTGCTCCTGATGCACCCCACGATACTCTTGGCTCTTTTGGCTTCGAAGGCACACTGCTGACGCATGTTCGGTTTGCTGTCAACTGCTATACCCAGACCCATTTCCGTGTGGCTGCTCTCTAGTCTCTTATCCCTCAAACTATATATATGTCCGTAGTTGTCCCATCCAGAATGTGGCAACTGCTCTTGTTCAATTTCATGCAGTTGCTGATTGCCTCGCACTGTAATTTTTCAAGATCTCTTGGCAAAGCCTTTCCATCATAGAGGCAGTCAGCTGCTTCTTCTAATTTAGTATCTTCTGTGATATCTTTCTTAGTTTGCTTTTGAGTACTGCATCTAGGTGATTTATAAACACATTAAAGAGAACTGGCTCTAAAGTGGAGTCCTGAGGAATCCCAATAGTGACTGTCTGCCAGTCTGATGTAACCCCATGTCCTATAATCCTTTGAACTCAACCTGTGCTCCAATTGTTCATCCATCTTATTAAGCTTTTGTCAAGCAGTATGTGGAGATTTTGTCCAGAAGGATATTGTGAAAAGCAGTATCGAAAACTTTCCAGAAATCAAAAAAGATGATTACATCAACTGGCTTCCCTTTGTCAACAAAATGGGTAACCTTGTTATAAAAGGAGAGCTAGTTTGTTAAATAGGAATTTCCCCTTATTAACACTACGTTAATAACACTGACTATGACCAATAATTGCATTGTATTTCAAGTGTTTTTCAGTAACTCCCAGAGCAATTCTAGTTCACAATTGTACCAGGCACTGAAGTGAGACATGAATATTTATTTGTGTAGATTTTATCTACCCTCTGGTTATGGTTTATTGTTTATCTTCTGGTTATTAATAAAAGAGATCTAAGTACAGCAGTCATCTCTTCCGGGCATCTAGCTGGAACATGGGAAATATCAGCAACCAGTTGTTTCATGACCTTGATTATTTGCACTACTACTTTGTTCCTCTTCTGCAGAACAATGGAACCTTTCCAAAATAAACAACTAGGTCAACTTCTTTAACACTACTTATAGTTCTGGTTTCTGAAAGATATATCAGAGTCAGAAAAAAACAGAGAGAATATGACCAGGACAATTTAAAGATAGAATATCTTCTGTATAAGAAACCTTAAAAATTACCATAGACCTTCAGATGGGAAAGGAGAAGACTGAAGGGGAATACAAGAGGATTGTAACTTCATGGTGGATGGAAAATATTAACTAGAAGTAGTTTCTATTCAGCTCAGGACCAGACAAACCCATCAGGGGAAGAAGGTATGTTCGAAACAATATGAAATGACTAGACACTTTCTGCAGGGTTTACTGGCAGAGGACTGTGTAGACACCAAAACTATAGTCAAGCTTCAAGAATCATTAGAGAAAGTCCACAGAATAAACAGTCACAAGGACACTGTGATAGTAAGATGTCCTGTCAGGTTTGGAATTCCTGAGCTTCTGTTTTTTGGGAGCAGGGAGGTATTACAGAGGAGTTTATTGTACTCTTCTCTTAGATATTCACCACTGGCGGAAGAGCAAGAACATTGTTAATTGGGCTAGCTGAGCACAGTGTGGCTGTGCTCTTAATCAAATATTCCTCAAGAGGTTATGGAAACAATCAGAAAACAACTTCATATCTAACTGATCTCACCACTGTTACTAAACTCCCTGCAGCCACTGCAGTGGTTTTTTTTTTGCCAGTTTATTAGAGCTGCTAAAACAAATTTAAAACCGCTATTGCATGTTTATCAGTAAAACCTTTGGGCAGATCCCTCTGTTTATTACTACTCTGTTTTAAGATCAGAAGGAAACACTCTTCATTTTACACAACAAACTAAGTCAACATGATCACTGTGTGGACCATAGGATTACCCTGGAGCTCTGTGCTTCATCCCACATAGCAAATACACTAAATAAGTGGCTCAAAACTATGCCTGAAATAGCTCTCCAGAGAGTCAGAAGCATTTTTAGAGAGAACTTTTGTGGTTCACATCACAGTTTAACAGAAAAGACTGTGCTCACTACTATTACAGGAATCTATTTAGAGAAGCAGCTATTTGTCATAATAATGTTGCCCAGAGTTGCCCAAAGAAGATGGATTAATAAGGCAAAAATACTGATGAAAAATATTAAGTGAAAAATATATCTTAGTGGCTTTGTCATAATATACGACATACAGTCTTGCTGGGAGAAATTAAAAGGCAGAACAGGCAAAAAAAAAAAAAACAACAACAGTGAAATGAATGCACAGAACATGGAGAAAGGATATTTGTTGTTTAGAATCAGTGAGGATGTAAAACTAGAGAGAAATCTCTCAGATGCAAATTAGAATTTAATAAAAATTTTGAGAAGAGAGTGGCTTTATTTTCCTTTAAATCATTGCTCCTACCAATCCACTGATGAGTCTCATTTGAGAAAAATTTCAAATATCCTTTAAGTCTGCATGTCTCACAATAGAAATGCATGTGCAGGAGTTCTTACTGACTTAGGCTCCATGACATATTTTCCCATCAATGTGGTTGCGTATCAAAGGCTGGGAACCTATTTAATAATAAAACTGTGTTTAGGAACAATCAAGATTTTCAAGAACTAACTCTTCGTTTAAAAAATATTTATGCTTTTCAGACTCTGTCTTGTAGTATATTTGTTTATTTGTTTTCCTACTACCCAGTAATTATCATTATTAACTAACAGCAAGTACTTCTATCTTCTAGGACAGTATGATTGTTATCAAGAGCTTCAAGAGGCAAAAAGAACTACTAAGCTTGTGCTGGGACTTTTTTTTGAGCTAAAATTATGAGAGAAAGAGTTTTAGAGATCATGAAGAAATATTATTACATTTCAGTGGATTGTGTTTTATTGGGTTTTGTTTGTATGAATGGAAAAGCTTTCCATTAAGAAGAAAATCTCTTACAGAAAGTAATTCAGAAATACTAGTGAAAAAATCAACAAAACAATACATTTTCCAAATCTTATAAACTTATATAGGAGGAACGCAAAATATGTGAAGTGTCAAAATATTTGGAGTTTTGAGTGCAGCTATTTAAAGTACAAAGTATTTTTTTTCCAATTTTGTTGATTGAGAAATAAATTCATTATTTCTGAGCAGTTAAATTACCGTATTGCTTCAACTTCTACGTATAATGGTTTATTATGACCTTTTCTATCGCACTTGCATAGCCCCCATAATGCAAGCAGGTCCGACTGCTGAACTGAAGAAGTTAGAGCCTAACAAAGGAGTAGACATATGAATGTAGTTAATGATAACTGCTTTTACAGGAAGAAAATATACATTATCTTTACTGTATTATATGTACACTATGCTAATGGTATGCACAGTAATTATATACATACGCTTATGTTTATAAGTGTATGATTTTCTTGTTAAGAGTATTGGCTAAAGAAGATGAAATTCTGCAAAATTTGCAGATATTTCGGATATTTTTCTTAAATAAATGTGAAGTAGAATCTGTGAGAGTAAAACTTTTCACGTGTCACTGCACAGGACAGTATCAAGCAGAAATTACTCATGAATAGAGAAATAATTCAGTGAGATTTCATGAATTAGAATCGAAATGAATTTTATAGGTCAAGACTTTTTTTTCTTTGGACTAAATAAACTGTCTGACAGAGAGAGTAGCTCAGTTACATGTTCCTGTGCAAGTATTACTCTTTGTCTCCATATTCAAGAAGATGGGATCTTTTTAGGCAAGTGATATTTTAAGACACCTGAAACAAATCTCAGATTTTGATAATAAAAATAATTTTGATATCTTCCTGTTGATGAGATTGTCTTGTTCAATGTCTATGTAATTTGGTATTTATTTA
Organism: Numida meleagris; assembly: GCF_002078875.1. Classification (NCBI taxonomy): domain Eukaryota; kingdom Metazoa; phylum Chordata; class Aves; order Galliformes; family Numididae; genus Numida; species Numida meleagris. Next base: position 50,436,451 of record NC_034438.1, on the reverse strand, counting down.
CTTTTTTACAGGTGAAATCGGAAAGAGGAAGGAATGAGATCAATATTGTTGAAGTATGTTGTTCCCAAAATTAACTTTAAAAGCTATGCAAAAAGCTATGCAATTACAAATTTGCAAATGCAGATTACAATTACTTTTTTTATCATAATATTTAAAATAGATCTTTCTAATAACAACTATCTGAATGGCTAGGTCTTCTGTCTTTGTTTAGGTTCAGCCATAACATATAACTTAATTTTTTGATCGAAGGTACCCCTGAAGAAAAGAGTGACAAGAGGTCAGGCGGCACAGCACAGAACTGTTTAACGTGGTTTTTTTTTAGGTACTGAATACCATCTTTGGTCTTATACTATAAAAACTGTATATTAAATGATGCAGAAATGAAGAAACATAGTATTCTAATACTACAAGGTCTCTTCTGAAGAAATAAGCATGTTTTCAAACGTTTATGGCCCAACTGAAAAGCATTTGCCTTGTCGTGGTAGTATGTATGACATCTGATAGAATTACAAAGCAGCTTACCTATGGAACTGGTGTGTAGTTTTTCTGAGCGTTTGTCTGGATGTTTTCTGGGACATTGCTGTGTGTTTTCTGAGCACAAGAAAATCACAACTTACATTCTTTCACAACTTTCACATCTTTTGACATTACTTTTAGGGAATTTCAAGGTGTTTAGTTTTAGATCAAACTAACAAAACTTAAAACAAAAATGAACAAAAAAAATGCTATTACGACAGCAACAAAACAGTACTTCCTAGATTCTTCAAGCAGTTATTTTAAAAAAGTAATGTTCCATTCACATATGTAGCTCCTCATATATGATCGTGTGTGAAGAACTAGCTGAAAGTTTTTTATACAATGGATGTAAACAGCACAGGGAAAAAATGGCATCAAGTTGAACCCTCTTTCACATAGTTCTGATCCAGCAACTCCTAGCCATGTTTAGGAGACTGTTCGCAGAGAATAAAGGAGGAAGAATGGAGAGAGGTCATTAAAAATATATTGCCTTATTGCTTGCACTTGAAGTTTAACTTCTTAATGACCATAATTTGTATGATCTTGATCATAATGATCAAACGTTCTTAACATAGAATAAATAAATGTAATATTCATGGCCTGTGCAAATGAGTATTTGCTGATATGAATCAACAAATACAATAAATAAAATTAAGAAGTCAAGAAGAAGAAAGCAATAGAGAACTAACCTCGCATTAATTTATTCTTATTCCAAAAGAGCTACTGTTATGAAAGATTCATATGTTGCAAGACAAAAAAAGCAACAGGTTTTCAGTGAAAGAAAACTGTGTGGTTTTAATCTTGTCTTGTACCATGTATTTAGGTTGATAAAATCGTTATTCATGTGACGCCATTCTGCACTTGAAATCTTTGCCTCATTTATAAAATAAAACATCATATGGCCTGTCAGCGTAGAAAATCACAATTTCAGAACAAATACCATTTTTATTAACATTGAAGCTTCAATAAATTTTCTTTATTTCTCCCTGTATTTTTCCATTTTAAGAGTATTTCAGAACTTCAGTTATCAAGTGGTCTTCTTAGAAGAAAAATCCTGTGTAACGATTATTATTTTTACATTTTTTCCACAATGTAATATTTATGGTGTAAATAGATTCTAAGTGTTGTTTAGTAACTAGTCTCACAGTGAATCATGTTTTTTAAAAAAAGCATGTTTTTTAATTGAATAGGCAGGCATAAATCCATATTGAGTAGGATGTTTTGCACTGGCTTGAGAAAAATTTCTGTTTTGAAAAACACAGATTGCTTATGAGAAATGACATGAGAAATGAACAGGAAATCACATAAAATCAACATCAGAAATTAAGTGGAAGCAGAGGTATATTGTTTTATTTGAGTATTGATTAATTTAGCACACATTCAAATACACAGACTTTGGATACAAAAATTGATTCAGATGAAAGCTTATTATGATTTGTAAGAGGAGGAAAAGTAAAATTTTTTAAAAATTATCTTAATAGTTACATTAAAGGCATATCCACAAACCTAGCATATCTATGTCTTATTATCTGCTTAGCTGTTTGTGAAAAAGGTATACTTCTTTTTTCTCTCTCCTTCCTCCCCAAGATTAAAAATTTCAAGCTATTAGTCTGTATTATTTTGTGTGCAGAAGAAATGAATAAACTTATGCTGAAATGCTTGAAGCTGTTGTAGCAAAGGCACATCTTAAGAATAATAAAAAGTATCAGTAGAAGTAGGTAGTTTGTCTTTCATTATATTTATACATCTATATCAAAAGCTTTTAAAAATAGGTTATTCTAAATCATAGTTGTTTGTCACAGATATCAGCATTAGAAGCAGTGCAATAGCACAAGGGTAATAGTACTACTGGTCTTTTGTGTTTCCTGCATTCCTCTGGGAGAGATCTGAAACCAAGAGTCATTATGGGTGCACTGGAGAATACTTGCCCATCCTCTATACTTTCTGTACACGTTGTGAACAGCATGTAGTACCAGAGGCTCTCTCTTCTCATAGCACAATCACACTTGAGATCAATCTGGAAGAGCAGGAAGTAAGAGATTAACAGAGAGGGGCTGTGGTTCATTGAAACAAGGATAAATAAATCTCCCTCTCTCCTTTATCTTCTTTCACTGCTGAATGGTATCAGCATACACAATACCAAACCCAATTAGATGTTTTTACTACTTTAAATTTTCAATGTCTTTTGAAATACAGTATTTCTTTCAGAAAAAAAATACTTCTGATAATTTATTTAAAATAGTTAATTTCTTGTTAGTTTTGTCAAATTCAACCCTCTCTCCTGAATGGAATCTCTATTCACTTCAGTGGCAAGTGAGAAAAATACCTGAGAAGAGGATCTTACTCAAAATACTACTGAGCAACGTGGCTAGCAGTTTCATAAGGCATCTCTGGGTGCTGCCCCCATTTCATTGGGATTCTAGATGCCCTCAGACCACAGGATTGATGCTCATATGGTCATTGGGTTTCTTCAGCTTGCCTCATGCCTCTGGGCTTCCTAGGCATGTGGAGATGAACCTGTCATCACATAGCTAACACTGATCTTTCTGTGTAGTGTGCTGGCATACTAAAGGTTTCCAGGAATACAGACTGTATATTTTGTTAGTTATAAAACCATGAGCCATGCATTTAAATTTAAGAATTCAGGCAATAACTTTGAATTTTGCAGGCCTGCATATACTTAAAAGATGTACATGCTTAACTATCATGATAGGATGGATTTTTATTTTGTAAACAAGTGTCAGAGTTCAGGTAGACTAACCCCTTTCACTCAAAATGTCCTGATTTTCAGACTGAATTTGCCTATTATGACTTTTTAATCATAAATTAAACAAGCTAGGGAGCAAATGAAAAGATTGAGAACAACTATAAGCAGGAAAACCAGACCCAGGAGACAAAACAGCCAAGCTTCCCTTTGTGTGAGAAAAGGTGGGAATGCATGAAGTTCTGTATGGGGTTGGATGACAAGCCAACTGAATTCTCATGGGTAAGAATTTATAAGCAGACCGGTATCAGTGAGACTGTAGTGAGTGTCTGCTATAGACCAACTGGTTAGTAAAACCAAGTGGATTAGGCCTTCTATAGACACATGGAAAGTCCCAGTTCTAATGGGGGATTTCAATCATCTTCATAGGGCTGTTGGAGGGGCAACACAGCAGACAATCTGAAGGAGTTCCTGGAGAGCACCCAAGGCAATGACCTGACCCATATGATAGAGGACCTACTCAGTAGAGTTGCTCTACTGGACCTCATGCTCATCGCTGCGAGTTAAATGTTGTACCACATTTAGAGGTGGTCAGAAAACTCTCCTGTGGATTATTTTTATTCTTGCAGTGATTTTTTTTCTATAAGAAAAACATTTTATTATAAGATCTTTATTGTTGGGCCCCACACAGGGGTTAGCTGTTCCATATTTAGACTCATCCCTTGCAATCAGCAGTTGCAGTATATAGCTTTCCTGTAAGGGACAATACTGCACAGGCAGAGCTAAGCGTCTCTAATGTGATTAACACTACAGCACCCAAAGACCTCCAATGTGTTTCTGCCAAATTATTGCATGAACAAGGACTGTTACACCACACTGTGGTTGCTACAATACAAATCAATACTCTTGAAGTAAGAATCTTTAAAGAAGAAGAAGAAGGTAGAATAACATGCTCAAAACCCTGTTTTGGTTACATGCTTTCCTTCCTTTATTTTACTACGGGAGAATTTTGCTCCAAATATGCTCTTCCAAATACTGGACATTTCTGTAGGAAATCTTTGCTCATATCAACCCATTGCTTCTTTGAGCAAAAGCTGATTCATCACAGTACATAGGGAGTAAGGGAGAAAGAACCTTGATAGATAGAGGGCAGGAGTATGGCAGAACCATGCCTACACTGAATCTCACTGTTAGTAGACAACTTCACTGCTGTGTACTGTGATTGTGGGACTGATAGAAACACAGAGATGTCAACAGAGACATCAAGAGAAACACATGATGTCAACAGGAGTCAATCTCTGCTTTCCACTTTTGTCCTTGCTGAACCAGCACTTCAGTACAAAGCTTTATCACACAAATTTTCAAAGAAAATAAAGGCAGCAAAAAAACAGCACCACTGATAAGTCATTTTCATTCTTCCCTCTGTTGCTTTGAGAGTGTTTCCCTAATAATAGCCTTTTTTTGTTTGTGTGTTTGCAAAATGTCAGAACAATCTTACAAAATTATTTTTTCAATGATAACAACATGAGTAGAGGTGACCCACAGTTTTACAGCTGCTATGACGGCATTGTTGCTGAAATGCACCATCCACTGCCTCACATCCACTGTTTGGTCTCCATAAAGCTTCAGCAAGCACCAATGAATGTCAATGAGTGCAACGTTTTCCACATGGAGGAATTTAATGACACGTCTTTGCTTCATATGCATTTTCATATCAGACACTATTTTGTCAGACTGCACTTCTGCTGCCATCTGTTGCACAGCAAAAAAAACCCAAAATATTGGCAGGAAGCTTCAGCCTCCACTGCCATACCACCAGTACCTGCCTTTGATATTGAGGGCCACATAATAAAATAGGAGTCATTACTTTTGGAGCATTCCTTATACAGTCTTGGAAATCTTTGGAAAAAGGTTTTCACTGAAGTGGTAATGAAAAGCTTATTCTCATTTAAGTGTTAATCTTAGTGCATTTACATACATGCCACATGCATGAATTTCTCTGTATTTTCTATGAATTCTCATAAAATTAGAATGTTTTTACAAAGAAGAAAACAAACACAGAAAAAATGAAGGATGGAAAGGTTTAATACTGAATCTAGGTATCAAAAAAGCATCACTTTATTCTAAACGTTAACTTAATAAATCAATTTAGACACTTTAAACCTTTGAGATAAACAGAACAACAACAAAAGCAACAGCAACAGAACTTCCAGCCAACTAAAAAAAAATTTGCCAAGAATGTTCAATTTTGTTCTTTGTTTAAAAACGTGAATCAGCTTTGTAAGTGAATGTAAAGCATAATTAATAATTACATAAATGTTCTCTGTTACAGATTTTAGTCACTTATATATAACGCAAGAAGCATTATGTATTTGTATCTATCATATCTAATTAGCAGATAAATGTCTCTCTTATAAAATAATGTCATTGTGCTGCATTATTAGGATATGTGTGTCCCTGAGTCTTATCCACTCTTGTAACTGCCAAACAACAGCTAAAAATAAACAAAACAAAACAACAAAAAAAGAGAAGAACTTAAAAAATAATCATTACAATAATCACAATTTTCTTTTGTCTTTGGCGAGATGTAGCCCTCTCTCATTTGAAACAACATGTGAGGGCTGGGGCATGAGACCATTAACTCAGCTGAAGTGCCTCTACACCAGTGCACACAGTATGGACAACAAACAGGTGGAGCTCAAAGCCATTGTACAGCACGAAAACTACACTTAGTCACCATCATGGAATTGTGGTGGGATCATTCCCATGACTAGAGTTCTGCAATAGAGGACTATAAGCTCTTTAGAAGGAGGAGGCAAGAAAGGAGTGGTGGGGTGGCTTTGTATTTTAGGAAGTATTTTGATTCTGTTGAGCTCAAACCTGGGAATGATAAAGTTGAGTCCTTACGGCTAAGTATTAGGGGGAAGGCCTACAATGCTGATACCCTGTTTGGAATCTATTATAGAGCACTCAGCAAGGATGAAGAGCCAGATGAAGCAGTCTACAAGCGGTTGGCAAAAGGCATGTGATCACTAGTTATTGTACTTTCAGGGGATTTCAATTTACCTGATATTTACTGGAAATACAGTATAGCAGAGAGGAAGCAGTCTGGGAGGTTTCTGCTGGTAAAAGAGACTACCAGGAGAAGCATCCCACTAGACATGCTGTTTACAAACAGAGACGGAATGGTGGGGGATGTGGTGGACAGAAGCTGTCTTGGGCAGAGTGATCAAGTGAAGAGTGATGACAGAGTGATCTGGGAAACTACAGGCTGGTCAGCCTCACCTCTGTCCCTGGAAACGTGATGGAACGGCTTGTTCTGGATGCCAGTTCCAGGCAATTGGAAGAGAAGAAGGTTATCAGGAGTAGACAGCATGGGTTCAGCAGGGGGAGCTTGTGCATGACCAATATGTTAGCCTTCTATGATGTCATCACTGGCTGGGTGGATGGGGGGAGAGCAGTGGACGTAGTCTACCTTGATTTCAGCAAGGCATTTGACACTGTCTCCCACAACATTCTTATAACAAAGCAGAAGAAGTGTGGAATAGATGACTGGACAGTGAGGAGGGTTGAGAACTGGCTAACTGGCAGAGCTCAGGGGGTTGTGACTGGTGGTGCAAAGTCCAATTGGAGGCCTGTATTTAGCAGTGTTCCTCAGGGGTCTGGGTCTGGTCTTGTTCAATATCTTCATCAATGACCTTGATGAGGGGATAATGTCCACCCTCAGCAAATTTGCTTATGAATCTAAGCTGGGAGGAATGGCTGACACACCAGAAGGCTGTGCTCCCATTCAGCGAGACCTGGACAAGCTGGAAAGTTGGGCAGAGAGGAACCACATGAGGTTTAACAAAAGTAAGTGTAGAGTCTTGCACCTAGGGAGGAATAACTGCATGCACCAGTACAGGCTGGGGAATGACCTGCTGGAGGGGAGCTCTGCAGAGAGAGACCTGGGGGTCCTGGTGGACGATAGGTTAGCCATGAGCCAGCAGTGTGCCCTTGTGGCCAAGAAGGCCAATGGCATCCTGGGGTGTGTTAAAAAGAGCATGGCCAGCAGGTCAAGGGAGGTGATCCTCCCCTTCTACTCTGCCCTGGTCAGGCCTCACCTGGAATACTGTGTCCAGTTCTGGGCTCCCCAGTACTAAAAGGCAGGGATCTCCTGGAAAGAGTCCAGCGAAGGGCCACGGAGATGATAAAGGGCCTGGAGCACTTCTCTTATGAGGAAAGGCTGAGCGACCTGGGTCTGTTCAGCCTTGAGAGAAGAAGACTCAGAGGGGATGTGAATAATGTTTATAAATATCTAAGGTGTGGGAGGCAAAGGGATGAGGCCAGACTCTTTTCAGCGGTGTGTGGGGGTAGGACATGGGGAAATAGCCACAAACTGAAGCATAGGAAGTTCTGCACAAATGTGCATAAGAAATTCTTCACAGTGAGGGTGATGGAGCACTGGAACAGGCTGCACAGAGAGGTTGTGGAGTCTCCTTCTCTTGAGATGTTGAAGACCTGCCTGAACACCTACTTGTGCAACCTGGGCTAGGGAGCCTGCTTTGGCAAAGGGGTTGGACTCGATGATCTCCAGAGGTCCCTTCCAGCCCCTACAATTCTGTGATTCTGTGATTCTGTGACCACAGAATAATAGAGCTGTAGGTTCTTGGTGAAGTCAGGTTGGGGTTCAGGAAAACTGCTATTCTACCTTGGACTTCAAGGTAGCAGACTCCCAAGAATCCCTTGGGAGTCTGTCTTGAAAGGCAAAAAGGCCCAGGAGCGTCCACTCCTCAAGAAGGAAGTATTAAGAGTATGGGAACAGGTACAGACCATGTGCCTGGTGGATAGGAGAAAGGCTGTGGACATAGTATATCCAGACTTTAGTAAAGCATTTGACTCTGTCTCCCACAGTATTCTCCTGGAGAAGCTAGCACTGCATGGTCTAGAGAGATGTACTCTTCACTGAGTTAAAAACTGGCTGGAGGGCCAGACCCAGAGAGTGGTTGAATACGGAAACGATCTTTAATTTTCCTCTTGAGAAAGATGAATTTACAATGGAAATGCTCATATTACAAGTTATATACAAAAGCCTATTTTGTTACTGCTTCTTATGTTTTGCATTATTTTCAACACCAGCAAAAGGGTTTGGTATGTCTGGGCACTAGTATATGTCTAAGAACTGAAAATCAGCTTTACAGTGAAAGAAAAAGTATGACGAAGAAGTCATTTGTTTACTCACATGAAGAGCTTGAAAAGAAATAATCAAAAACACTTGGAAACTAGGGCCATGTTTCAAAGGTTTTCAGTACAACAGAGGCTGGTTTCAGGAGACCTTTTTTTTGCTAAGGTTGTTCCGTTCTAATTAGCTCTCAAGATGGATCTCACAATAGAAAGCTTTTGCACGACTGCGTCTGCTCTAGAACACTGACACTGAACTAGGTAACAAGTTTATAACTTCAGATATCAAAATCTGCTTGTGTGGTTACTACCAAATCCTGCTCTTAAACTTATTGGCAGAACTATATATGGAAATATTCTGAATTTGAAAATTTCTCGCTATAGTTTACTGCTTTATAAAAGTCTTCTTTTTGTCCATCTGTGCTCAAAATAATAACTGTGAAGTACCTGTTTATGTCTTTGTGTCCAACCCCACTGTGTCAAGCTGAAAAATCTTTCCACTGAAAAATCGTTTAAATAGTTGCATGTAAATTTTTCCATTGTATTAGGACTTACACATGTTGTCTTTCCTACTGAGCTGCATTCAAATGATTACTTGAAATAAAGATAAATCCATAGTCCATTTTACATTGTTGATCTTTCCTACAATAATGAAAAAGAAATCCCTTTTCAATCATTTTAAGTTCTTCTATATGAGGTTACAAAGTAATGCAATGGATTAATATAACTTATTTTGAAATGACAGATGCTACTGCTTCTACAGCTAATGAAAATTTTATTTTCCACAAGTGACATAAGGCTGTCCTTTTGATGCAAATGTTGAAAAGATATTAATCTGAATGACTGGTGGCAATGGTTGACTTCATTGTGTATTAAACTAGTATATGTGAAATCTGAGCTGGTATAGTGGATAACTTGTACTATGGTCAACGTTATATGCTAAGCAGGCTCACACCGCAAAAGAAGATACTGAAATTGAGTGTTGTATTGCAAACATCCCTAAGAGTGCTTTATTTCATGAATACGGTACAGGAAGTTATGCTATAGGAGATGTAACAGGAGATTCATTTTTTAGGAACAAAATGGCAAGAAAAGTGTCCAGTACTCTATACTGATTAATGGATGGTTCCAAATGTCTGATAGGGATGGTTACAGCACTGGAAGCAGAGCAGTCAGGTAGCCATGGCGATGCAACTTACTACTTCCTGGGTAGAGAAGCTGGTTGTAAAAGTATGTCACACAGATGCTCATGTACCTGAATTGTGCCACTGAAGAATATCAAACAATGAGAAGGTGGATCAGGCTGCTAGAATTGAAGTGACACAGATAGATCTGGACTGGTAGTATAAGAGTGAATTATTTATAGCTCAGAAGGTCTATGATGCTACAGACTCTCAAGGAAGGGATGTAACATATAGACAGGCGTGGGACCAAGGGGTGGACTTGATCATGAGCAGGTTATCCACAAATATGAAACATGCATTACAATTAAGCAAGTCAAAAGCAGTTAAAGTCTTTCCAGAATGGAGAACAATGTTTGAAATATCAATACAGGGAGGCCTGGGAGGTTGATTACATCACACTCTCACAAATCCACCAAGGCAAGTCCCATGTGCTTATAATGGTGGAAATAACCACCAGATGGCTGTAAACATACCCCATGCCACATGCCACTGACCGGAACACCACCGGCACCACCACTGGCTAAAATGGTGCACATTATTTAAAATGTCCATTTAAGGACATTGTAAAATGGATGGCACACAGACTAAGTGAATGTGTATATTTATGAAGGGACAAAAAGGGTGGTGGTGATTAGTGAGAATGCACTAGAATATATAAGACCAGAGCACAACTTAGATATATCTGAGTAAAAAAAGGGATGGATATAATTCTAATTTCAACAGTGATAGAATTATGTTTCATCTTAGTAGCTAATATGGTCTTATGTTTTGGATTTAGAAGAGAAATAAATTGATAACAGCAATATTTTAGTTGTTGCAGAGCAGAGTTTAATTTTCTCAAGGATTTTGCAGCTTCTTATGCTGTTCTGACAGCAAGGAGGCTGGGAATGCACAAGAAGATGGGAAGGGACAGAATCAGGACAGCTTACTCAAACTGGTCGAAGGGGTATTCTATACCACTATGGCATTCTGCTGAGCAACAAAACTGGGGGGAGTTTTCAAGGTGAGCAGCTGCTGTTTGAGGAATCGTGAGGCATGGGTCAGTAGGTTGTGAGCAATTGCATTGTGCCTCATTTGTTTATATATTATTATTAATGTAATAATTATTATAACAAGAATAAGAATAAGAATATGACTAAGAATATTTTTTCATTCTTTTTTTATTAAACTGTCTTTTAATTAAACTATTAAACTTCTTTTTCTCAATCCGCAGGTTTTACCTTATTCTTGTTCTCTCCCCTGTCACATTGGTGGGTGGAATGAAGTGAGCAAAAGGATGTGTGGTTCTCAGCTGTCTGATGAGTTAAACTACAACAACATCCTAAATCAACTGTTTTAGAACACAGTTCTATTTTATTTGGATATGTCTGTTTCCTTTAGCTTACTAAAGCTTACATTTTAATGACTCAAATTTTTACAATGATACTCAGAAGAAAAACCTGTGAATATGGGATTTTTAATTTATTAGGTTGTTTTTATTTTTGTTGATATTCTTTGTTGTTGCTGATTTTTTAAATTTTTTTTATTTTTTGTTATAGAGTCTCAGCCTTTGTACCCTTATTGGAACTATGCTAAAACATGATAATTAAGAGCAATGATGTAAAAGCATATCTTTCACACTTCATAGATACACAGAATCATAGGATGGCTTAGTTTGGAAAGGACCTTAAAGATCATCTAGTTCCAACTCCCCTGCTGTGGACAGGGTTGCCAGCCATGAGATAAGGCTGCCCAGAACTCCGTCCAACCTGGCCTTGAATGTCTTCAGGTGTCGGGGATCTGCAGCTTCTCTGGGCAACTTATACCAGTGCCTCACCATGTTTTAACAGCAAATTTTCTGCCTAACATGTAATCTCAATCTTCCCTTTTTTAATTTAATGCCGTTCCTCCTTGTCCTATCATGATTAGAACATGTAAAAAGTTGGTCTTCCTCCTGTTTATAAGTTCCCCTCAAGTACTGGAAGGCCACAGTGAGGCCTCCTTGAAGCCTTCTGCAAGTTAAACAAGCCCAACTCCCTCAGCCTGTCTTCATAGTAGAGGTGCTCCTGACCTTTGATCATCTTCATGGCCCTCCTCTGGATCTGTTTGAACAGCTCCATGTCTTTCTGTTTCTGGGTCCCCAGGTCTGGATGCAGCGCTCCAGATGGAGCCTCAAAAGGGCAGAGTAGAGGGGGACAACCATCTCCCTTTCCCTGCTAGCCACTCCTCTTCTGAAGCAGCCAAGGATACAGCTGACTTTCTGCACTGCAAGCATACACTGCTTGCTCATGTGCAGCTTTTTGTCCACCATGACTCCCAAGTCCTTCTACACTACAGTGCTACTCACAAGGAGTTCTTCTCCCTAGCCTTTACTGGAATTGTCCAGAATTGAGTGCAACACCTTGAATTTGGCCTTGTTGAATCTCATTAGGTTCTCATGGGCCCTATTTTAAAGCCTGTCCAGATCTCTCTGGATGACACCCCTTCATTTTCTTGTGTGCACTTCTCAGCTTGGTGTCATCAACAAACTTGCTGAGGGTGCACTCAATCCCACTGTCTGTGTCATTGAAAAAGGTGTTGAAGAGATATTTCTTTTTTTAATCTTGATACTCTAACTGTAGGGCTAAAATTCTATTTTTTGTTCTATCCAAGAAGTCCCAAAGCATCTCCAATCATTACTCTTTCTAGCTCCTGATGTCTTTTAAAAATCTTCTGCATGTTCAGAAAAAAATCCACTCCAGGATATAGATTAATCATTTTATATGCTTGGGTATTTATCTTGAAAGAATCTAGATTCAGAAATAGTATTGTAGAGTCTCAAAAAACTAAAGGCTTATACTCATTTTAACTATCTCTTACATATTGTGTCCTGAGGAATCCACAGATTGCTCACTCAGTGCAGTTCTGCACACTGCTCCTCCAGATTCTAACACCTTATGTTTTGAGTCATACCTTCGGTGTAAGTGATATCCATCCTATAATCCTGCTCTGAAAAATCAGTTCTGTCTATGTTTAATGTTCAGAGAATAATCTGGGAAGTATCAGAACCACAAAGACAATGAACCTGAAAGGTTAGATATTTGTAAGCTGCTAAAATACTCTTCTCCACCATGGTCAAAGCTAATCAAGATATCTAATGGAAGCTGCTTTGCTGCCTTAAAAAATATATGAGCTAATTATGGCAGAGGTAGCTAAATCTTGGAAATGGGATTCTGAAACATTTGTGGTTTTAACTAATAATTGATTATTTTTATATTTTCTGTTATATTTATACTTTATGAATTGTTTAGATTTATCATATATTAATCCTCTAAAATAGCAATATTGCAGATCATTGCTTTTTTTTCTTTTATGTATAAATTTGGGTGCCAGTAGAGTACAGTGTGGACTTGTGCCTGAACTCCAGTTGAGAATATCCGTGAGACTTGGAGTGCTGAGTGTGGCCTTGGCTGGTTTGGGCTGTGGGACTGCTGGCAGCTGTTCCTGGTGCCCATCCCCGAGCATTGCCAGTGTTAACCTGGACCTGCCTGGCTCAGGCAGCTGGGTCCCTGCTAGGTATGCTCACAGCTGTGGAGGGTCATCGGTGTGGGCACATGGCCCTGGCCCAGCTGGTGGGGAGCAGGGGACAGAGTGGAGTTTGGTGCTGACGGACCATGGGTATCGCTGCTGCTGCCCTGGGGACACAGAGTTATCGTGTCATCTCTCTCTTTCAAAATTTGTGAAGCTTTCTGCCCACTGCAGTGGCATTGAGGGAACCAGCTTCCCAGTCTCAGCTCTCCTCAGCCTACTGCATAGCCCAGGGCCATGGAAGTGGCATCAGACTGGACCTGTTGAGATGTGCCATATGTGGGCACAAGATCAGGACCATCCATTACTCTGTGAGGTCAGACAATGATTACCTCAAGTGTCCTGTCCTGCAGCCCACAGGACACTAAGGTTATGGCCTGCAGGGTGAGCAGGGGCCTGCAGAGTTGGCTCCAAATTCCCATCTGCAATCTAGGCAGCCCTTTTCCAAGAACATCCAGGAAACTTTGGACCCCCTCTCTGGTGGATCTAAAAAGAGAGATCAAGAGGATCTCCATCAACAGGTGATGGGAGGTGAACACAAGACAGAGCATCATTCTGGGCTTCCTGTGCAAGTATGGTCTTGACCAGGTGGCCTTGCTCTGGGAGCTGCAGCCGAGTCTCAGAGGCCTCACAGTGTGCTTTGTGAGGAGGTTCAATATCATTGCTGAAGCCCTGTATGGCCCAGAGCTCTACTGGCAGCAGGGCCACCGGGATGGCTGTGATGCAGGAAGGCAGGACAGCCCCACAAACACCCCCAGCCCCACCACCTCCCTTCAGGGGCCTACTGCCTCTGCCAGCCCTGCAGGCCCCAGTGCTAAGGAGCTCCCTGGCTTCCTTAGTGAGGGTCCTGGGCACCTCATTGCTATTGTGTCCTCAGAGGAGGAGTCACAGGAGGACGTAGGGCAGGCAGCAGCAGCAGTGGGACCCTCTTCCCAAGTCAGGAACTGCACATGTGGGGTGCTCTGGAGCCATCCAAAGAGGAGGGCCCACAGCAGCCCCCAAGACTCGCCCCTGCCCTGCAAGAGGCAGCCATGGCAGCAGCAGTAGGCTGGCACTCCACCACTGAGCAGAGCATGGTTCAGGAGGCTGGGAGGCCGTCTACCTCTCAGTCTGCTTCTGGGAGAAAATAAGAATAAAAAAAAAGTCAGAAAGTCTTTATCAGTCATTTCTACAGTTTTGTGTTACAAGTATACGGGCCTGTAAGATATGTAGCTTAGTTAATGAGTAGATGAGAAAGTCAGTTTGTTTTCTTCACAGTATAAATTTCATCAAAGAAACAATATTTTAAAAACAAAAGATTTTACAAGACCCAGTGACAGGACACTGAGACTAGCCAAACTGAGAACAGAAAGTAATTTGTCTTCATTGTAAAGTTTCCTTTGATGGAAATCAGAACTGTGTCTTTTTCTTTGTATTCTTGATCCATTCAGCAAAAGCTTGCAGCCTGTTTAAAAAAATAGATAAACTTGTTACAATGGTCCTTCATTAAATTTATGCCTCTATAAAACTCACACTTAAGCACTCAATATTGACATTTACAGTGTTTTCTAACAGGTTTGGCTGGGATAGAGTTAACTTTCTTCACGGCAGTCCAGTGGGTGTTGTGCTTTCTATCTGTAACCAAGGCAATGCCTGATAGCATAGGAAAGTCCTAGCAGCAGCTGAGCAGGGCTGGTACAGCATCAGGACCTTTTCTTCTCTGTTTCCACAGTGAATAGTGAATAGTGCATGGGGTCAGGAGGGGCACAACCATGCTGATGATCTGAACTAACCAGTGAGACATTCCATGCTCCATAACTCATGTTTAGCAGTGAAATGGAGATGAGGGTTTCAGTTAGGCTATCAGCTTTGCTGGAGAGCTGGCTAGGTATCAGTCTACTCATGCTGGGAACTGAATGATTGTCTTTGCAATGTTAGTTTTGTTCTGTTCCTCTCTTCTTTCACTTCTACTTTGCTTGTTAAACTAGTTTTATATCAACATGTGAAGGTCTTCCTGCTTCTACTCTTTCCTTGTCCCCCATCCTACCAGAGATTGTGTGAAAGGAAATGAGCAGGCAGCTGTATGTTGTTTAGCTGCCCAACTGGGTTAACTCATTACACTCATATACTGTTAGTGTACATGTTGATGTATATCTTGCTAACTACGAGTTTGTACATTGACACTGGCCCTTATTATAACATATGAAATCAACTAAAACTACCGGTAATTCTGATTGTAGATTCTGGAATCTATTGTTAACCAAACCAGTTTAATAAAAATGGCTGGGCAAGCTTTGAAACTACTAGCAAAATTGAGTTCAATAGAAATTTCTGGGATGGAAATATAAATAACATTTATGTATGCTGTTACAAACATATACATGTATGCATACAGCCATTGCGATGACTATAGATGCCTCATGATTTGCAGTTTGGAAAATGAGCTGCTGAATGATATAGTCAGTTTAATAGTTTCTCTGAACTAATTCAGTAAATGCCCATATTTTAGTTTTCTGACATCTCCACTTTTCATTTGACACTGGCCCAGCAAATGTTGGTAATGAAGAATTTTATTCAACAACTAATTAAATATTTTGTAATATAAATTTTATTTTTTATGTAATAAGCAAGACAAAATATTAAAATATATCTGACAAACATAAAACAATTTATAGAACACTGGTATCAGTGAATTTCTTTTGTAATTTATTTTTGCCTGCATTTTTCTTGAATAACTCAATAACTTTGAAACTGACTCTTCTCTTAATTTGACAAGAAACTTTTGATATCACTGAATAGTAATAAAACTGACAATTATATATGCTCTTTAGTTATCAGCTGCCATGTTTGGTGTCACTTGAACTTTTCACAGGTCAGAATAGATTTTCGCCAAAGAATTCTAATTATGGTTTTCAATCCCATAAATTGACAGGCTTTTAGGACATTTAAACATGTTTTATAAAGAGATTCCCCAATAGAAGCTTTCAAAAAGCCAGGTGTCCCATAAAGGAAATGTTAAAGAGTTCAAAAAGGCATAGCCAAGATACTCATAGTTCTTGATTCCACTGAAATACACAGGGGGAGAACACAGGGAATAAAGAAACCCCATGTCAACGGTTTACAAGCATTCAGCCCGGTTCCGTGACGAAGGGGACGGGGGATCCACGGGCCCACGCCCCGGGAAAAGGGAAAAGAGAGAAAGGGTAAGGAGATGGCCCTGAGAGCAAAGAACAGGGGCAACAATCTGAGGAGAAACAAACTAATTTACTAAATAAGATATCGGAATGCAAAACAACACACTATAATACAATAAAATTACAATTTAAACTGATAAATCCAATACAGAGAGAGAGAATGTCCCAAAATCAAGGTAGGCCTTACTCTACTACCGACGATAAGACGGCTGGAGAGCGAGGTGCTGCCAAGACGAGAGACGGCGGAAAAAGGAACGAGGTCTTGTGATCTGCAAGTTTTTATACTGCGAGCTTTTACCTTTTCCCTCCAGCTGGAAAATGGTAACAGAGGAGCAAAGTACCGTGGAGAATGTAGTAGTCCTTCTCTTCTGAGAACCAGGTACATTCACTACATGATGTTATGATGTGGAGTACCAATAACCGAAAATCATAAAACCATGACACCCCAAGTCTTGAATACTCTATGAGAAAGTCTGAACAGACATCTCAGAGTCCTGAAATCCTTCAGTGCTGGAGGTTTAGTGCCCCAAGTCATATTCTAAGACTACCTAGAAAACCCCACTAACCTTATGAAGAAACCAGATAGTCTAAAATACATAATGAGGATAGAGCTTGAAATGGAAAGAATTCTGTGGAACTTTTCAAAATATAAGATAAACATAGCCACAACTTCTCACAAATATTCACATTACAATTGTTCGGACTTTATATACTCTTGTTTATTGCAAGTGATCATGTCCTAGTGATGCTGCTCAAACTGTGTTTGGCAAACAAACAGACATCAAAAAATACTTTGGAGAATTGCATTCAATCAGTTTAGTAAGATAGACATTTACATTGAAGAAGTTTATATTAATGAGTTTTTTACAACAAAATATATTTTTTTCTACATTTCATGCCAAATAAGAAGAGAAAGAATTTTCTGATTACAGTCTCAGATTTATGGTCATTTCAAAATTCAGCTATGTGAAATTGTAAGATTTTTTTTTCTGAGCTGTGATGTTTTAAATTTGTTCATTGTTACTTCACGTGTCGAAATTAAAATATGCTGCCTAGCTCCGAAAATTTAGATCATTGTTCTCATTGCTATGATAACTTAAAACTTAAAAAATTCTGTAGATGGACTTAAAACTTATTTATTCTGTAGTCTAAGTACATACCAACAGGAATAAAAACTGGACAAAATAAATGCTGAAGATCAAAACATTTTACTTTACTTTTTTAAAAAAATTACCATTCCAGATTATATTTATTTATTTCTCTAATATTCTGTCTTGATTTCTATAAGATAAGGTTACACACAAGTTAGATTTAGATGTATTTCCAAAGTAAATTGTGTTTAGCTAAATATATAAAAGAATAAAATGACAAAGAAAAGAAACAATGAACAAGAAAAAATCAGCTAAAAACATTAACATTTCAATCATTTACTTTGATTTGTACCACATAGGGAAGTTAATATTCCCACTTATTTCTCTTTTGCGTAGCAAAGTTACTTGTTAGTTTTTCAACAACAAAGCTTTTATTTTTTTTTTAAATGGACACAGCAATTTTTCTTTTTCCTAAAAATACCAGACGAAATGGAGAAAATAAATGTTTGCATAAAAACATTCTGTTCATTTGAATTTAGTAATGTGTATTCAGTCAAGTTTTCAGATTGAAAAATAGCCAGTTAGAAATGTTACTTTTTTTTTTTTTTTTTTTTTTTTTGTGCCAACTGTGATTTGCAAACTAAATAAAATGGAATGTAATTATACTGACTGTTGCTATCAGTACTTTTCTTGGCTTGCAACATCTATTGAACTTTCAGACAGAGTTTTTGCACTGAGAATATAACACTCATTCAACTGGGGATTCTATTGTATAAGTGTGATATCCCCTGCAACTTGATACAAACAAGAGTAAGCTTAACTTTCAGCAACTTCTATTCAGTGTTTTTTACATTTGGTCTAAATTCATTTTTAGATACAGAATAAATAATATGAGAACTTTGGAAAAGTACTGTAGAGCCTCTATCATCATAGTTGAGCGAGTTGAACTGCAATGATTCATTCTTGTCTCCTTAGTCTGGTTAATTGTCCTGCTTGTTTTTTATTGCTAAGAAGTGCTAGTGAGCACATGACTGATGGGAAGGGGCTAGATCTTTGGTTCGAGGACTAAAAGAATTTTGACATGCAGGTCAGAGTGTTCTTTAAAGTGGATTAAAGTGAGAAGTTTAACTGAAATTTCCCTATCTGTCCAACAGACATTCATAGCTACATCAGATATCACATATGTAAATTAATCATTTTTCGACTCAGTCTCTCTTCTAGTCCCAAACGTATTTAAGAATAATTGAAATTCAGCAGCTACACCAAAGAAGATTTGGCGCTACACTTCGATAGGGATAAAGCGTTTTCAAATTCTGAGAAATAAGAAATTGTGAGGCCAAGAATTTGTGCAGCCATATATACGCTGTCCCTTATCAACATTTTTTCTAATCCATAGCTAATATATTTTCCAAAATGCTTACTAGAAATTACTGTAGTAACCTTTCAAAATTCAAAAAATGAGCAATCATTTATCAATAGAAAAGCTGTAGTTATGACCGTAACACTGTAACAGACAAGCATACTCTGGTATAGTGCATTCCAAAAGTCAAACCAAAGCAATGCTATGTATTAACATGACATTCTAGATACGGTTGGTGTAAAATTCCTTTTGCAGATGAGACAGAAGTGTAGTAGGACTGATAGGTTGGCTGTCAAATTGTTGAGTGATTAGTTTGCCTTCTGTAAAATGGAAGAATCTGATTGTATATTATTTAATCTCATATACACGTTGCAAGGTATAATTAAAGTTTGTAAAACTCTTCAAGAGCTTGTGATGAACACTGCAATATGCAACAGTCATTATACTAAATATGCTAATTGTATCTCAATCCTCCATCTATCAGAATCACTAAATTATTTACTACCATAACTGAACTTTGGGTTAGGTTTGACTGGCTCTGTAAGTGGAATTGTCTTTAACACCAGAAAGAATTTTCATTAGGGCAGAAATGCAAGTGTTGTTGCTCACAAAGTAAGTATATAAATGTTTGAAAGCGTTTCAGAAAACATGACATGATGAAAGCTTTGGACTTGTTTTAACCACATTTATCTAAAAAGAGGACTTGCTTTATTCACTTGTTTTCTCTGCTCTCAGAATTAGGTGATTTGTCCAGTTCTCTAAGGATTAATTATAAAGCATAGTGCTATTAATAAAATTAGAAATTGTGAGAAATTTTCAGAATCTGTAAGTATAAATATTACATAATACTCATTGTCAATATTAAACAATTAAGTATCAAGACAGGAACATAAATTCATGTGGGAATCTATTCTGCAGTCTGTTTCCCTTTGTCACTTTTATGTCTTTGCTTTCTTCTAAGAATAAATATAACTTAGGAAAGTCTAGACTTCAGCTAAGCAGAAGATTATTGAGATTCTAGAGAAGAGATATTTGGAAAGTTTATGAAAATAGAAGCTCATATATATTTACAAAAAAAAATGTAGGGTTAAGTAAAAGTGAAGGATTACTTAGAATTTATAGCTTGGCCCAAAATATCATTCTGTTCTACTTTTTATTTATTCTTTTATCTGTTGTTTAATATCACTTAAAGGAGTGTGAATGCTTGAATGACTTACTCTGCAATGCCATACTAAATAAAAAAAATCACCTTTGAATGTATTAAAACATCTTCAGTAGTTTGCATGTTTGTAACTTTCCTTATTTGTGTGCCTTAGTGGATAGTCAGAAATAGCTGCCATAGAAACTGGCTTGTTTTTTACAGATATATGTTTACTTTTACTGAATTTCCATTTAAAAGGAACATTTCTTCGTTTGATTGTGTGATTTAAAAAAAGAAGTATTGGAAATTAAAACCCCCTTTTCTGATGTTCTGAAAGTTAATAAAAAATCTGGAGGCATGTGGAAGTAGTTGCACAATAAAAGTGTTCTCTCAGAACACTGGAAAAAAAAAGATTATTTTTTTCATGTAAAAATTTTAAATTTTAAAATTATGTGTAGTTATCAGACTTACGAAATACCTCTGAGGCCTAAAGAAATTTTAAAAAGTCCACAATTTTTAATTCTTTCTTCCTTCAACACATTTTCAACAGAATACCAAACAGAAAAAATGCTTTCTCAGTGTTTTCTTTACAGCTTGAGATATATGAGCTCCCTCTTTAGGAGGGGATTTTGAATGCACTGAATATTCTGAGCTATCCACAGATTTTTATTCTAGGTTTTCAATCAGTGATATTCTGGAATAGTGGAGC
This sequence comes from Numida meleagris, assembly GCF_002078875.1. Lineage (NCBI taxonomy): Eukaryota > Metazoa > Chordata > Aves > Galliformes > Numididae > Numida > Numida meleagris. The sequence continues at coordinate 50,415,867 of NC_034438.1, read as the reverse complement.
AGATTTTTAATAGATGATGATGAGCAAAACCCCTCAAAGGAACGAACTTACCCGGCATGGAACAATTTAGATATCTAATGATTAACCAAAAACAGGAAGAAAAGAGATAAGGGTGCAATTTTCAGAATGGCATACTGCTCCCATGATATACTTGCACATTTTAAAAAGTGCACACATTCTCCACAGAAGAAATAGGAAGACCAGAATAGAAAGCAGAATCTACATAAAAGCATCACAAATTGAAAAAGACCATTCAAAATCCTTATAATGTAATACAAGTAAATTTAAAATATTTTAAAATTGTTATTACCTCCAGGCTTTTTGCTGAAAAAGAAATCTTTCTCTGAAGATGTAGATTAATATCATTTTCATTCTCACTGAAATATACCTTGAGATAGAAAAAAAGATATGTTTTGCTAGTGTCTGTCTTTACTGCTGTTGCACTGAGCTTTCACCAGGATCAGTATTTTTCCACATCCCAGAGTTAGGCAAAATCTATTGAATTTTCTTAACAAGGAACAAGTATGTCCAAGCTGCGGCCCTGTACATCTCACCCTGCAGCTGCCTCCTGCCCCTCACTATAAAGGTGTTGACTCTGCCCTGCAAAGTGGCTTGGGCTAGCCCTGGTGCTCAGTCATGACCAGCACAAACTGAACAACTGTGCGCTGTTCAGTGCAGCCCCATCTGGGCTGAAACCAGGGGACAGGGTGCCGTGCAGTGCCAGCTTAAGCTATGGCAAATAAGTTTATGGATTTTGGTACATGGATTCCTGTGAACAGCAAAAAAATATGCAGCTGTGTTTCTTGTTTTGATAAAGGAATTTTGGAGCAGTTGGAGCAAATCCAGAGGAAGGCCACAAAGATTACAAGAGGGCTGGGGCACCTCTCCTATGAAGACAGGCTGAGGGAATTGGGCTTGTTCAGTCTGGGGAAGAGACAGCTCCAGGGAGACTTACTGTGGCATTTCAGTCCTTGAAGGGAGCTTATAAGCCAGAGGGAGACTGAGTTCTTACATGGTCTGATGCTGACAGCACAAGCGGGAATGGGAGACTTAGATTAAATGTTAGGAAGCACATTTTTACTCAGAGTCGTGAAGCACTGGAACATGTTGCCCAGAGAGGTTGTGGATGCCCCATCCCTGGAGGTGAATCTCAGCAACGATGTCATCATAGCAGCTGTGGAACAGTTGGTCACCTCTGCTGTGCAGATTTCCAGAAGCACAGCATGCAGGCTTTTGTTCATGGCTGGCAAAAATGCATAGCTAATGGTGGTGAATATGTAGACAAATAGTGCTTTGTAGCTGAGAATTTGCTCTGTCAAATAGTGTTATTGTGTTTGTATGAGTTGTAGGTACCATGGAAATAAATAGGAGGCTTTACTTTCAGAGTGCCCTATGTATATGCGGCCCAAGACAATTCCTGTTCACTCAATGTGGCCTAGGCAAGCCAAAGGTTGAACACGCATGACAAAGCAGATCATAGAATTTCTGCATTTTTCCCTCAAGGATTGTATGGATTATTGCATTATCTATTTTACTTTATGGACATTAAAATGAACGTCTTACTTCAATTTGAATTTCTGAAGTAGCCTCTCCAACAATTGAAAGACACAGTTTGGCCTTTCTTACCTTAGTCTCACCATTGTGGTTCACAGATTGTGATTCATGACTGGGAGCTTCCTACCTAATGTATTTCTCTACTTGATATTTTGTTGATTGAACACGTGTACTTATATTTCTGTGAGTTCAATTACATGAAAAAATGGTGCTCTGCTTATCTTGGTTTGTAAAGGTAGATTAAATGTTTACTAGTTGTTTTATGCCAGAGAAGAATAAGGTTTCTATTTGACAAATATTATCACAATGTGTACTAGATTATTTTCTGCCTGAAAAAGAGAAAATATGCAGAGGAGTAACCATGTTAATATGATCAATACATCATGGGGACTTGAATGAACTTTGTAGGAACCCCAAAGTAAGTTGTACATCATAAAGAAATAATTTATAGCTCAATTAATTGCTCATAAGATGCAATTTAATTTATGCTTGATTTTGGCAGCACATATAGATGTTCTTTTAAATTACACCTTGGTAACTTCAAGACCAGATTCTTTTCCAGATGAACACTTCTGTGAAGGATATCGTTAAGTCACCCTATTTTAAAAGAAGAGTGGCATTTGAAGTTTGGATTTTCTTCCATAACACTAAGTTGATGCAGCATGAGTACTAGCTGAAACATATGGAAATCATGCTCTTGTGAAATAGTGATAAAATCAAATAAGCAAGTAAAATACCAAGCATAGAGTCTTTGTTACTAATCTCTAGAAACAGCACAAACCTTGTGTATCACATTGCGTGATTAGTGAGACTGACCTCTTGTGGCCAGTGGTATACTGGGGTGCATTCAAAAGAGTTTTATTAGCAGGTAGAGGAAGGATCTGCAGTACTGTGTCCAGTTCTGGGCTCTACAGTTCAAGGAAGTCAGGAATCTTCTAGAGGAAATCCAGCAGAGGGCCTTAAAGACATGAGGGCCTGGAGTATCTCCTGTATGAGGAAAGGCTGAGAGACCTGAGACTGTCCAGTCTGGAGAAGTCTGAGGGGGGATCTTATTGATGTGTATGAATATCTTAAGGGATGGTATCAACAAGATAGGCCAGGCTATTTTCTGTGGTGCTTGGCAAGAGAACAAAAAGCATTGGCCTCAAGCTGAAACACAGTTCATTTCATCTGCACACAAGAGAGAAATTCTTTACTATGAGTGTGACAGAGCACTAGAACAAGCTGCCCAGAGAGGCTGTGGAGTCTCTTTTCTTTGGAGATAGAATCATGGAATCACAGAATCATAGAATTGCTCAGGTTGGAAAAGACCCTCAAGATCATCACATCCAACCACAAAATTTGAGATACTCAAAAACTGCCTGGACATGATCCTGGGCAATGCTCTAGGTGACCCTGGTTGAAGCAGGGGGTTAGTCTAGAGGATACCAAACAGTTCCTTCCAGCCTCAATCATTATGTGATTCTGTGTTATACTTTCACCACTGAGACTTTTGAAGCATGGACCTGATTGTTTCTAATGCCATGTAGAGGTCTCTCAAGATGTCAGTGGAGAGATTTTTGAATGTAAAGGGCAGGACTGGGTATTTGGACTAGTTTTTAACATTAATCTTAGATTAATGTTAATTAATTAAATAATAAATAATAAACCTAAAAACACTTATTATCTTAGAAAATAGTAAATAAGCTATTTGAATACTTCTTTTTGTCTGGAGCTGCTTCTGTACTTGCCTACCTTATTTGAACTCATTTTTCCCACCTTTCCTTTCTTACTTGATAACTGATTAAAGTATTTACAAAATATTTTGTTTGTCTAAAGAAACAAATCCTCAAACTCCACACCTGAATGTAACGCAAATTTTGTATATGATTTTAATAAAATTATGTACAAGTACATAATTGTACAACAGTTACATTGTACATAATGTGTAGTGGTGCACGTTAAGTTGTGTTGTAATTTTTCCTCCTATTTTAAGGAACTAATTTTAAAAATAATTCTAAAATAAATTTTAATGCTATTTTTGGCAGGTAATCAACATTATTTCTTCAATATTACACTTTATTTTCTTACTCTTACAACGTTCTAGACATGGAAAGGAATATACTATGTTATACCAGTAGGAAAGTTGTATTACCCAGATATTTCCTTTTCAGAATGTTATTTAAAGACCAAGGGAGTTAATGACAGAAATTATAAGCTGACAGTGTCCTATTGTTTTAGTACAAAATTTAAAGATTTTTTTAATGCTTTATAAGAACAATTAATGATGTCTATAAAAGTATAGGAAGATTTAAACTAATTTTGTTGAAAAAAAAATTTGCCAGTCTCAAGGAAGATAAAAATATCTGTTAAAGATTCCACATATTATAAGACTTCAGGAAACAGATAATTTATTACCTCCCCTGAAATTTCTGTTTTTCTCATATTGTGTTATTTTTAGTGGGTTTTTTTACTTGTTTGTTTTTGTAATAGTGTCAAGTTCCATAAATAACATTAAAATTCTTTTATTGTATTTGATAGAAAATCTCTCTCTCCTGACTTCCTTAAAGTGTTTTATTCATTTAATTAAATACTTCTGTCCACAGTTAAAAATCCTTTGGCGGATTTAAAAAATTTCTATTTATGAAATGATGTGTGGAAAAAAAAATAGAGACAAATGAGCAAGCAGAGATACTTGATCGTGATTGATCTGAGGAGCATTTAAACACCTTGATTTTTTGGAACTACAAGTAAGCGGGTTGTTGTTTGATTACTGTTCTTTACAAAGAGAGCTGATTGTGTACCTTTCAAAATTACTCTACAGGTTACAGATTTCCTTATATCATTCCACGTGAAAATGAGCTTCAGTATGGGAAAAAAGATAGAGTCTTCTAGCACTATTATGTTCATTTCAAGTTGCTCATTTCATTCTTTGAAGTAAAAAAGTCAGTTAGATGGTCTAAAGATTTTTTAACGCTTTGGCACTTTAAAATTTCTTTCGCAATCAATTGTATTAACAACTGTGCAGCTTCATTTGCTAATAAGCTTAATTAATCAGATGAAGTATGTCTGCCAGTACATTAGCCAGAATAGGTTTTGGGGAGGTAAGCCTATTTTGCAGAGAATGTTTGAAACAGATATAACTTTCCTGCTGAATAAATTTTTAAGGCAAGGGTATTGAAAGTGATTTTTCCTGAAAACAGAGTTATTTTTAAAATCTATCATAAACAGAAAAAAATGCATTCCTTATTTTAAGTTAAGATTATATCAAGTGTAGCCAGTAGTGTTTAACACTGAAAGGAGTGAAGTTTAAATATCTCCTAATGAAAGGAGCTGTTTCAAACTGCACAAGTGATAAGACTAAACGCAATATACATCATTTTCAAAAATTGTCCGGAAGAGGGAGTAAAAGACAGAATAAAGTCTCAAGATGATATCAAATCAATTAGAACAAGAAAATCTAAGAGTGGATAGAAAGAGCTGCAAAACACCTTCCAGTGAATGACTGAATTAAGAAAGTCAAATGTAAGTCAGTGTTAAAAAATTCAAAGTAGTAAACACACTGGAGGGAAAAAAAAAAAAGTAAAAATACATTAGCAGTAATTCATTGCCATCTAAGAAAAAAGTTCCAATAGACAGTCTGTATAACTACTTGAGAACAACAGCTTAAATAGTTGAAAAATTAAATAGACCATTGGGATTTATAAGGAAAAAAATAGCAAGAAAATGGGAAACATTAAGCCTGTTGTATAAACTGGCTTAAATAAAGCATTGTTTGGGTCCATCATCTTAAAAAGTCAATACAGAACTAGGAAAATATGGATATAGGGGATGACCAGAGCTGTGAACTGAAGCCAACACCTCCCTCCCCCCTGAACAAACAAAAAAAAAAACAAGAAAAAGACCCACAACAAACAACCTAAGCAGACTGGAAGTTTGGAATGAGTATTGTAAAGCAGCCTTTGTAGATTTATACATACAACTTTATAGAATCTCAAAAATTAGATCATGTAGTGAACTTGTCATGTAGATGCTTTAAAACAAACAAAAAAATATTTCTCACAAAGCACAGAAGTAAAATGTGAAACAGTGTTTTATACTTATGCTAAGCCAGTAGTTTTAGCAAAGTTACTTGCAAATATGATGTTTTAAGCAATACAAAATATGTTTGCATGTGTATCTGAGGACAATTTTATACAGCAGATGAAACCAGATACGATTTTGTCCACAGAATTCCTCTGAGAGTTGCATAAAATAATTCTTCTCACCTACTGTATAAACTGACCTGGCAAAATACATTAGAGGTACCTGCGCAAGCATGTTTTATATTGTTTGGGCCATGACAGTTACAGAAAAATTTTTCTAAGTAGTTTACTAATATTTATTCTGTGTATTTATATAAAATTTAGAGATATTTCACGTGCATAGTATAAGGATATGTATGCTCCTCACAAACATGTGCAACCGTATCTAAACAAACAGGACTTGTTACAGGTGTACAGGTAGATCTTCTTTCTATCAACAGTTCAATAATTAAAGATGATTTGCCTTCAAGGTTAGGGAAAAAAAAGTCTTACTTGTACAGTGAGATACTGGGAAATAGATTTTTACTCATGAAAATCCAGAGATTACAGGACAGTTTAGTTACTTTCATGAGAAATGAAACATATTCAGTTTCATGTAGTTTCTTGCCAACAATTGATTTATTTCCAAAATTTTATGCCAGAAATTGTACATCCATATCATTCATTTATTGATTCTTTTTCCTGGCAATGTTCTTTATTTTAACATGAAGTACTTTTGTTTGGAAACGAGATCTCATTCTTGTGAGAGCACAGGAAAATGCGTTTGCAGAAAGCCCATGTTTCAAAATTAGGTGTTAGAATTTTGACAGCGTTTAATTACAAATATTTACAAATCGTGTATCTGGACTATTACAACCTTCCTATTCATAAGACATTTCAGTGATTGAACCTAGTCATTCAGCCACATTTAAGCTTTTATTTTATCTTTTTCATATACTCTAGCACTGAATTTTTTCAAAAGTTAGAAGCAGAATGAAAGCATTATTTTAATCCTAAACTGTGTGTAGTCATATCAATTTTACTTATCAGTTATTATACCCACAGTAACAAGTATATGCAAGTTGTTTATGAACACATTTAATATCTTGATAAAAACTTACTAAGCGTGTAGAATAGAAGCAAGCAATTTTATATGTATTTATATATATGAACAACTGTGCAGAGTTTCAGTGAAATTAGATTTTGCAAGCCTAGTCAGTTGTTTCCTTCAGCACATTGCCAAAACTTTTTAATGATGTTTGTTATCAATAAACAAAGTATGTAATTGGATATGCTAAAAACAAAAGCTGGTCATTCCACTAGAAATAGAATCTGACAAAAAATGCATAAGGAGATTCTTTTTCAATTAGTAATAAAGACATAATTAATTAAAAAATCCGCACGTTCTCCTTGAGACACAAGAGAAGTATTCTCAGCAGTATTTTAACGTTTCAATTATGCCTGTAGAAAATTCCTGTGCCACAGATTAGATATGCAGTTTATTTTGTAGATTTGGGTCAGACAGAAGTGGGTGTTTCTACAGCTACAGGAGAGAACATTGCTTCCTTTCTTATGAGAAAGTCCTTTCTTATGAGAGTATGAACCCTGACTTAATGCAAAGTTTGTGGTGCTCAGATAATAACTGGCCCATGAAGGGACCTGCTATTGCAGAGCAGCATCTGCACAGAAGGGAACTGCTCCAGCAGTTACATCCCTTTCTTCTAACTCAGAATCTGCAGCACTGTGGCCTCAACGTATCTTCTTGGCTCATCTATCTGCTTGTAATGCTGCTTTTTTCCTCACCAATGTTTTGGACTGCTTCCACAGCTGTCTTACTGCAGTATTGCTTCTCCATTATCAAGTATCGTTGCATTAGGTAAAGTATTACCAGTAGATCATGAGAGGTGATCGGTCTGCTCTACTCTGGTGGGGCCGCACCTGGCCCACAGAACTGTGTCCAGCTCTGGGCTTCCCAGGAAAGAGAGAAATTCACTTATTGGAGAGAGTTCAACACAGGGCTTCTGAGATGACAGACTGGAGCATCTCTCATACGAAAAAAAGGCTGAAGGCTTTGACTGTTCGTCCTGGAGGCTCAGGGGGATCTCATCAATGTCTATAGATACTTGAAGGGAGGGAGCAAAGATGGAACCAGACTTTTTTCACTGAGGCCATGTCAAGACAAGAAGCAGTGGGCACAAACAAGAAAACAAGAAGTTGCATCTGAACCTCAGGAAGCACTTTTCTGCTGCGAGGCTGACCAAAAATTCGCACAGGTTTCCCAGAGAGGCTGTGGAGCTACCCTATTTGGGCTCCATCAGAAGCCATCTGCACGTAATCCTTGGCAACATGTTCTAGGTGGCTGTAATAGGGCAGGATACTTGGACCAGATGACTCCAGAGGTCCTGGTCAGCGTCAAGATTGAATTGTGGAAACACACTGCTAACTACTGTGGCTGCAGACTGCAATTCACATGAGAATGTCAGAAAGAGAACTAGTAAAGTTGGTAGCATGATGATATTCATATTCATAACTCTATAATCCTTACGTGATGACCACACTCATTACTCAGATGTTGCTTTTCTTGGTAGCAGCTAAATACAAAAGAATACTTCTGCTTTATTACATCAATGCAGTTACAAAATAGAATGAAATACCTGAAGAAAGTTCAGTCCATCTTCATTACTGAGAAGAGTGCTACACCCAATCCATTGAAATCACATATCATATCACATATGCATATAAAGTAAGTCCTTCCTAATCCAAAAGGGAATAAAACCCACGTTTATTTTCTCATTGTTGACTCTTCTACAGGCATCACTATACACATGAATAAATAAACAAACTAGATTAAAACTGATCTCAGCTGCAAATAATATTAAATCAGAAAATACTGAAATAAGTACTGTATATTACAACATTTATCAGTGATTAAAACTCTGGACTCTCTGCAGTGACGCAGGCTAGGTCTTATCATGTGTAAGAAGAAAATGTAACATCAGCTAAGGTGTTTTCCCCTATTGTCAAATCTACATGCTGCCAGTTGGACTGCCCAGTTCATATGTACTCCTGGAATACAGACATTACTTACGTTATGTTGTTATTTTAGGTTCTAAAGGGATTGTCTGATTTTAAAATTACCTTGCATGTCACAGAATTTAAGAAGGCAGCTCAGGGGATTGCAGCTGAAGGGAAGTGCATTCATCTTTTTTTTTAGTGTAATTCATCTTCTTTTTAGTATTTGAAGAATAAACTCAAAGAAGATGTTGCTTCCAGAGGCAGAGGTGTTTAATTCACACCAAAACTGACATGTAAGTGCTACTGAGATTGCCTATGAGTAACTGGGGTAACTGAAATACTGCAAACCATCTGCATAACAGATTTTTGTCTCTTTGGTCTTCTTGGTCTTTTTGGTCTTCTCTGCAGTCACTTTATTTTCTTTTGGAAGTGAAATACATCTCAGCTTCATTCATTCTGTGTTATCATTCTATCACTGGCATGTATGCAAGAAGCAGAATTTATCCTTAAGCAGTGATGGCATCTTTGGTCTGGCGGTAGGCTAAGTGAAATCTTTGAATAACACGCCAGTAGCACATTTTAGTGTTCCCTGTAAATTTTTTCTGACACTCCATCCCATCCAACAGATTATTCTTCAAGATATTCCATAAATTTTCCATAGTCTTTCATTATAAAAAAAAATGAACCACAATGTGAAAGTGTTTGGAAATCATTACAAGTTACCTGATTATCATGTAAAAGCTGTCAGTCGTTTTCTGCAAAGCCCGTATCAGATAGTTGGTAGTACCAAACCACAAGCTCACCAGGTAGAATCATAGAATCATAGAATCCTTAGAGCTGGAAGGGACCTCTGAGGGCCATCTAGTCCAACTCCCCTGCAATGAACAGGGACACCACAGCTAGATTCAGGTTGCCCAGGGTACGATCCAGCCTCACCTTGAAAGTCTCTGATTGTTTGCATCACGTCATTTGAGAAGCACTTTCTAGTTTAACACAAATACTCTTAAAAGTCAGAAAGACATGCTTGTATTTGAAACTACAGCTTCAAACAAACTTCCTTTTAAATACTAGACATATAATATAAAGCAGTCTTTCTCCCATAACCATTTTAAAGATAGAATTGATTCTGAGCAAGTCACTTAGCCTCATGAAAGCCATTCCATCCTCAGACAAGTATCTCATGTAGAAAGTATTTCACTCTCACCAGGAGGGAAATTGCTGTCACTGTATGTTAGACAGTAGCAAAAAATACAAGGACACATTCAACAGTTAAGTCAAAATGGCTGTATTTAGGAAGGACAAATCACAGCCACAGTGATGTGCCTCAATCTTCCCTTTGGAAAAATGGAATAATGGTGGTTTGTTACATTACCAAACACTCACAGTAATATATTCCCCTTAGCAGGGAACTATCTGCCCCAGGCCAACAGATAACTTCATTTTACAACCAACTAATTCCTTTTTGAAGTTTTTACTTCCACCCTGAACAACACTTTTCAATCTGAACTAGTAAACCCAATAAAAGTTACTGTGTCAGGCCCATTACAATCTCTTCCTCTCTCTGACCTTTTTTCTGCACCTAGGCAGATACCTAACTCTTTACAGCAAAAACATTAATGGAAGCTGGTAAATTTAAAGATCTAGGCTGAAGGTGCAAGTGTCACAAAAAAGCAAGAAGTCAAGAGTAGAAAGAACATGGTGAAATGGGAGAGCAGTGAGAGGGAGCTAGAGGGAAGGTTTCCCAGCTTGCTACCAGCTTGAAGGCACCTGAGGGAGCAGGCCAACCCTTTCCAGAGAGGCCGACTGCTATTAACACACTCTTGGAACTTGTCTTCTCATAACTTATTATTGTACTCCTTCTGAACACACCTAATTAAAAAAGAACCCTACACTTAATACAGGCTGCATAGAGTGATGTCCATGACCAAAATTACACAATAATATCCATATCTGGAAACTGAAGAACAATCCAACTATAGGAAAAAAGTTTATCTGAAAAATCACTCTCTCACCGCTACTTGTTTTATTATTATTAGTTCTCAGTGGCTCCATTATCACCACTTTCTTACAGGGATTATTCTTCCTAGGATTCCCATTATAGTATCTTTATAAAGCAATTTTTGTCACTTCGTATTCTGTTTGGTGGAAATTAGTTTCCCTTATTTTAAAAATTGCAACATACCTTTTTTTTTTCTTCCTGATATCTGCTTGTAACTAACCAGATGGAATCTAAAAATCTGGCGCTATTTTACTCTCTAGGGGAAAGGCAGCAAAAATGCTTACTTTTTTTTGTTTGTTTTGTTTTGTTACTCTGTTTGCATCTAGACATCTGTAGATGGTTTCCAGCAGGAAAACAGTTGGGCTTCATCCTCTCGGAACTCTATGTTTGCTGTGTAGCCAGTATCTCTGACATAGCTAAGTTTTGTTTGTTGTTGTTGTTGTTTTTCTTTTTTTTTTTGCTGTTCCTGTATAGATGTTTTGCTTTTCGTTGTTGTTTTTAAGCCCTTGAAATTATGCGCAAAATCAGTAAGAGTCAGAAATTAAAGCCTCTTGTAATTTCAAATCATACATTTTCCAGAAGACATGACAATTGCTTGACAAATTTAATAAAGTTATTTTTCTGCATTTTTTTGAGAGAGAATTTTTGTGGGCTCATGAATATATGGATCACAAGCTGAAACACTGACAATTACATAGGAGTCTAATGACTAGATTTTAGACTGACATTTCTTAATCACGGTAAAAAATTCTTATATATTCTCTTTTTCATTTGCTTTTGTATACAAACCTAAGTTTGGCAAATTAAATCATTTGGTGAATCTTTCTATGATTTTTCCTTTTGTTTCCATGCCTATTCACTCAAGGTTCTATGGACCTTTATTTTTACAGTAATAATTCCTGTATTTGAATAATATTACAATGTTTATCATTACAGTTCTTACCATAACAAAATGCTGAGGAGACTTGGCTCAACTGTGTAGCTCAAGGGGGTTGTGCTGAATGGAACTATGTCCATCTGGTGACCAGTTATTAACAGTGTTCCCCAGGGCTCAGTTCTAGGGCCAGTCCTGTTCAATATTTTTACCAATGATAATGGATAATTTGCTAAATTGAGAGGTGCAGTTAACAGCATGGAGGAATTAGAGCCCATGTAGAGGCATCTGGATACATCTGAGCATTGGGCAGTCCTCAACGGCATGAAATTCAGCAAAGGAAAATGATGGGTTCTGCTCCTGGGACACAGCAATATCAGAATAAGGCACAGTCTGACAGAGGAGTGGCTGGGAGTAGCTCAGCATAGAGGGGTCTGGGGGTACTGGTGATGGAAGCTCAGCATAAGACAGCACTGCATCTGGGCAGCCAAACAGATTACATTTTGGAATGCATTAAACACAGCAGTGCTAGGTGGTCAAGAGATGACTCTCCTGATAAGTTTAGCACTGGTGCAGCCTCACCTTTAACACAATACTGAAAAGAATGTTATACTTGAAAATGCCCAGGGGAGGTCTAGAAAGCTGGTAACATGGATGGAAGACATGTCCTGTGAGAATAGGCTGAGGACTCTTAGGCTGTCTAGACTGGAGAAGAGGAGGTGGCCTCATTGCTCTCTGCAGCTTTGTGAGTTGGGAGAAGCCCAGAGAGATGTGCTGGTCTCTGCTCCCTGATAAACAATGATGGGATTCATGTGAACTTCACAAAGCTGCACCAGGTGAGACTTAGACTGGATATTAAGAAAATTTTCTTACAGTGAAGATGGTCAAACACTGGGACCGGCTTCCTAGTTAGGTGGCTGATGCTTAACACCTGTCAGCATTCAAGAACTACTGTGATAATGTTCTCATTAATATGCTTTAATTTTTGGTTAGCCCAGAGCTGGTCAGGTGCTTAGACTAGATGATGTCTGTAGGTCCCCACCCACTGAAACTGAATTGAACTGAATTCTATTCTATTCTATTCTATTCTATTCTATTCTATTCTATTCTATTCTATTCTATTCTATTCTATTCTATTCTATTCTGTTCTGTTCTGTTCTGTTCTGTTCTACTCTACTCTACTCTACTCTACTGTATCCTATCCTATTCTGAAATACCAGTCTTAAACAGTTACCTCAAAATCAGAAATGCAAAAGTGGAAATATCAGAAGACAGACTTGGAAAGAAAAGGAGAAGGAACTAGAAGAAAAAAAAGGAATGATGTTTCAAGGGAGAAATTATGTGAAGAGATATCAAAGACAGACAGGGGTACTAACATTGACAGAAAAAAATGAGTAATTTTTTTAGAATCATAGAATGGCTTGGGTTGAAAAGGACCTCAAAGATCATTGAGTTTCAACCCCCTGCTGAGTGCAGGGTCGCCAACCACTAGACCAGGCTGCCCAGAGCCACGTCCAGCCTGGCCTGGAACGCCTCCAAGGATGGGACATCCACAACCTCCCTGGGCAACCTGTTCCAGTGCGTCACCACCCTCTGTGTGAAAAACTTCCTCCTAATATTTAACCTACATCTCCTCTGTCTCAGTTTAAAACCATTCCCCCTTGTCCTGTTGCTATCAACCTCATGAACAATCATTCCCCCTCCCGTTTATACGCTCCCTTCAAGTACTGGAAGTACTGTGGAAGGCCACAATGAGGTCTCCCTGGAGCCTTCTCTTCTCCACCCTCAACAAGCCCAGTTCCCTCAACCTTTCTTCATAGGAGAGGTGCTCCAGCCCTCTGATCATCTTAGTGGCCCTCCTCTGGACCCATTCCAAGAGCTCTGAGTCTTTCTTTTGCTGGGGACCCCAGGCCTGGATGCAGTACTCCAGATGGGGCCTCACAAGAGCAGAGTAGAGGGGGACCACCACCTCCCTCTCCCTGCTGGCCACTCCTCTTTTAATGCAGCCCAAAACATAGTTGACTTTCTGGGCTGCCAGCACACACTGCTGGCTCATGTCCAGCTTCTTGTCCACCAAGACCCCCAAGTCCCTCTCCGCAGGGCTGCTCTCAAGGAGTTCTTCCCCCAGTTTATATAAATACCTGGGATTGCCCCAGCCCAAGTGCAGCACCTTGCATTTGGCCTTGTTAAACCTCCTTAGGTTCACATGGGCCCACTTGTCCAGCCTGTCCAGGTCCCTCTGGATGCCTTCCCTTCCTTCCAGTGTATCGACTGCACCGCTCAGCTTGGTGTCATCTGCAAACTTGCTGAGGGTGCATTCAATTCCATCATCTATGTCATTGATAAAGATGTTGAAGAGCACCAGTCCCAAGACTGAGCCTTGGGGGACACCACTTGTGACTGGCCTCCACCCTGACACAGAACCATTTATCACAACCCTTTGGCTGCAACCAGCCAACCAGTTCTTAACCCACCGAACAGTCCATCCTTCAAATCCATTCCTCTCCAATTTGGAGAGAAGGATGTGGTGAGGGACCCTGTCAAAGGCTTTGGAGAAGTCCAGTTTTCTAGATTTCTTCTCTTTTGTATGTCTCTTGAAAACATTACACCATTCACTTTCCCAGGTATCTTTCTTTCAAGAACATTTCTTAATTAATGTATCCTTTTCATGCATACAAATAAACATTCTTATAGTTTTATATATATCCTTAAAGTATTTCTGAACTCTCAGAAAGTTTCAGAAGGACTAAATACTGTAATGACTTTTTATTTGTACATCCTCTCCCCACAAAAAAAATCTGATTCCTGTAAGCTTCAAGTAATGTAAGGAAGTGGTCCAATAATGTATATATTCTGTACTGTCACAAGAGACAGACAATTTCACATATCTGGATTATTTTTTTTCCTTTGTTTTAAATACAAAAGTTTATTCTGGGTGTAGTGACAGTACTCTGCATGTTCCATAGCATAAGCTGTTTGTACTTATTAAACTTTTTTTTATCATGAGTCAGAAACATCACAGAGTAGTTTGCTTGTCCTTCGGGCTTGTTCTCATTCAATTTGTGCTGCTGTGCTATGGCAAAGATGGTGCAAAATAATAAATCATTGTTTAGTATAGGGACAAGTTCTCTTTTCTGGCGTAAGTTTTAGATATGGTATCACTCAGAACCATCCATGTAAAACAAAAACCCCCAACAATAAAAAAAAATCACCTGTCTTACTTAAATCATTTATGATAATGTAATGTGTTGTTTCCACGGACGGGAAAAATACTGTGTGATCTTTAGATAAAGCTAGTTCATTTTTGACTTACTTTGTAAATTTAAGGGTTAAGTTATAGATAAGACCAACTTTAACTTTCCAGCTTTACTAAATTATTTTGCAAGTGAATTTTACAATATCCGCTAGAACCACTAATGATTTATAGCTCTATTATGCCTTCTTGTTTTCCCAGCTTACCCTCAAATTAAGTGAATATATCTCATGACAATAAGTAATTTTCATCACTGTTAGTGCTTTTAGATATCATGCACGCTAGTATCAAGTTTTCCAAAACTACATTCCAAAATAAATCAAAGTGAGTTACAAATTTATTTCAAGGGTTAGGGAGGATAATATTTACATTCCTATTTATAAATATAACTAGAGCCTTTATGCTGACACCTGTGTTTGAAGAAATTCTGTCCCTGTTTGCTATCATTTGTGATTGCAGCTGATAACAGTCAGCATATCACCTGCTGTGACAGTTTTTTATTTTACTAACATCACCACTTATAGAAAATCTCAGGAATGTACATGTTGCCCATGTCTACAGATGCTGTGATGTGAATGAAAGGGACATGAGGTGGTCCAGGCTTGTGCTTGCCAGTTATTGGTTTATTAGTATCTACTCAAGCATTGTAATATTTCCTTTTTACTTCATTAAATTTACATTATTTCATAACTTATTGTGCTCGATACAATTCAGAGTGAGGAAATCTCTTCAAATCAAGTGGCAGGAACTATCCGGAAGATCACTGTTCAGCTACGCACAGTGTTGAAACTGTGGCTCTCACATCAGTTTGCAGAGTATTTACATCCTGGAGATTACAGCTAATAAAGTGTTGTAGAGATTCTAAGGTAATCACTTAGTGTAAAATTTGAGCTTAGACTTTTCAAGTCCTTCACAGACCCAAAAGACCAGACCCAGTTAAAGAATATAAGACATACATGTCACACCACATCTTGAATCATTTGTTTACAGTTACAATCATACATGCAGTTAAAAGCCAAAGCAAACAAGAACAGCAACAAAAAAACTAAGGGAAGAAGAGCTCTGTAAACTGAGAATTATGACCTCTAAATTTAAGACTGAGAAGTAAGGCTAGACATTGCTGCTTAGCTGTAACTCACACAATTAGATTATTTAGAGCTCTGATTGCACGCAAACGCCCCAGTCAACTTGTTATACTACATTCACATCAGCAGATAATGCTCTGAGACTTTGCCAATGTATTCCAAGAGACCACCACAGTGAGACTTTTCAGCCTTCATGTTGGTAGCTTAGCTGCTGGTGAATGCAACAGGGATGGGAGCTTCCTGTGGGAACTCTCCAAACCACTGCACACGTTTCATTGATCTATTTAGGGCATCCTACTCAAACTTGTGTCATAAACATCTTTTTTAAAGAATGAAACATCTTCACAGCTGTGACGAGAGACAGACAAACAGGATTTTGGAAGACTCTATCAGGAATATAAATAACTGCACTTGCTCTAGCTGTGCTCTACATCAATCCTTTTGTATCCACTGCCTTTGTGAGACTCCTGTGATGTAAAGTACTTCTGGACAAGAGTTGTATTCTTATTATGTTTAAACATCTATTAGCAAGGATACCGTCTTTGACAGAATTGTTACAAAAATACAAATACTGAGGAATAAGAAGTTGTCCAATCACTCCAAACTTGTTGGATTTAAGAAGCTTTCTTCTTTTTTCCTGTGACAAAAATAATTTTATAAAATGTAGACTAAAAGGAAATACATGGGTCGCTCTGAAAATAATCCCTCCTATTTATTTGCAAGGAAACTACAGCAGATGCAAGAGCACCGTAACAGCGTTTGATAGAGAAAACTCTGAGCTCCAAAACACAATGTTTTCAACAGAGACACCACCACTTGCTATGCATTTTCTCTAGAGATGAACAAGAGCCTGCATATGCCACACTTGTAACAATTTATATCACTGGAGATGGCCCAGGGCTTCCCAGCTGCTATGACACTGTCATTGCTGGGAAATCGTTGCCCATGTAGTCTTTTATTGACCTGGACAGAAGTCAGAAGATGTCAAACGTAGACTACACGGCAGATGTGTTAGAACAGTCCAGCCAAGATTGGCAAGGACGATTTATCCAGGTTCCAGGAAGTCCAGAAGGATCACCCCTTTCCTATCCCAAAAGAGAGCTGCACGTCACTTTACCTTCTGAGGGCTGTGTCTTGAACTTCATTTTCCATGGGGAATTTACATGTTTCCACTCCACGGACTGTTGTTTTGATTCCAGCTCATAGTGGTGACACCATATCTCATCACTGGTAATGATGTGATGCAGGAAACAGTCACCTTCAGCCTCATACTGACAAATGCTGCTCTTGCTGTGCCTGTGTGAGCGTTCATAAAACCCACTGAGCTCAAACTTTTTGATATTCCATTGTTCCCACCATCAGTTCCTGAAATCAAACTCGAAGATGTATCAGTCTATTTTTCACCGGTCTGCACCGACTGTCGAACTTCCCTGACTATTCAGCAATCCAGGGGAGACCACTCAGGCGCCCCCGTGTGGTCTAGATATACAGGAAATGCAGACGCTTCTAGTGCTGCACCGGCCGCCGCGCACTCCCTTGCAATACTTCGCCAATGACCCTCAGGCGACGGGGGAGGGGATCTCGCGGGTCGTTCACACAAAGAAAACCGGCTCAAGTCAAATCTCAAAGCCCGATCCCGAGTAGGATCTTCACCCCCGCCTTCAGCGCCGCCCGCCCGTGGAGCCCCCCCAGTCCCCAGGGGCCCCCGCCATGCCCCCCTTTCCAACCCCTTTCCAACCCCTTCCGCTGGACCGGGGGGTGGGAAAGGGGGGGGCCCAACCCCCACCTCGGGGGCGCAAACGGAACGCCCAGAGGGGATTCCGGAGGTGTCGGTCCGTATTCCTCCCCCACGTGGTCATTCCCCGCCGCCAGGGGCGGCGCCGTCGGGGAGATACGGGAGCCATGCTCCACGACAGTGCGGTCGCCGACCCTGCCCGAGGGATCCACACCCGCGTCCCCGCTAACCGCCGTAGCTGCCACCCGCCACACCTCGCGGCGCTCTTGGAGCACCCGAAGGTCTCCCCTCACCCGCCCCAAAACAGGCAAGAGGTCGGATGCAGTCCCGCTAGCCGAGACCGCCGTTTCCCTTTGTTCCTCCTCCGCTTCCAGCAGCGAGGAGAGACCCATTGCCAGCCCCGGGGCACCAAGCCCACAGCGCTGGCACAAATAGTTGATCAGCTTATCAACCATGTCCCACAATAGGGACATCCCTCCCTCCCTCCCTCGCAAGAAGGAGCACCTTGGCAGTCTGCAACACCGATGCGGCGGACATGACTGCAGGTCCCGGTCCCGTCGGACCACCCAAACACCCTCCTGTTGTCGGGATCAAACCGTGGACGAGATCACGTTAGGGTCACCAATTGTACCTATCCCCTCCCGCGGCTGTTCGTCATCCCGACCCGAGGCTGTCCGTGCTCGCTCGCACACAGTCCCTCAGTCACCTATGTGATGGAAGCAGATCTCGTTTATTCCCCGCGACGCTCCCGGTATTATACCCGTACACCCGACCGCATCCGCGACACGCGCTGGTTTCGTAACTTCTGTCCAATCACAGCCTCGATCACGCGCTGTGCACGAGGCTCCGCGTCCAATCACAGTCTCCGTCACGCACCGTGCACGAGGCTCTGTGTCGTGGGCTGCCCGCCCTCCTTCTAGTCGGTTCTTCTGTCTTCTAAATCCTCCTTTGACTGCACGGGTACTTTCCCAGCTTTCGGAGCTTCCGGGTTCATTCGGTCACATGCGCAGGCGCAACAGCTATTCTTGCGTAGCGGCATCGAATCTATCACTTAATAAGCAGCCGTTGAGACCCACATCTATCTCATAACAGTCATGTTCACTGAAACTGCCAGCCACTACAAAGTATTTTTTTTTTTAAGTAAATGGACATTATACAGCGGATTTCTCATCGCTCCTGTGCCTATAAGAAGTAAGAAAGGGACATATGATATGAATGTCTCCTTAAGGGGATGTCTTTCTGAATAAAATTTCTTCTTAGGAAGACAAGAAAATGTGGATAACATTTAAGATCTCTGCAAAGTGTTAATGTATTTTGAGTGAAGACTTTTTATGCATAAGAAGATAGAGATAGTAATTGCTTTCCCCTGGTGAACAAAAATCACTACAATATTAAAATTTCATGTATTTATTTCTTATGGCTAGCATTTTCCCATGCAAAGGGAAGTACTCTGAATAACCCCATTGTTCTCTTCTAGCAATGAAAATATCAGAAGTGAATAAATTATCAAGCTTTAATTTATTCAGGTTACTTGTTTGGATAGGCACCTCTTAATTCACACTTGCATTTTGTTGGTTGATCTCCAAACAGGCTAATTTAAAACATGACTGTTTTATTTTTCTTCTTTTGCTGTTGTCTTACTCTGTGCAGTACGTTGCAACTGTAGATGAACGTAAAATGGTCTTAAGAACAAAGTTAAATTAGAACTGTCATGTGGAAAGAAGGCAGAAAGCATCTTGCCTCTGTCTTTGCAGGAGGTCTTATTTTTCATTTTATGTTGAGAGAATACTTTCATGTTAATGCAGTGAACAGGACAAAGGAGATACTCTCTTCCGTTATCCAGCAATTTGTTAGGAAGCCCTTAATCCATGTGGAATTCATCTGGTCCAAGTTTATTGCAATGTTTTTGCATTTCTGTAAACTTTCATCAACTTTTCAACTCAGATTATTTCAGTTGTGCATTAGTGAAAGAAAGCAGTAAGGACAAGCTTCACTGTGGGCAAGTAGATCAGCATTTGCAAAATTCACAGCAGTAGGTCACAATCCTGCAGTATTCTTGAGGGCTTTTTTTTTCTTTTATTTTGTTACCCTTTTTTCCGTTTCTTTCTTTCCTTCCTTCCTTTTCCTTTTTTTTTTTTATATTTTTTTCCTTTTAATTTGTTTCTTTTTTCATTTTTTCTTTCACTTATTTTTCTTTTTCCTTCCTTTCTTTCTATTTTTATCTCTTTCTTTTTTATTTTTTTGTCATGTTTTCTTTTTGTTTCTCTTTTGTTCTTCTTTTTTTTTTTTTTTTTACCTCTCTCTTTTTACAGTACACTGCAGAAGAAAAGAATTTTCCACTGGCTTTGAGATGAGGAACAGGAACCATGGTTCAGTCCATGATTTGTACTCAATAAGCAGAGCAGAGTACCTTGCTGTACAGTGCAAACTGTGCCTGACAGCAGGCTACATTTGAGCCACGAGCTGAGAGAGACCTAGAGCAAGACAGCAGACCTGACCTCTTCCATTTTGGGTCATGTGCAACTCAGACAAAGGACAGGTGAACAACATACTCTGAGCAAGAGAGAATCTTTGTGCTTATCATTAGGTTATATGAGAAATAGAAATGTCTACTACTACTCTTTGGATAAGCATCAAATTCTGTGCTATCTGGTGCTGGAGATGGAACTGACATGAGTTTTCCTTTAAGATCTCCTACACTTCTGGCTTCTTCTAAGTTACAACTGATACAAATACTGTTCACTTCTGTTTTTATTTAATATTTTATTGTTTTGACTTCTGGTCTTGGCACAAAGCTCTACGTATTGAGGTACATAAAAAATTTAATAGATTAGTATCAATATGAACAACTTTGATGAACTTCCAGGGAATTCTGGCTAAGTCTAGTGCCAAGAATTCTGGACAGCATCACTGGAGACTTTCTCCTTATATTTGTTCTTTATGTTAAGGGAGGTAAGGAGCACGGCTACCTCCTCCAGCTGCTCCAGCCCAGGTCTCTCATGCCCAGCTGCTGGGGCCCAGTGTGTTGCCCAGGACATGTGGTCATGCCCTGGTGGGGGGGCTTGGCTATCCCTTTCCACTGTTCATCTTCAGCCAGCAGCAAAGCTGAGCACCTGTCTTTGACAGACACACACACACATGCACACACACAGAGGATGCAGGCAGGGCTAGTCCCACAGCTGACTTCAACTCAGATGCCTCTGGCATCAGCCCTGCACACAGGACCCCATACCTGAGGGGCACAGCCCATCCCCTCCCACCCTGGGGCTGGCAGAGCCAGGAGGCCCTGCTGCAGCCCACACAGAACATCCCTGGGACATCACCAGCACTTGCACGCTCACCACCCCTGGCACAGCACACACAGTGCAGCATGGCCCCTCTGCCCACACTCCTAGCTGCCTGATGTCCCCAGTATGACACTTATTGCTGGCACCCAGTCCATTTAGCCCCTTCCCCAGGAGCTGGCACCCAGTTCCTGTGGCTCCAATCACATGTGAGACAGTGAGAACATACATAGGTTTGGTTAGGAGAGGATGCAGTGAGAAGACAGGACAGGCTGCGGTGATGAGGTGCAGGGCTCAGCCAGACAGGAGTGCTGATGGAACCCTTCCACACACAAAGTGCTCCTTTATTCCCATCCTCCCCACCCTAACCTGCTCCTCTCACTCCCCCTTCCCCTGCACAGCCTCTATGGGTGGCAGAGCTCTGCTCACAGACACCTCTCCCCTCACCGTTACCCAGCCCAGGCTGACCTGGAAGCAGCGCCTGCCGCTTCTCTGCAGCCCATCAACCAGGGTTACCTGGAGGTTTGTGGTTGTGATTGTCTGCAGGATTGTTTGTCAGCTCTGGGTCTTGGTGCATTCTCCTTTCTGGCTACCCCCTTCCCCTCAGTTTCCCAACAGACTAGGGTCCTGATCAAATAATCATGCCCTGATTAATTATTTACTTAATTATCCCTTGTTGCAATTAAA
The DNA here is from genome assembly GCF_002078875.1 of Numida meleagris. Classification (NCBI taxonomy): domain Eukaryota; kingdom Metazoa; phylum Chordata; class Aves; order Galliformes; family Numididae; genus Numida; species Numida meleagris. Next base: position 50,394,338 of record NC_034438.1, on the reverse strand, counting down.
AAAAAAAAAAGGACCTTCACCAGAGAGAAGTGAAGGAAAGATACTCTTCAAAAACAGCTGGAGTACCTATCCTAACCGAAGGAATCTTCTCTCACTCTTTCTTGTTCTATGACTTTACTATTGGGTCTGGCAAATTTAAGAGTTTCTTTTTGCTAAATTGAAACTTATTTCACAGCAATTAGCGTTTACAGGAGAACTAAGTTTACTGCTGTGATACATCCAAGTGTTTTCTTTCAAAATATCCCTTAGAGACTTTTAAAATAAGAACGTTTTTGCAAGAAGAAAGTGGTTGTTTTGTGTGTGTGTGTGCGTGTGTGTGCGTGCAGATACCTTGAATTTCATTCTTTGAGGCATCACTTTATAATCCTTAAAATAGGAATATGCAGTCTAATTTGATTGCTGTTGTGTTGATTTTCACGTACGTACTTTTGAATACACACCTGCCTATTTTCTCTGCTTCCTTATTTGTTCTTATTCTTCACTGTTGTTATTTGAGAATTTATTTACAAGTCTTATACTCACACTCTTGTTTTTATCATAATTCAATCAGATAATATCATCATCACGCCTAAAGATTTTGGCATATCACTTCCTTCATAATTTTATTTTAGTTAACATCTTTTCTGCTTTATTCTAACTTGTTCTTCAAAAAGTCGCTTTCAGGTCTTACTGAATTCCAAAGCAGTTTCTTTTTTTCTTTCTTTTCTTTTTTACTTTTTTTTCCCCTGCTCAGCTCTTGAAGACATTTGTCAGTTTGGATTCTTTTTAAATCTCCATATCTTCCATCTCATCTATTCTTTTTTTTCCCAGTCTGCCTCATCTCTTAGCTAACGTAAACAATGTGTCACAGAGATTGATAAGGCTTCGCAGTAGCTTTCAAATTATCCATCAAAGTTCTTTCTGCTAGTTACATTATTTTTCATAACTTGTTGGTATTGGAAAGGCAATTTTCCTCAGTTACAAACTATTGTTCATTCAAGTAGAAGATTGTAGCAAAAGTTTTATATTGTTTTTTCCTTCAAAATTCTATGCCTGTAATTGAGTAAATGAAATTTTACAGCGATGTTATCTACTTCAGAGTTGCATTCAGACAAACATTTTATTTAAATTGCAAACTTGGAATGAAAGGTAATATTTTGGAATGTAAGTTATTACTGTCTGTCCCTAGCATTTGAATATTCTTTTTTCCCTCATGACCATTAAATGTCTGTCAAAAACATCTTAGAATACAAATTTCAGATTTTTTTTTTACTGTAACTTTTTTCTATTGACTTTCACATGAAAATAGTAACATATGGACACTGCAATACATTGGAATGAGAACACCACATCTTAAAATTAAGGACATTTTAGCATAGAGCATTAGTGATAACCGTTGTAGTGCAGCTCAAACACACACACACACACAAAAGCAACATGAAAACAAACTACTAAAGCAATCAAAAAACAAGTTATATGATAAACTATGACCCGGAGCATAATGTGAAAGTCACTGCAATCCCAATCTTCTTTCCAAGTACCAAGGTGAAATCAACGGAACTAGGGGATGATACAAGAGTACCATCAAAGCAAGGGAGAAAAAAAGGAAAGAAAAAAGATATAACTCAAAAGATTTTTGATTTTATGTTAAAGAAAAAAAAGTCTCTGAACAGTGTTCTGGTCTGATTTTCCATTATGAGATCTAAGCATCTGCCTACCTCTTCAGTCAGGATACACTTGTACTAGCTTTATGTTAGACCGAACATCTCTCATATACTGAACATGGTGAATAATAGAAGCAAAAAGGACACATCCCATCATCTCAGATTCTCTGAATACATTATTTTCGTTCCTTCTAAAAAATCTTCCCTAAGTGTTACATCAAAGAAAATACTAGTTAAGACTGTACTTCTGTTCCCTGTGTTTAGAGTGGAGAGGCTCATTGCAGGCTCTCAGTAAGCAGGTTGGTACATTCAACCATTTTATTCTCATTGCCTGGAGGTTTTGCAGAAATAAGGCACAACAGGATAGAGTTAAAAATGTTTACCTCATATAAACATGAGAAGGTTGAAAGAAACCTGAGTAGTACTTTACTATCTTCTGGCTCCCTAACAGTGTAGCATGGGATTTGAAGGTGCTGGAGCTATTTAGTCTCACTAAACATCTATAGGAAGGCTTCCTCTGAACCGGTTTGGTAGTCTCGGAGTAACATAGTGGCCTTGTGGACCACTTATGTTTTAATTGCATTTGTGTGAATAAATTATTGACTTGGGAAAAGGGATTAAAAGAGTCTCATTGTGATATTTGTGCTACAAGAATAACTAGCTATATAAAAAGACAAATCTGAATACATTTGATAAAACTGTACCAAACCCTGTAATAACAATGAAATAGTAACTAGTAACTAGTTCTCTATGGTCATTATTCTGAGTTCATGAAGATTTTCCCAACTTTACTTTTAGGTAAATGAGTCTGCTAGAGCAATTTTATTTGAAAAATCTAAGTGGAGATATTCTTGCACAGTCATTAGCACTTGAATAAATAATTTCTCCTTTACACGTATCTTGTCAAATACATGCACTGTTAAATCGGAAAAAAGTCAGGAGTGAAAAATTTCAAAGGCCAAGAGTTATGCAGTCTTTTCTGCCTCAGAAACCAGTAGCCTGTTTTTCTTTTAACTCCCTTTGAATTCTTTATGACTGAGATTTAAAAAAACAGCCCTTCTTGTTCTGTCCAATAAAGAGTTTTATATCACAAGAGGACAAGTATCATTATGGTTTTCTGCAGCGTCTGAGGCATGGACTCAGATGTGAAGGATCCAAATCGTCTACTACAGGTTCTAACATCCCTTATATACATTCACAAGTTTTCTCTTTTAACTTTCCCACCCGCCTTTACATGTCAACAAAACATTCCACAAACACTCCTTAACCGTGCATGCAGGCGCTTATCCAGTCAGAGCCATGAGTTGCTCCTTTTGCTTTTCTCTTTCTCTGGAGGTGTCCTTGGTTCTCAGCCTTGCCTTCTCATGCTGTTTATCTTGCTCCACAGCTTCTGCTCTGAATAGTCTTTCTTGTATACCCACAGTTTTCTCTTTAATCTTTATTATAATTTCATTGTGAACTTTGAAATTGATATCATCCAAGCATTGATTTCTGCTTTTTATCTTCAATGTTCATATTAGTGGTTTCTAATAGATAAACACAATGAATGAAATTTTCTAAATGCATATAAATATTCACTCTAAGTGTCTAGTGAGGCCAACAATTGTGACTATGTCACTATGCAGCTTTCTTACATAAAGCAAGAGAAGCTGAAGTGTCAGAGAACTCTTAAGAGCTTCTTTCAGACTTTTTAAGACTTTAAGCTCTTAATTTCTTTAAGAGCTGTTTTCAGACTGCTCTTTAGAAAATGCTAAGAAAAGGGCCAAAAGAATTTAAGTTCATAGGAAGGAAAGCTGGTTATTGTCATCTGGAGTTACTTGCTATGCTACTTGCCAGGGGTAAATTAGGCATTTGCTGCTTTGGCAAATAGGACTTTTCCCGGTTACTGCACTGTGATATTCAATATCACCACTCACATGTGATATTCAATAATCATGTCACAGAAAGACAGCAATCAGAATCTGAGCTCATACTTCTAAAAAAAAGCATTTAATATATCCTTATGTTTTTAAAGACAATTTCCATTTGCATTTATTATTCTTTGCTTACAAAATAGTTGCTTCATCAGAAGATGGGGAAAGCAATAAAAACCCTAGTTGTCAGCTCCTTTAAAAAAAAAGAAAGAAGAAAAAATGAACATATAGAAGCATAATAATATACCCTTCTAAATAAAGTTTGTATTTTCAACTTTGAACATTTTATTTGCACTGGGAGCTGGCAACTCAATTTAGATTAGAACTAAGAAGAAAGGAAGGTAGTTTGCCTTTTTAAATGAGAGGAAGATTTGTCATGCTTTCTGTATTCTGCTTTTTTAGAGGACTGTGAGTTTTCTTAGAAGTTGTATACTAATGCTGAAAATGTCTTGCATCAGGAAACTAAAAAATATCCAATATTTGTTCTTATTCAAGAGTATAGTAAGATGACTGTGTTATTAGTGTAAAACATGTTCTGAAACTTCACGCTCAGAAGGCATTAGGATGCTTCATATTTTTTTAATTAAAATGAAACATATGGATTCGTGAACTCTGACTGTTGCATGTTTGTTTCTTGAAACAAGTCAAAATACTTTGTTACATGCTCACACTCACAGTCTTTTTGCTGAGCATTATTTTGAGACATACTTCTGTGCAAGTACTTTTCCCTGGTGATTCATGCTGTCAAAAGTGAAGAAAAATCCATGCCTCTTTTATTGTACATATTTATGCAGACTGGCAAAAGAAAATCAGGTGGAGAAAGCAAGGAGAGGATTAAAAAAATGTAGTTCTGGATTTGGAGGTTGAGAGTTGATGAACAAATGTCAAAGATCCTGGGGCAGAATCGAGTCTCCTTCAGATGAACATAGGAAGAAAAATTGGAATGGAATATAAGAAACAAACAGACTACCCCTGGAAATTAGCTTCATCAAACAATTAACATCAAAGAATATACAGTTGACAGACTGGGCAAGGGAATGGAGGACAATCACACAAAAATATCCAGAACTCTTCCCAAAATTGCTATGTGACTTCATTAAAGTCTAGTAACATTAAGAGAACTTCCACATTTTGCTATTGCTGTTTGTTTTATTTTGTTGGGTTTTTTTTCCTAATTGTTTAAGAAGAAATTGAAGTCATTTTGTTTTTCTTAAAATCATAGAATAATAGAGTGGTTTGGTTTGGAAGGGACCTCTAAGATCGTCAGTTCCAACCCCCCTGCTGTAGGCAAGGACACCTCCCTCTAGATCAGGTTGTTCAAAGCCCCATCCAGCCTGGCCTTGAATGCTTCCAGGGAGGGTGCAACCACAGCCTCACTGGGCACCCCTTTCCAATGTCTCACCACCCTCAAAGTAAAGAATTTCTTCCTAATATCTAGTCTAAATCTGCCCTCTTCCTGTTTAAAGCCATTTTCTCTCATCCTGCCACTATATGCCCCTCTAAAAAGTCCCTCCCCAGCTTTCCTGTCAGCCCCTTTTGGGTACTGGAAGGCTGCTACAAAGTCACCCCAGAACCTTCACTTCTCTAGGCTGAAGAGCCCCAACCTGTCCTCATAGGAGAGGTGCTCCAGTCCTCTGATCATCTTCATTGCCCCCTCTGGATCTGCTCCAACAGCTCCATGTCCTTCTTATGTTGAGGGCTCCAGAACTGGATGCTGTACTCCAGGAGGGGTCTCTTGAGAGCAGGGTAGAGGGGCAGAATCACCTCCCTCGACCTGCTGGTCACACTTCTCTTGATGCAACCCAGGATAGAATTGGCCTTTGAGGCTGCTAGTGCTGGATCATGCTGAGTCCTTCATCAGTCAACACCCCCAAATCCTTCTCCTTGGAGCTGCTCTCATCTCAAGCCATTCTCCATCCAGTCTGTATCTGTGCTTGGGACTGCCCCGACCCAGGTGCAGGACCTTGCATTTGGCCTTGTTGAACTTCATGAGGCTGGGACAGGCCCACCTCTCAAGCCTGTCCAAGTCCCTCTGGATAGCATCCCTTCCCTCTAGTATGTCAACTGCACCACTCAGCTTGATGTCACCTGCAAACTTGCTGAGGGTGTACTTGATCCCACGGTCCATGTCACCTACGAAGATGTTAAATAACACCAGTCCCAGCACTGATCTCTGAGGAACACCACTTGTCACTGGTCTCCACTTGGACATTGAACTGTTGACCACAACTCTCTGAGTGTGACCATCTGGTCAATTTTTTATTCAGAGTGTTCCACTTGTCAAATCCATTTTTCTTCAATTTAGTGACCAGCATGTCATGTGGGACAGTGTCAAACACTTTGCACAAGTCCAGGTAGATGGCGTCAGTTGCTCTTCCTTTACCCACTGACGCTGTAACTCTGTCATAAAAGGCCACCAAATTTGTCAGACATGACTTGCACTTGGTGAAGCTATGGTGGTTACCACCAATCACCTCATCTTTATTTTCCATGTACCATATATGGAGACACCCTGAGATAATCCATATAGTCACAAGATTTATTTTGTTCTTGAATAATGCCTTCCCACTGCAAAAGAAAAAAAAGTATAAATTGGAATGCTGGAATTTTGGCTTAAAAGAAGAAAATAATGTTCATATTATTCATCTGAAAGCTTCTCAAATAACATTCATAGACCTTTAGGACTGAAAGGAAAAAAATGCAATAGATTTTATTATTTAAGCTTACTTCACTTTACTTGATTGTAGATATTCTGTAACGCTCAAGACACTGAGAGAACAAACCAAGTTCCTAAATTTTACAAAGGCAGTCAATCTCCATCTCAGTTGGAGTTTCACTTAAATTACAGTGCTGTGACTTGGAAGGCAACATCTTTACATCTTTGTCTCTGGGTGCTATGTTATAGAGGAAAGAAGCACAAGTTAAAAAATAAAAAAATATTTTTCCTTTTAAATGAAGTAAACTGACAGCTTGTACTGTAGCAATCGAGCCACCAGCTCATTAAATCAAAAGGGAAACAACTTTCTCATGTCTTTTAAGCCTTATTCACAACAGGAACTAATTATTTAGGTTTCACGATTTATGATGATTATCATTCACCTTCTCAGAATTTCTAATTACCTGAGGAATTAGTTGTGAAAGTTACCATAACACAAGGTAATTTAGAGAACAGAAAAATTGGAAGGTTAGCTGTAGCCAATGCCATTTAAATCTTCTTCTGACTAAGAAAGACTGACTTTGCTGCATATTTTACTGATGTAACATTCCCACAAAGTCAGTGAAGTTTGAAGAATTAGACAAAAAATACTGCAATTTGAGTTGCACGCTTAGAGCAGCTTACATGACTAAGAAAACATCAACTTTGAGCAAGGATTTTACCTGTGATCTGTCCTCACCTAATCTAAATTAATATTTTATTTATTTCTATATTAACATTATGTTTCTTCACCTCCAAACCGTATGTACAGCCAGGCACGCTACTTCCTCCTCTACCTGGAGCCTGGGATTTATCCACCCCATGGGTCTCCTATGTGGTGGAAGATCTAGTTTGAAGTTTGCAAAAGAATGACACATGCACACCCTCTTCACCCATGGTTTGGGAAAGGACTCCCCAAGGAAGAACCAAGGCTGTGAATTTGGTGGTTTGTACATCCACACATGCCTCACATATTTCCAGAGATGAAGAGGTAAATTATTTATGCAAATGCAGAACAATAAGACTATAAAATATCATCACAGTATAACAAGTATCTTACTTCTGATAGAAAAATATTTCTATAGAAATATTTGGAGAGAAACAATACCCTGAAGTCTTTCTGTTTCATTACAGAAGCCGGATTCCTCAAAATCACAAACCCCAAATATACGTCTATCAAGAGAGAAAATAATGACACTAATGTATTTTGATACTGTCACATTAGGTTTATAATATGTAAAAACATCACTGTGTTTTATAACTTCAGTCACCCGATAACCCAGAGCTCACAGGACCAGTGACAGGTGATACTGCTACACTTCATTACATTCTAAAACTTGTGGGTTACAAATTAATTTGATTTCAAAGCTGTATCAAATCTAATGTGATTAATGTCCATTTTCATTATAGTGCCCATGTAATTTAGAAGGAAATTCCCATCTGATGTTTGTGGTATAAATAAAAAACTACTTTAGGGGGAAGATTTTTTTTTTAATAGGCATTGTCAAAACTTTGTGAAGCCCCCTAGCTGTGCAAAATCTGATAGTAAATTAAATTCGTTGAGCACTATAAAAAGAATAATCTTCCTTTTTACTTCTTTTTTTTTTTTTTAACAGGATGTTAATATTTTTTTCTTAAAGCCAGCATCCTGGATGCAAAGGATGAAAAATTAATTTCCTAACTTAAAAATATTGAATACCTGAGGTTATAATAAATGCAGTAATACATGAATTGTAGCCAATACTGATCAGATACAAGTAATTATAATAATCTCCATGAATACACGCTCAATTGAATATACTGATTTTCATTATAACTGAATTGTTTCTCTGGTTAAAATCTTCACTAAATTCATGGAGCACTGAGCCTTACATGCATGGTGTCATAGGAGAAAACATGGAAACCATAAACCATCCCAACCAAGTGGGATGCTTGTGATTACATATTTCAGACTAGCTATTGTTCTCTAGGAGCATAGATGCTGTTATTTATTCATAAAATCCGTTAGTTTCTGCCCTGCAGCATGGCTCCTGTACTTCCCTCAGTTTTCCAACTGGCAAAAGAGAGGTACAGTGCTTTAATCCAGTAAAGAGTAAGCAAATCAGTCACTTAGAAACAGTCAAGCATGGTAGTCTGTATAAGCAGGAACAGTGTGGCAATGCCAATAGTCATGAAGGGCAGAGCCAGAGAAGCACAGGTAAGCAGTAGTTGCACTGTGCTAGCTACTGTTTCAGGTAAAACTCACAGTAGAGAAGCTTTGGTATAGAATTCAGTAATTCACTTTTATAATCCATCAAAACAAAAAAGAAGCTGTTCGAAAACCTGTTTGTACATCAATGACCTATAAGCAGAATAGATACATATTTTTCTTATATCCTTAGAATGTAACAAAATGAATAGAGGCTTCTTCAAATATGTGTAAGTCCAGGGACAACAACCAGGGACAAACACTTTTTTGAGATATAATTTACTTTCATTTTTATGCCTATTATAAGAAGTTAAAAAAACTTCAGGAGAAATAAATTAAATCCAACACTCAGGTCACTTCTAAATTTGGCAACTTACAACAAGATACTCATCCAACATCGAAAATTAGCCAGGGCTGGATGCCAGGATACTAACAGTTCTAATCAGATGATTCTCTTCTGAGAATTTTTCCAACGCTGCATCATTTCCAGTGAGTTTGTAGAGAGACACCTGGTCTCAAAGCAAATACATAAACTGCAGTTCTTTGTTTAGCAAAGACTGGATGCTGCCATCTGTTTTGGAAACTGGAGTGTGGGCTAAGTTCTCTTCTTTGTTTGAGCTATTGAGAATGGCAGTACTTGAATGTGAAGATGTCTCCAAAGGTTTATGGGTGAGGAAGGTCCTGGTCCCTTTGCACAATGGACTGAGGCACAGCTGCTCCAGAATCACCCAAAATTCATCCAGGCAATAATCCACAGGCTCCCAAGCCCACTAAGTTTAAGCAAAAATGACACATCTTTTAGGGAGCCTACCTATGATTTCAAGGCCTAGATCTTGTCTGAGAAACTAAGATCTGCTCTTTTGCTATAACAAATCATGAACATTCTGAACTTGGCCATAGTCCATCCACGATATCCTCTGCTTGCTTGCATTCATCCTCAAGCCAGATATCTTGTAGGCTGTGGTCACTCAGAGTTATAGATCAGTTCTTGGAAACTGAATAAAAAATTTTAAAAAGACATATTATAGAGGACATTTTCAATTACCGATTTGTATTGGAAATTGATGTCAGCCATTGATAAAATAACTGTGAGTTACTATCCTTCATAAACAACCCCAAATTCTCAACAACAAATTTCCCAGTTCCTTCCTGTCTGGCAGCTTGAGACTCGTCTTTTAGACCAAACCAGGTCTTTCTTGCTCACTCACTACTGTCAGGATGTTCTATGCCAGAAAGTCTTTTCAGATAGATCTGATTTGGGTGTGCACATAAGATCAAGATACTGTTATTCTTTACCTTGAACAGCCAGTATATGGCAAAATTGAACCAGGTAAGCAAACCTGGTCATGTTAGATAGAAATCTTGCCATTATTTTTCAGTGAAAAAGCCAAATATTTGCTAGGATTTAGCATGAGTTTCTCTGATACAAACATATATCTGTTCAACAACAAAACCAACACCTACAGGCTGTCCAACACGACCCTCATCTCAGCATATAGCTGCAAAGGAGAAACTCTTTCATCACTGAGGTTGTGCACTGGAAAATATTGTTCAGCAAATTATTATTTTTTTTTGAAAATGGCAACAAAAGAGGGCAAGGAATGTCAGATATGTATGTTCAGAATGTTAATTTTCTCAGAAATGTTAATTTTCATGCAGCTCCAACACACCAACTCGCTTATTTTTTTTTTGATCAGCTGATCAAATACATGTAGTTCTGGGCTTCTCACATCAGCTGTTTTCTGAGAGTTAACAGGAGTGACAATAGAGTATGAAGGGATATTTTACTAGTAGAAATCTCTTACTGACAAACTCATGTATCATGAGACCTGGAAACGTTTCTAAGTGACACACCTCAAAGTGAAAGGTAAATAGAAATTGCTCTCCCACTAGAAGAGCATACATAGAAAAGTAAATACACACTGAAAAGATAGTAAAAAGGTTGATCTGAAAGTAATATCTCCTCTTTATTTCCATGGAAACTGCAACAAATACAAAAAGCACAATAACATTTGATAGAGCAAGTTCTCATGTACAAAGCACTATTTCTTCAACATAATCATCACCATTCGCTATGCATGTTTTTGTAGCACTGAACAAGAGCCTGCACGATGAGCTCATAATAATCTGCCTGGCCGTCTGGAACACTGCTTGTCCTTCATGTCACTGCTGTCACTGCTGAAACACACCACCCACTGGCTCACTGTGCTTACACCCACTGTTTGGTCTCCATAAACTTTCAGCATGTGTCGATGGATGTCAGTGGGTGCCATTTTTTCTGCATGGAAGAATTTGATGAGACACCTTTGCTTCATCTGCACTTCCATGTCAGACGCCATTCTGTCATACTGCCCCTCTGCTGCCATCTGTCACATAGCAACAAAATGTAACATAATATTGGTGAGCAGGTTCAACCTCTACTGCCATAGCACCAACATCGACCTCTGATGTTGTGGGCCAACATAATAAAATGGGAAGAATTACTTTTGGAGAAGTCCGTGTGTATCTCAAGGAAAACAGAATCATTTTCAGTAGATCTGGTTACCTCTTAACTCCCTAAGGCATTCATTGAGACATCTTCAAAATTCCTTTTTTCAATGTAAGGAATAAACTAAGTAAATTCTTTCAAACTAAGTGAAAAGGTTTTGGTTTTGTTTGTTTTTCTCACATAAAGCTACTATAGCAGTGTTTTGACAATGGTTGGCATAACAATAGAGGCAAAAAATAGCTCCCCTAAATTTTGGTACCATTGTAAGAGTGTACTTAATAGCTAGCTACCAGGCAATTCAGACTCAATAATTCCTTTATTCCTTGCTTACATATCTTTAAGACAAAGTATTTTTAAATCTTGAACATGCATTACAGTACTGTTGGAGACCTAGTAACATTTCTACATGTTCATAAGGTCCTTCAATCCTTCAAGAGTACAAATCCTAGGAATGCATTTTCTTAAGGGTCACTGCGTAAGATGGGATATTTGTAGAAAATATAATTCAAAACAGCTCAAACGTTTCTCTAAATAAAAGTAAGGAAAAAAGACTATTTTACCAGCATGAGGAAGAACTAATAAACATTAAAAAAAAAAAATGCAACCCCCCCCCCCCAAAAAAAAAAAAAGTAAACAAACAAAGAAGGTTTTTTTTTTTGTTGTTGTTTTTTGTTTTTTAACAACCTGGCTCATCCAAAATTAGATACAGAATTAAAAATTTTGCAGTGCCTTTCTGAGAAAGCTGTGCCTTCTGTCCAGAAAGATCCACTGGTGCTTGACTAAATCAGGAGGCATTCTTCATATGTGTTTGCATTTGGCTTGTGTGACCTAGGAGATTTCCCTCTTGCCCTGTCAATGAACACTTTATAGGAACTGTATAGGATTTAACACAGTTTTTGAAGACCTGCTGGATCGAAACTGTGTTCAGAATAATAAATGGGCCAGAATTACAGAGAGACTGTGAGAAAAGATATCTCAGATGAAAGTATTTCATTTAAAGGTCAGAGGTCTGCAGTTTTGGACAGGTGGGACAGGGAGGCTGGTGATTTTTGCTGTGGGGGGAAATTATGTATGAAAGTAGAATAAATTAAACAATGATTTTAATAAATTAAAATTTAATGAGAGTGGAAAAAAAAGCAAAGTGATAGGAGCAGCTGGACACTGAGGTTAAAGAATTCTGTGAAAACAACTGGAGATGTAATGTCAATAAGAACAGACAGTTATATGAAAGAGCCAGATAATGAAATATGGGGGAAATTTTTCAGACATTGAGAAAAGCAAAGGGAACTAAATCTACCGTGCAGGAGGTGGAATAGCAAATGGCAGGAACTGGGAAAATCTGAGTATTAAAAAAATAGTAGTTTTCTGAACTGGGCAATTGAAATGAAATATCCAAGCAATAGTTATTTGGACAAACTGGAAGATGAGAGTGGTCAAGTGTGAGAGCATAATAAAAGAAAACAAATAGGAGTGAGACTAAAAAGTGTGTAATGGGATAAAAAGAAAAATATGAAATAGGATAAAGAATCTGAAGAAAGACTGTATCTACCTGACTGCACTCCCCTCTGTAGGTAGCCTCTTAGGGTGGGCAGGCAGGGGAACATGCAAAATCCCCAACATTATGACATGCTACTATTTGGTCACTCAGAGAATCACAGACAGTTTGTAAGATGCACCCCTGATCCTTATCCATAAAACGAAGCTGTATAACCCTCATAATTTCTCAAAGTGTAAAGGATTTCAAGTATTTTCAACCCGTAAGGATTAGGTCAAAATGATGATGTGACCATTTGAAGCAAGAATCTTGTCTTCAGAGTGCATTATGATGTAAGAAAAAATACATGTAAATCACTAACTAAAAAGTTAAATTAAAACACTGAAAATCTTCTTATCCTCTCTGATCCCCAGGGAATAAATAGGCTCTGTAGGGATAAATAATACTTCTTCAGGGGACAGTGGGGTAAAGAAAATGTGCAGAACAATTGTTTCTGAATTCCTCTGGTAATGTTAATTCTGTAATTTCCCAACTTTATAATCACTTTTCAACCTTGATAACTTTTTGGAAAGATGTTATATTTACTGTATCACCGAGACTGTTAAACATTGGAAAACTATATTTATTTAAGACACAGTCATTTGAAAATATGCTAAGTAGCTAGGAAATTGAATAATTGTAATGGAAAAATTGTAATAATTTCTCTCAAGTTTTCCCCAGCTTCCATTATATTCGTTTTATATTCAGATGGATAGCAATCAACAAAAGAACAAGATAAGTCATTTAGAAAAATTTGAATATTTATCAAAAATTAATTCATTTCTTTATGAGTTCAATGAGCCTAAATGTTAATGAAATTCTTCCTTTCAAATTACATCCACAAAACTAACATAAGATAAGACCTTGTTATCAAGGGTAAAACTTGACTGAATGGCTGGTTTTACATTTACTAATCTGGAATTATGTTGTAGGTCAATGAGAAAAGTGTTTAAGATGCTTCTGGTTTTTAGACAAAGTTAATACTTCATTCAGAACATTACTATCCTTGCACATACTTGGACATGGCATTTCTTTTGAACCAAACTTTTGATGTATTGTATTATATATATTTTAACAGTAGCTCTATAAAAGAAGAAAGATTATATCAAATAATTTAGTATTTCTGATGTCCAAAAGGGAATAAGAGTCATTCGATCACGATACAAATTATTTACATGTTGTTTCAAGTACCATACAATCATAGGATCATTAAGGTTGGAAAAGACCTCTAGGATCACGTAGTCCAACCATCCACCTACCGACACTAGTTGTGTCTGCTAAACCATGTCCCTATGTACATCATAGAATCACAGAATCAGAGAATTGCAGGGGTTGGAAGGGACCTCAGGAGACCATAGAGTCCAACCCCTCTGCTAAAGCAGGTACCCTAGAATAGGTCACACAGGTAGGCATCCAGATGCCTTTTGTGCATGCTTTGCTGAAAGGCTCAGTAAAAGCAGACTGCAAGTTAGAAAATTCTGCGTTACAAATGTAACCTAAACTATTAAGATTTGTTTTCCTTTCTGGGATAAATTCAGAAATGACTTTGACTCCTCCCCTATGCTATCTCCTCGAAAAAGCTCTGAAAACAAAATTTGGTAACAGTGTTTGGACCTTTGTTCCTTAAAGTGGGTTGTATTTATATACTGTGAACCAAAACAAGATGTGACTGTAGTACATAAAAGATAGACTTGTGAGGTGTAATAGCGAGAAATACGTACTTGACTGTTTTGGCATGGGTCAGTGTTCCTAACCACTCTGACTGCTGGTCAAAACTTGTTGCGCTGTATACTTATCTCTGTTAATATCTGAATTAGCAAATTGTTGCTGGTGCTGCTATGTGTAAGCACCACTAAGATATCCCTCTTCCTGGACTGAACTGTAAACTGTGAACAAGCTGACAATTACCACTTATGCTGGGAAAGCATATATCTAGGCACAGAAAAGACAATAGCTCCAGCTTACAAATTGTGAGTTTATATAAGAAACTAATAGGTTATAGGTTACACTACTGAAATTACTCCTCTAAAACTTGCGCTTATCAAAATGTTGTCATTTCAGAGTTATTATAATCATATTTCAGCACATGCCTGATAAGGCAGGGACCTAAGAAATTCTCTTAGATTTGCAGCAGAGCTAGAATCTTGTCTTTTGTGTATCCTGCAACTACATAAAATTGGCTCAAATGTCACTGAGAGCTTCCTCCGTCAGTCCAAACTTTGCTGCACTTTCAAACTTTATAAATGAGGATTTTAAGGTATTTTGATTAAGAGTCTAGTTTTGGTCTGGACTTCAGTTAATGGTGTTATATATATCTGAAAGACATGGGTGAATGCTATGATTAAGGAATGTGCAAAGTTGTGTTTTCCCGCTTTGGTTACCAAAACTGTTCCTTCTCAGTCCTGATTTGGCTCCCAGTCTGGTACTGTGGCAAGAGGGGAGGCTTGCCCTTTCTATGGTGAAATTAGTCAGCCCCTCCCTTTCAGACTAGTGCAGCAAGAAGGTCACGCACACTCTCTGTCACTCTGGAACAGAGAACTTTCCACCAGCATCCACTTTCTACCAAAAGACCCAGCTCCTTGATCAGCACCAAGTTTCTCAGTCCATGAGGAAGCTGGAGGCAGAGCCCACGGAAAGAAGTCACACTTGGAAATGTCTGTTTTCTCTGTGCCTTCTGAGCCCATTAGACCATGCTGCTTACTGATACACCAGAATTCATGTCCTTTTAGCATATGTAACCGTGCAAAATATCTGTCTGATTACATGGCTTTTCATTATCTATTATAATACATTAATTGATTAGTTTGATCCACTCTAGTATATGCATGGCTTTTTGTCAGCCTTAATTAGTGTAATATTAGTGAGTAATCACAAAACCAAAGATGGAATTGGAATGTGCTAGTAAATTGCTAAAACTGAGACGTAATAAACTGTATCTAATCTGGGTATAATGTCACTGACTTCAGTGGCACTGTGCCAGGGATGATCTTTACCCAGTAGTTTGCAGAATCTATCATGAATTATTTTTCCGTGCATATTGCTCTACTGTTTCCAACAGTGACTTTTAAATGTAATTATATAATGCTTATCAGGAGTTACTTCTTTTGAGCACAATCTCATAGTATTATCAGAAAAAAAAAAACCTTTCATTTTAATCAAAACATTGCATAAATTGTCGATTTGAGACATACTATGTTCTAGTAATCAGTAATTATAATTTTTAAAATAATTTAAATATACTTTAAATTATTAATGCATCATATAAGACTAACCTTGCTTTGCCAGATTAGAATGCACTGAAGGCAAGGATTTTAAATTACTGTTTTTTTCTAAATCTGGGTGAAATATACCTCATACTTCTAGTCAAAATGTATTCAAAACGTGTTTTGTTGTAACTGCTCATGCACATGTGCAGACTCAGAAAGTGAAAACAGACTCTATTATGGAACACTGAATGGATTGCCTGGCTTTAAATACATATTGGTGCTGTATCCTTGGGCTTCAGAGGTTCTCAAAACATTTTTCAGAAACTATAGTAATCACAAACCTATGTCAGTGTTGTGGCACTTGATGGCCATATTTTTACTGTTCTTTCAGGCTATTCAAAAAGATCTTTACACATCTTATCTGCTCTGCTGGACATTCTAGTGTCTCTAGGTTGTCTCCACGACATCCCTAATGCGTTATATCTAAAGCATGGCAGTGTTCAGTGCCCTCTCACCTATCTTATCCTATTTTAAGAGATGTTCTTTGACTCTGTTTTCTTCCTGGGCTTAGAAATGACTTTAAAAAAAAAAAAAAAAAAAAAGTCTGTAGTGCTACAAAACCTTCTGGTTAATGTCCTGTGTAGAACCCATTAATTACTGGTACCATGTACCAAGCTGACTGCGTGTTCTAAAATGTTTGGAATAGAAAGCAAGAATTCATAGAGTTAATAATGAAAAGCATAGTAATGATAAAGACTTGCTGAATAATTTTCAGTTTGGTTATATATACATGTATATATCATTATTAACACCTAAAATGTGAAATGGATAATTTTCTGGCTTTTATGCCAGCTGACAAAACATGGCTTGGATCCATAAACCTTCTCAAAAAGAATGGTCACATCCAAACTGGTTTTTGAGAACACTGTTACTAACGCTTTCTAATTCCTGAGTTATTCCTGGGTGAATGCTGATTGACAAGGACAAATATCATGTCAGAGTTAGGTTAAGAATCCAACAGGTATGGTAAAGAGCCTAAGTCATGCTAGGCTTTGTTCACTTTAGTAAAATAGAGATAGTCCCACCTGGTAATGAATCGGGTAGAGGAAGTTAATTAAGTCAAAAAAATTTTCGAGGTAATATCAAAGTATCTGTTAAGTGCTCATTATGGCTATTATCTCAGTTTCCCATTTAGTGCTATCAGTCACTGGAGCAAGCTCCCCACATATACAGTACAGTCCCCATCATGGGAAGTTTACAAGATCTGACTGGATTATTTCATCCAGGCACCTTTTTCCATGAAATGTTGTACCTGGTGATATTTTGACATCCCTTCAAACTTGGAATGTTCAGTGATGCTACAATTCTGCAAAGTAAAGTTTAATTTTTTTTTTTAATTAAATGGGAGCTAGAATCTGCATTTCATTTTAATTCTTGCCTTGAATAACTTCATACAATGTTGAGGATCCAATCATTTTAGTATGTGCACAAAGGAGGGCAAAAAGTACGGCAACATGACTAGGGGACATGACTTATGAGAAGCAGATGAGGATTAGTAACGCTTAGAAAAGATGAGACAGAGGAATGACCTCACTGCTGTTTATAGTTCCTTAGTGACCCTTGTGAACCCTCTCCAATTCAATATAATTTATGATTCTATGATCTTGTTCAATCCCCTGCCTAGGACCACGTCTAGATGACTTTTGAAGATCTCAAGGAGGAGACTCCACAACCTCCCTGGGCAATCTGTGCCAGTGCTCTGTCACCTGCACAGTGAATGAGTGCTTTCTGAAGTTCAGAAAGAACCTCCTGTGCTCCAGTTTGCACCCATTACCTCTTGTCCTGGCACCACTGGAAAGAGCCTAGCTTTATTCTCGCTGGATTGTATATTCAGGTATTTATATGTATTTGTAAGATCTCTCAGAACTTAGAAATCATTTATGATTCTTAACTGCATAGGAGCCTCATTCCCTCTCAAAAATGGAATTTAGGCCTCTGAAGATCATCTGAAAATATTACTGTTAAAGCTAAGTACAAAGTTATCTGGCTTTGAACCTACAATTTCTGTGATCATCATATTGTATTACGAACCAGTTTCTCAAGAGACAGAGCTAAGCCAGAAGCCATGTAATTGTACAGTGGCAATACCATGCCAGTATGCTTGGAACATGCAAAATACCCCAGGGCGCAGCACTGTATTAAGTGTAGCTTCACATGTTATAAATCAGAGCTCAACATATGAACAAAGCATATCTGAAAAGGCCCTACTATTCTCATGAAAGGCAGAGGCAGCCACTGGCAAAAACAGATGCCATTTTCTGAAATATTCTTAAGCTTACAGTGTCCTAACTGTTACTTTTTAAATAGAGTTTGGTGCTGCCTCTTTTGTTCTGATTTTCATGAACTCTGTGTCCATGTACATGTAATGTGTGTATATGCGTGGAGAGAGGAAATATACATCAGGGACATCTGCATCTCTGGAATTCTGGACAGCTACATTACATTATGTATTATAGCATATCATCTTCTCATGTAAGATTGATGATATTACATTAGGTACCATAAAAGTCTGGAGATGTAGAATAGGAAGTTGCATTACATGGCTTGTATTTTCATTGAAACATAAGGGGAGAAAAACTACAGCCAAAGTACTGCCATTTATAAATTTGTTAGTTCCTTTTTTATTTCAGCAATTCTTCAGCAATATTAATTTTTAGCAATCCTGCAGTAACACTGAAGTGAAAATCCTGCCTCCTGGCTAACTCCTACTAGCCAGATTTTGCCCAGAGAAATTCCCTCAGCTGTCAAATGCAGCATATCTAAAAGGCTGCTCCATGGCTACAGTTATACTGAAGGAAAGCAGTGTAAACAATGCTTCTCTCCTCATGAGAAAACAGACTGAAGAAGACTGAGAGATGAATCCCGTTGTTCAGTTTACATCACAAGAATGCAAAAATACCTCTTCACGGAAATCAGGGAGTGGAGAGTATTATGAAATTGCCAGAAAACCTGCTTCTCTGATGTAGCACTTTAAAAGAGGACTAAGAGATAAAATGCATTGTCTTTACCTTTCCCTCAGTTTCTAGTTACTGATTTGTGGAGATGGACAGACTCTGCCTTCATGGCTGCTGAACACTGCCATACTGTTATCAGGGGTTGAGTATGCCTTTCAGAAACAATTTTACTGCAAAAGTAATTTTTCAGATACCTGATGCAATGTCTATACAGAATAGAGAACAAAATGATTTTTCAGGAAAATAGAGTGCTATTGTAGAGCTAACGATGCTGTGAGTTGTGCTTTAAAAAAATCTCAGTTACTATGTTTTCTTCTAAGGTCAGATCAGACTTCTATCGAATGCAATACAATTTAACTTCCTTCTGACTTCATAAAATGGAGGCTAGAATCAAAGGGTGCTACCTTTGCATTCTATGTGCCAGTACATGTAGTTAAAATTGTCTTAGTACTCTCATTTTCACAGATAAGCAATGAAGTGCTCTTAAACAATAAATAAAATGGACCTAGTAGAATAGTAGTTTGAGGCATGCAATTAGGCAGAATTTCTCCATCTTAAACAGACTCTAACCGAAGACACAAAGGTAGTATTAATAAGTGAAATCTGTTTCTGCTCTGCGTTATGTAGAGATCAAGACCAGATGATCAGTGTTATCCCCTCAAGACAGAAAGCTATGATTCCACGATAAGAGTAGAAAAAAAAAATCTTATCAACAGCAACAATAAAAATGCATACATTTTACAATAAATCCAAGGATACATAACTCAGTAGTATGGCAGTCTATGGATTACATCAATGCACTGATGTTTTTTATATATTTCTCCTTTAACCATAGTGGGGTTTGCTTTTGTCTTTTTATTTGTTGTCGTTACTGCTCTTGTTCCCTATCTTATTATGAAGAAGAACACAACATATTTATTTTGTTTTTATTCTGAAAAAAATACTGCCCAAAGAGGTGTTAACTGACATACCAAAATTACCATGAATGAGAATTTGCCACACTGTTTTTCTTTTTTACTGTGTACCTGTAAGATCTCGCAGTCATTGGCTTTACAGTATACTATTTGATGTGAGCAGTTAGGAAAATATTCCATGTACTCATGTTTACCATGAGAACTACCAGCGTGGATGAAGCCAAAGGTGACCCTACTTCAGAAGCCTATATTTGATAGAAGCTTGGAGATCCTGCTTGGGAAGATGAGGCAAGAGCAGATTTCTGTATCTGTATTGATCACTTTCCAGCTGTCTCTACAAAGAGAATTTTTGAGGGGATGGTTCCTGGTGTGCTACTCCACATGGCTCTCTCTGAATCCATGCAATTGCATTTAGAAGCCCCATTATATTTTTGTCCCTGCAGCATTCTGCATATGTTGTTTGCAGCCACGACTAGTAAATGTATTTCTCTTTGTTTAAAACTGTTATGTTCAGCCAGAGTAAGAATGGTTAGGTCACTCTTACTGCATAAGTCACTCTGAATGAGAACAGAGGAAACCAGCATGCTGCTAATGCCCTGTAACTGCCCTGTGTTAGATGAAACAGGGGATGCAATCCCTTTTCTCTTACTTCGTACTCTTCGAGATTTTGCAGACCCCCTGTGAATCAGAGAATCACAGAATCACCAAAGATGGAAAAGACCTCTAAGATCATCTAGTTCAACTGTCCACCTACCACCAATATTTCCCCACTAAACCATCTCCCTTAGTATAACATCTAAACATTTCTTGAACATATCCCAGTCCTCTGCTTTCCAAGCTGAAAACTTACACTTTAGTCTCTATTTCCGTGGAAACTACTCTTTATCTATAATTATTCTGGTTTCTTGTCTTTTCTGGTGTATCATTTATTTCACATACTGTGATAACATATTTCCCTAGTGATAGACACTTGTGCTGATCTTTTTGGACTACTCTCCACGGTGAGTCTCAAATATCTTTTCTGAGTGACAAGATCTAATAAGGAGTCCATTGTGTGATAAAATGTGAATGTGAGACTGTTTGTTCATTGTGATAAAATATGAATGTGAGACTGTTTGTTCATTGTGAAGGGGGAGTGCTGCTAGCTTGATGGAGGGGATGTAGGCTGTGGGAAAACGTCCTGATCTGGTGACTGTCCTTGAGATAACTTGAATATTCTGGCTCGACGCTTCGCCTCCCTTTCTCTGAATTAAGCAAACCAACCTAGGAAAAGAAAGACGGCGATGACACCTAGCGACAGGGAAGCGCAGACGTATACGCCAAACGAATACACCGGAAGCCACAGCCACCCAGAATTGAGAGACTATAAAAACAGAAAGCGGCGGACAGCGGTTGCGCCTTTTTGAGGAGCTGCGACTCCCGAGGTGCCCAGCGCTGTGTTTGCTTGTGTTTTTGCTTACTCGAATTAATAAATACTTTTCTATGATCTGATTTAATACGGTCTAATTTATGACACATTGTTTCATCTTTTCTGCATATGCATTGTCTCATACCATGCACACATAATCTGTTTTCTACAAGGGAACAAGAGTTGCCATGATTAAGCTATTATCAGATCGTTATCAGATCCGATTAGCAAAAACGTCACAGACTCCATCAAGTACCGTTTACTTTCATTTTCTTGTTACGCCTTCACTAGAAAAGGAGTGCATAGGTGAAAGTTTAATTGAGTACTATGCCGACTTTCTGTACTTGAAATTTACAAATGCATACAGAAAAGATAATTATGGAAGAAGGACTTACCAAAAGGTACAAAAGCTACAGCTAATACATAATGCATAATACATTAATTATCAAAGCTTCTAAACCAACAATGTATAAAACAAGGTGAGCTGGAAGAATCGTCCATTACCTGACCTATTAAAAGAGGTCTATGAACATGAGTCAGGTGTCACTGAAAATATACTTAATGATACCGTGAAAATACGCTAACAGAAAAGTTGATGGAAAACGGAACACAGAAGGGAGAACGTATATTGCATTTCCGTGGCCCGTGGCCAGGTTTTGGCAGCAGGGGCTACAGGAGGACCATGCTCACAGCGCCCAGCAGGGTCCCGTGTCAAAGCAGCGCCTTCCAGCCGCTCCAGCTGGGCCCCGCCGCTGCCCCAAGGGTGGGCCCCGCCCCGCCCCGCCCCGCCCCGCCCC
>NC_034438.1:50268617-50372498 GCF_002078875.1 Numida meleagris | reverse complement strand
GCCTCCCGCCCCGCGCCCTACGGAGCCGTGTCGGAGCGGCGCCGGGAAACCTGCGGCCTGTGCGAAGCCCGCGGGGACCGCTCGGGGGAGGAGGGCAGCCGTGGGAGGGGCCCGCGTGGGGCAGCGGCACTGAGGGAACGGGGACGAGTAGCAGAGACATACAGCGTGTTACAGACTGACCTCAGCGAGCAACTATAATTTTTGATGGAGAAAAAAAAATGTTCAAAATGAAATAGTTGGAAAGGGTATTTTGGAGTTATTTAAATTTTAGATGTCAGTGCAGTGAGGCATTTCTGAGCCACATTCTGGATGGATGTACAGATTGTTACAAAAGCAGCATCCATGCTCTTGTTCATCACTGGTGAAAATGTACAACTAGTAGTGGTGACTATGCTGCACAGTAGTGTTCTTTAGCTGAGAATTTTATCTATCAGCTAGTGATATTGTTCTCTTTGTACCTGTTGTAGTTTCCATGGAAATAAATAGGAGGCATTACTTTAATAGTGATCTATGTATATATTCTGATAATAAAATATTTCATGTTGAATAAAAAGTAGATTTTAAAAAAGAGGGAAGTTCATTTACATCAACAAAGAAAAGAGTACAGTCTGGCTACTGATGGATATATTCTTCAGCAGCTCTGGTTAGAAGAGGAACAGTGCATTAAAATCAAACTCTTTAAAAACATAAAAATATGTTGATTTAATAAAAAGAAGAGGAAAGTCATGTAACAGAGAGTATTAACGATAATTAACTCTGTCTTGGTTTGTGAGATCAAACATTACTAGCACTCTTCTTGTCCACAAATAATGCCTACGACACTCAGCAATGAAGTACTATATGACAGCTTCCTAAATTGCACACTATATTGATATCATTCTTCATGTTTACTTCTTTTCTGGGGGTACTGTCTGTGTATTCTTTCTCTTGTTACTATCATATAATCATTAAACATCGCAGAAAAGAGTACAAAACTACTTTAGGCACTAACCTGTCATTTCTTACCAACCCAAGTCAAAATCTGGTGCCCTCTGTGTAGTAATCCCTATTGAATATACACTGAATGACTAATAGCATATTTTATTGCTAGTGTTTCTAGTGCATTGTTGTTTTTTTTTTGTCAGTTCCACATGTTGTAATTTTCTTCTCTGACATTACAAATGTGTTTCATTTTGATTTGCTGTGACCTCACACTGTTTGTTGTCAGCAGATTCTCTAGCAATTAATTTTCAAAATGTTAATGCAATTGAATATAGTTGACAGAATACATACATTTACATATTCATCAGCATTCTTGTCAATTGCTACATTCCAAATATTTTCTTGAAGACAGCAGATCTTAATTCACCTCTTTTCTCAAGATTCTCTCAGGTCATGTATTTCTAACTAACTCTGGCTTCATCACATCAATATTCCCTGACTAAACTTCACTACAATCTGCACACCTATCATTAACTGTCTCTTGTGCCCCTCATCATTCTGCCTAGAATTTTGAAAAAAAGTAAATAATTTTACAGCTTGGGCATTTTAACAATGATCCTGCTTATTCTCTTAATCATTTTTTTGTTTGGGGAAAAAGGCCTATTTTTCAATCTCCCTGCAGCAAACAAAAGCTTTGGGGCCTAAGCTCTCTTTTTTATTTTTTTCCCCCAAAGTCTGTTTGTAAACAAATTAATAACCACATTCTGTTTTTCTTTGCTTGTTGCTCATGAAGCTGAGATGTTTTTCTAGACATCAAAATCTTTGTGGTCATGCTCAGACTGCTTCCATCTTGTAGGCTTTGAATACCAGTCTTCTGGCTGGCTTTCCAGAATTGAATCCCTCAACATTTTACCCTATTTTCTGCAGATCTTTTGCAAAGTTTCATCCTGAAACTTCTTATAAGCCAACATTACTTTTAGAGAAGAAAAAGAATACTTTTAGGAGAAAAAGAATAAGCACAGGCTTATAGGAAGAGCATTTGTGAAACCAGCCAATACAGTTGAAAGAAAATGCTTTCAAGAACCTTTAAGAATGCCTTAAATCTTAAAGGAGAACTAGTATGACTGGGTTTGGAGCAGGCGTCAGAGCATATGCTTCAGACTTAAGGACTGATTTATGTAAAGTTAAGTGATCCATCCACAGTTTTATGGGAGAAAATAATTGCCTTAATTATTCTTTGTTTATCTACCAGAATTTCATGATAGTCACTGAAGACTTTATTTGCCCTAAATTTGGGTGTTAAAATTTTGATATCCATCCACCTATTTCTTTCCTTTTTTCCTTCCTTTTTCTAAACCACATCAAGGACAAAAGTCTCTTGCTATGATGTGCCAGTTACAATGGTAGATGTCTTAGTACTTTAAAGAAGGCCACAGAGGAAGTTCGTAAAGCTGATGGCAGAAATCTAAATGGTATAGGAGGTGGAGAATGGCAATCTGTGTTTAAAACTGGATTGTAAATAAGATATTCTGCAGAAAAGACTTTTGAAACTTCAGTTTTGAGCACATTGTCCAAGTATCTCAATGAAAGTAAAGAATTTTTCTGGAGGAAAAGGAAACTTTTCAGACAACTTTTCTTTGAAGTCTCTACAATATTATTTTTATAATTGTCTCGTATGTTGCCATTAACATTCAAGATGCTGCTAATTTCTCATTTCCTACTAACAATAACTTAGTGTTCCTACCTGAGCAACCTTATGAAACCTGTATAAAAACTGGGAATTAAGCATAGTATTAGAAGAAAAAGGGAAATGAAGAAATTAGAAATTGAAAATGGAAAGTAGAGAAAACTTGAATGAAAACAGCCTAAAATTAATTTTGGATCGGGGTATTCAGCACAGAAGAGTTTAAATTGGCTTGTTCTCAGTGATTATCAGACTGCCAATAACAGCCTAAAACAAGCAGGGGAGACCCTCTAACATGGAAAGCACTGATCTGAAATATAAAATCCATCAGAGAAGAAGCAAATTGAAGGAAGATGACTGATGTTCAGCTCATTCCTGAAGTTTCACATCTGTTGGATGACTTAGCTCCCACCTAGCCAGCAAGCTTGTCAGCAACTCAGATATACACATCCCAAAAGAGTAGAGGTATGAACAGCAGATCTCTGACTAAACTTCTCCCCCAGCTCACTGCATTCTGCATTAGGGAGCTGGGTAATTGCTGAGTGCTGGTCTTCTACATATAGTACACTGCTTTCAGGCCAGAAGCTACCTGCCTATGTTTTGGGGTTCAGGCATAGAGATAGGGCTTATGTTTTGGGTTAGGGTCTAGGGATAGAGCTTGGGATAGTGTTAGAGTTAAGGTAGGTGTTGGGGCTGAGGAACTAGTTTTACAGTTAGAGTTATCATTAGGGGTTGGGTTGCAGTTAGAGGTTAGGTTTAGGGTTGGCATTTTGGTTCAGTAAAGAATTCAGTGAATAAATGTCTAATAATAGGATTTGAGGGTTTAATCCCAATCCAACCTGTCTTTGAACACTCCCAGGAAGGGGGCATCCACAAGTTCTCTGGGCAGCCAGTTCCAGCACCTAACTACCCTCACAGTGAATAATTTCTTCTTAATATCTATCCTCCTTTAGTTTAAAGACATTGCACCTTGTCCTGCCACTACACATCCTAATAAAGAGTCCTTCTCCAGTTTTCCTGTAGGCTCCCTTCAGGTAATGTAATGACCCTATAGCACCTCCACAGAGCCTTCTTTTCTCCAGGGCTGTACATCCCCACCTGTCTCAGCCTCTCTCTGTAGGAGTGGTGCTCCAGCCTGTCTCACTCCGATTATCAGAGCAAGAGGAGGGTCTTTGATATACGTATACCTGACGTGAGGTTAAGAAACAATGGTTCAAATGTCAGTTCGACCAGTTCATTGCCGCAGATTTTCCAGGGATTTAGAGCCGAACGCTACATGGTGCAGGAAGCATGACGATCTCAATATGGGTACGCCAGCTTCAACTTTAATGGAGTACTTCACAACATATATAGAAACTGAGTTACACCTGGCAAACTGCCATTGGTGGGGCTACCCCAGCCCCATCCTCTGATTGGTGATTACAACTTGTTGAACAAACAAAGACAAACAGCAACCACCCCCCTGCGCCCAACAGTTAACCTCCTGATACTTCTGTCCTTGGACTCCGCCCCATCCAAGGACCCCTAGGCCCTGCTGACCGTCCACCCAGAACTACTCCATGCACACACTCTGCAGTACTTCCTTGCTCGTACAGTCGCTCAAGTGATCCGTGGCCACCCTAATCCTGCAACAGTTCATTACAAATCCTAGTCAATCAGGGAGATGGGGAAGGTAAGGCTGGTGATTATTATGAATTGGGGCAACGGGGAAAGGAAAGTGGGCTATACAAAAGATAGGAAAGGAGCAAGAATTACATAGAGTGGGGATAGACACCACCAAAGATCCAGCAATGTACCATTGCACGCCGTTCCGATGGTCCGAGGCTGACACAGGAGCAAGAGCGCAGGGGAGGGCAGCAGCAGAGTGGCCATCCTTAGGCAGCAAGCAGGTACAGCGACAGCAAGTCCAAGAGAAACAGGCAGCAAGCAGGGAGCAGGTCCAGGAGAGTCCAGCAGCAGACAGGTATCACGTCATGAGGCATCTGATGTCAGACACCTACCTCTTGGTTGTAGGTGCCTTTTTTTTATCTTCTTCTTCTGCTAAAGTAGCATTCCTGGGCACTTAGGTAAGAGTCATGTGCAGCACCCCTGAGCATGCTGATATGGTTATCTCCCTCAAGATGAGCCCACATGAAAGACTGCTTCTCAGCCATTAAGCTGCTTCTTGTCTCTCTCTTATTGCCCCTGGCCTGCAAATTTTCAGACTAAGGATTTCTCGAAATTTGACCAGGTCTTGTTTGGACTTGTCCATCTGTGTCCAACAGCAAGCTTTGAGACGAAGGTGTAGAAAAAGGGATAATCTCTTTCACAGCCCTCTGACAATCCTCATGGCCATCCTCTGGTCTCACTCCAGCAGCTCCATGTCCTGATGCTGAGCATGCTAGTGCTCCAGGTTGGGTCTCGTGAGAGCAGAGGGAGACAACTACCTTCATCAGGCTGCTGGCTACACTTCTTTTGATGCAGCCAAGGATATACTTTGCTTTCTGGGCCGCAAGCACACATTACTGTCTCATGTCAATTTTTCATCCATCATTTAGCTCATACTATAAAGTAATATGAACATGCAGGGCTATATTCTGTACCATACCACATATGTCCATTGTCTGACCCTGAGTTTACAATCTCTGTTGATATGGAAGTATAAACTGCTCTCACATATCTCAAGAAGACTTCTGTCACTTCACTATTTCATGTTGTAAATAAAGAAAATACTGTGAGTGGTGACTGACTTGGAGAGCTAAATAGCTTAAATAATTTTATATCAGAATATAATCAACCTCTGAATCAGAATGCTCTGAATGATCATGCTTGGAACACCAAATTGTGGAGCACATTATTTTAATGGGATGTATCTCATTATGTATTATTCTAGGATACTTTTGTAAATGAGATGTTTACCTAAAGGAGTTTATCCCTTTGGGTAAGATGAAAATAAATACATCATATTCTTGGAACAAATTTAGATTCTTAATTGTACTAAAGAATGTTTAGAACTCTTCCACTTAGTGTATAAAATAAAAATGAAGAGCCTCAATACCTTTACATGTGAACAAATATTATAAAGTGTTCTTCATAGGAACAAGCTAATCCAATTATTTGCCTTAGTGGAAATGAAAACAACTACATTTTTTGTCTAAGATTTGTAAGCCGCATTTCAGAATCTGGTCAAGCAAAAAAAAAAAAAAAAAAAAAAAAGAAAACCACTAAGGTTCATTTAGTCTTTAACTATGCAAAGCTTGCCTTTGGTTCTCATTTTTTCTCATATGTATTTCCTATATGTTATTCTCACGAGTCTTTTTGTTTTTTCAACTTAGGTGAATAAAACAGGTTTTTCTGTTTTGTTTTGATTTTTTTTATGGTGATGTAAAATAAAAAATACCTAACTTTTTAACACAAAAAACCCTGAGGTTTCTGAAGAGTTTTTTTTTTGCCAGAAGTAAATGTATTAAAATGCTGTATTTTCTCTGCTAGCATACGTAACATAATGTAGTGCTTAAAATAGGATAGTCTCCTTCCTCTGGACAACAGAATTTTCTTATGTTGCTATCAACAGAAATTATTTTTCAGAAATGTCAATTCACAACATCATTTGTGAGTTATTTGGAACTTCCATTTGCTTGTTGATTGTTTTTCAGTGACTCATATATTCTAGGTTTTTGAGATAATCATAGGAATAATCATGTACAAAGCCCACAATTTATGATTTTTCTCACCTTCTTTGATATATGGTGGATTTTTCTTT
This sequence comes from Numida meleagris, assembly GCF_002078875.1. Lineage (NCBI taxonomy): Eukaryota > Metazoa > Chordata > Aves > Galliformes > Numididae > Numida > Numida meleagris. The sequence continues at coordinate 50,366,151 of NC_034438.1, read as the reverse complement.
TCATTTATTAATGATATTAAAAAAGAAATACTAAAATAAATTATTATATACTTACAATTCTTCTGTACCTGAATTTTTCAGGCAGTCTCACTGGAAAATGAGAATGAAGTTGCCCTGTTTGCATTAAACTTTCAAAAGTTGTTTTCTTCCACCAGTTTAAAAAATATTTCACTTATTTTTGGAAGTGTTTTCAATTTTAAGCTTCACTCAGATAAAAGTTACATTCTTAAAGCAAAACTAATAATGCATTTTCTTATACAATTATGTTTACAAACATTTTTTTAAATTATTGTTGGAAAGAATTTGTGTTTTTCTTTCCTGTTTCAACCACCGAACAAAAAAAACATTATTTCATAGCTCTCTAATTTTTACCTGGCAATAAACTCAGATAAAAGGTGGTTTCATATTCATCTACTGACAGAATATAACTCTAAAGTGTAAGAAATAGAAGTTTATTTTGAAAGATGTTAGATGAATTAAGTTTCTCAGGCAAGGGGGTTATTTCAGAAACGTAAGGCCTCATTCAGCCCCAGGATAATTTGCAGAGCTCCTTTGAAGTCAACTTATTCTAAAGCAGAATGAATTCATTGCAGAATTTTGTTTTGGGAACTTGTTAGTTGAAGTGCCAATGGTAATCTTTGTGTTAGTGATACTACTAAGGGGGGAGAGCAACTTTTTGACTATACGTAAAGTGGTATAGCAAGCTTACATTGAAATGGAGAGTAAGGAGCATTGAAATAACAGTGGTTGATCAGGCTGAACATTTATCATTGATGTAGATCAACATTTTTAATTCTCATTGTAATGCTAATAATAAATCCTGGATTGTTAGAATGGCTTTCTTCAGTTAGTGGGATTATGCTCTTCCTTTTTACCCATTGTCAATAGTGCATTCCCATAACACTCACATTCCCTTCCTTCTGTTTCATGATGTATGGATTTTGAATGCAAAAATATTAAGGCAATTTTCTTTCCAAACAGACTATGTAAAATCAGGTTCTTGTTTGCTTTTTCAGTAGTGTTTCCTTCCAAAGGAGTTATTGCTGCCTAGAGGTTCCTAACCTCTTAAAAAATGTAGAGGATGTTCAAAAGTTTTTCGAACATCAAAAAGTTTGAATATAAAAGCATTCAGTGACACAACTGACTACCACTCTTCAGGACAACTCTAAAGATAGGATTCATACTGATACAAATTGTAGTAGCAGCTATGAATATTTTTTGCTTCAGCCTTTGTCTTCTCTTCTGTTACTTCAAAAAGCTATATATTTGTGATTTTTTCCATTCCTACTTTATTTCTTCCTTCCTTAGCAAGAGTCCCCCTCCAGTAAGCACACATATCTCGTGTCTTTGCTTTGTTCTAGTCTTTTGTTTCTTCTGCACCTATATGTAAAAAATGTGTTGTATTTCATCCTTTGCACCTTCAGTTTGGACTCCAGCTTTTTCTGTTTTCCCCTAACTACAAAATTTAGCTTGTAGTACAAGCAGAATTCTTTACTTGTGTTGCAAGATGAAGCGGCTTGCAGTTTGCTTTATTGGTCCTAGTCCCTCCAAATTAAGACTCGGAATGGAGTCAAGTTGGTGATCGAGCAATAGTGTGCCTTTATTTATTAAAAGACAGGTGAGCAAGAAGGACAAATAGAAGAGAATGAGAGAAAGAAGGAAAGGAAAGAAAAGAAAAGCAACTCACCACTATGGATTCTTTGATGTCCTGAGGGTCTGTTCTCTTCCGTCTTCTTTCTGGGGAGGTCAAGGATGTGGTGGGGCGAGCACTGCTGGCTGTGGGGTTGGCAATGCCTTTTATGCCATATGATGATCCCCTCCGATTGGGCCAGGAGCCATTGCTGGGTAGAGAGTGTCTGGTGTCATGTGTCTTGCACATGTCATACCGGCTGTGCTTCTCCCTTTGCATGGTGGCCATGGAGGGTTGTGGTTGTGGGGAGGAGGTATGCCTGAGTCTGTCTTAAGCAAGACCTCTAACTCCTGGCTTCTCCATCATGCTTGTGCACTACACGTGTTTTTTCTGCACTTTTCACAGGAGTGGTACAGTACAGTGTTTGTTCTGAGGCCTTCACAAGTTTGTTACATCTTTGTCTCTGGTCACCAGTTAGCTACAAGTCCACCTCTTAGCCAATCAGAGTGAGAATTCACAGTGCTCCAGTTCCATATGGCATCATCACAGAGTGAGCCAGATAGAACGGTCACTTTATTCCCACAATATAGTTGCAGCAGATGCATGAAATTTCTTAAGAAGAGAGTAAGAAGGGCTAGGGAAAATGGTCAAGTGAAGAAGAAGATATCCTGAGGTAGATATTAATTCTTTATTCACTGCCAAAAAAATGTCCAGTGGCCACTTTCCTCTCTTTGAAAGTTCATCATACATTATGAGAATCTCTTATAGAAAGCTGGAATTTATTCATAGTTACGTTCTTATCAGATTTTCTCATACCATAAACATCTTCCTAGATAAATGCTTCAATTTCCTGTAAAGCAAGATCTGTCAGGGAAAACGGGAAAAAGAAACAAAAGAGGTCTAAATTCATGTGGACTCTGTCAAATTTCTAGGTCTTTAGTATTTTTCAGTACTCTTCTGGAGATGTTGTAGTATAGTTTTAACTCAGTAAGCTGTAAGCACTAGTAATGTATTTATCCTCAAGATAAGCATATGTATGTTAGTCATTAATAATGTTATGATCAATGTGATCCATTCCCTTGAGGTCATATACTTCATTTGGTTTCAACTGCATTGCCTAAAATCAATAAATTTAAATATCAGGATAACTTTGGAAGCAGGAATATTCATCAAACAGACAAAGTACCTCTTTACTTTATAATGATGAAGACAAAGGCTACTAAAGTGAGGATTTTTTTAATTGTAATTTCAGAGAACAATGGAAATAGAAAGTAGAGATAGACTTGTTTGTGATGTGCTATGAAAAATTATTTTGCCAAAAATTACTTTCTTTTAAATTGAGAAATTATTTTGCAGTGAGATGCACAATAAAAAATGATTTGGCAAAAGATTTCTGCAAAAGTTAATTTGCCGTGTGAATTTATTGTAGCTCTGCTTCAAAATGATAAGTTTGTATACTTGATGGAAGAATAAAGGAAAACTACCAGGTGGGGAAAGTGATACATGTACACGAGGATCTCATTTATCCAAAAGTTAGAGAAATTCTTCTTTCAGTCTGTAGCTGTAAAAGAAATGGAACAAAGGACAAAATTTAGATCTTGCTATATCTTATTATTTCATATTTTTTAAAGAAAACTATGAATTAATCATGTACATATGGCTGTATCTAACCATGTGTCTTTGTGGAAAACATATTTCCTTCTCCAAACCTCATGTATTTATTATCCTTAATTAAACAGAGTTATTTAGCTATTTGTATTGCCTTTTTATTCATGTTTGTAATGGCAGGAAGATTTGGAAGGCAATAAAAACACAGTTTACGTCATGCAAAATAATAGTAAAGAGTGGAAGGGAAGAGTCCTCTGAAATTTTTTTCAAAGCATGTAATCATGCAATAATTTTTTACTTATATTCTATGAGGGCTGCTCTGGAAGGAAAATTTCTTATTTTATGATGTTGACCCACTCCATCAGAGGTGGATGTTGGTGGTACGGCAGCAGAGCTGGAACCTTCCCACCAAAATTCTGTTACATGTTGTTGCCATGTGACAGATGGCAGCAGAGGGGCAGTCTGACAAAATGATGTCTGACATGGAAGTGCACATGAAGGTCACTCCAAAGTAATGCCATCTATTCATTTCCACGGAAACGACAATGGATACAAAGGCACAAAGGTACAATAACACTATTTGATTGATAGAGAAAATTCTCAGCTACAAAACGCTACTTTTCAACATAGTCACTGCTGTTGGCTATGCATTTTTGTCAGCATGCTGTGGTCATAAAAATCTGCACCAGTGGAGGTAACCAACAGTTTTACAGCTGCTATGATGGCATCATTGGTGAAGTGCACCAGTCATCACCTTACTGTGCTTACGCCCACCATTTGGTCTCCATAAGTGTTCAGTAACTGCCATCTGTCACACAGCAACAAGATGTAACGGAATACAAGTGGGAGGGTCCTGGGCAAGTGATTCTAGGTGGCACTGCTTGAGGAATGGAATTGGACCAGATGACTTCCAGAGGTCCCTTCCAATATGTGTAATCCATTCATTTTTGTCAAGTTCTTCCAGTCTTTTTCTACGTACTGAAGTCATTTTATTTACTCATTAGGAAAAACTGTTTGTTTAAATCTAGGTTTTGTTAATTTAAAATATCAGCGTCTATTATTTATTTGAGTAATCATTAACACACATTAATTTCCATAAACTCTACAGAGATATTTTTATATTGCTTTGATTAATGCTTAGAGCATTTTTGTGTCTCATAGTACGGGAATGTTTTGTTTTGAATTAAGTTTCGGTGAAGTCAGTGGAAATAGATAAAAGAAAGTCCATTAGCAAGGATTGCACAGCCAAGGTGAGATGACTCAATTAATCATTAATTGACACAAAATGTAAAGTACAGGCAGCATTAGCAATTTATTTACAATATTTTTCTTAACAATAAGAATACAAAATGAAAAGTAGGGGTCTTTCTAGAGGAAATTATCTGATTCTTTACACCTCCTTGAAGGATCTTTTTTGAAACTATAAACCTGAGAAAATAAGGTTTTACCATAAAAATCCTGTCACAACCTTAAATACAGTATTGCAACTGTGACAATATTATATGTGCAAAGAACTACCAACGGCAATGAGAGAAGCCACTAATATAAGTTGTTTTAAAATGGGAGGTAGGTAAGTATTTGGAAAAAGAAATATTATGTGAGGTACAAATGCTAAATCATGGCACGAATGTGCAGTAAATGCCAACATACAGTCTTCTGTAGGATTTACTGCAAAATCTCAATGCAGCTTTATTTTTCCTTAGAGCAAGATGAAACTACTACCAGATTCTGTGCCATATTTTATGGATTGTCATGGTAAAGTGATAAAAAAAATCGACATTTATTGTGACAAGACATTGAATGTTTTTTTCTGCTTTCCTACAGAAAGCAGGATGTCCTAAATTTTATGATAATATACCCTAATCTTTTTAAAAACATAGCTGCCAGGTGCTTACTTCACATAGACCTGAACAATTATACAAAAATTTTTTTTAGACAGGAGAAAGTAGATATGCACTAAGAAATTCTACTTTGCAAATCTTGCAAATCTTTGCCAAAATGCATATCTTGTGTTTCAATGTTGATACATAGTACCTAATGATACATACCTATGTGTGTATATGAATACTCATAGCCAGATTTTGCAGTGTATTTCCTCAAGAAAGTATGTGAAGAATTAAATATGCCCTCAACCAAGAAAAAAGAAAAAGCTGTTCATCTCTCACAATAGGGTGTTATATGAGGTACTGGGTAGTATATTTATAAATATGTAAATAAATTTTCTTTAAATATAAGTCATTTTGATATTATCACTTTTATTCTTATCTTGCAGTTTGTTATGTTGGATATTGAAACAAAGTCAACTTTCTTTTTTATTCTTTTTTTTCAGATCAAGTTTTAACCCAGGGAGAAAAAAGTGGATATTTAATGTGACAGGGGAACAGAATTTCCTTATCCTAAGAACAAAATACAAAGGTTTGACTTGATTTAGCAAAATTGCAATAAGATAGCAAGTACTTATTGTCTGTAAGCACTTTAAAAGGCAAAAAAATAAAAATAAAAATCCAAGGTTAAAGTAATCACATATGCTAAATTAGAAATAAGCATACACTTTTAGCCAAAGAAAGTTGAAAGATTTCTTGCTGTCAGACTACCAAGACATTGAATATCTTTCTGTTGTGAGGTGGTAAATAATGAGTAGAAAAGTAGTAGAAGGAAACTACTTTTGAGCATTATCAGGACTTTAGTGATCAGGAAGGAATTCCCTTTCTGTCACGTGTTCTCACAATATGAATACAGTTGCTTACTGCAAATTATTTCTTATTTCAACTTATTAAATGCAGTGAAGGAAAACAGTTGCCTCCAAAATATCTAATGGAGTAAATGGAAGATGCATGGCTTGTGGATGTTGAAGGCAGTATATCTACTATTGCAACTTCGGCAAATTCTCCTGCTTTTCTTCAGTGAGCTATCTTTCTGAGCTTACTTTGAGTCCCTCTGCAAGCATGCAGCCAGCCTAAAAGGTTTTCCATAATGGCAATGCCTCAGAAAATAATAATACTGTTGTGATAACATTTTTTAGTACCTTCATCTCCCCAGATTGAATACACCCCAGTTACATGCCCTAGCACAGATCTCAGTCTGACACACTTCAAACAGGCTGAATAGTGCTTCTAAGCCATAGAGCATTGAGAGAAAACTTCTAGAAGATATTATTTAAGTTTCCTTTCTTTCTCTTGTCCATTCTAATATTTTAATTCTCTCATATGGGATCTCTAAGAGCTTCTCTGGAGGCAGTTTAGAAAGATCTACAAAAATCAATGACTCGGGAGAGAGCAAACTCACATCAGAAAGAATGTGCTGCTTCCCCATTTTTTTAAGTGAGCTCAGAGCTCACTAAAGCAAGGAAGAATGCCATGTAGCTTTGCAGTTATTTCACACTTCCTCATTTAAAAGAAATGAGAAAAATGAACTTTTATTGACTAATTTTCCCCATTGTCTTAAAAAAAAATGCTGTCTAGATCACTCTTCAAATCACCAATTTTTGCAAAGTTTGTTTTCTTAAGAAATTGGAAGTTGTGGTGTCATAACTATTATGACACCATTTTTCAACATCTCTAGAGTCGCATTTCTGGTTAACATGGATTTGTATGAAATCAAGGTTATCCTGAGACTACTAAAAGTTGTATTTCTTTCCCTGTGAATTGAATTAAAAATGTGGAGCAAATAAGAGAATTATTTTTCATGTATCAGTTCTTACACGTGCATTGTAAAGATTGTTTCTATCTCCCCCAATACAATGATTTCCAGCTAAAAGAAGGTTTATTATTTCAGGCCTTTTCTTTTTCTTTTTCTTTTTTTTTTTTTCTGTAGCCCTGTCAATTTTCTATTGTGATTGCTCATTGTCCTTACATGAATCCAAGTATTCTGTTTGCTGCACATTGACTCCAAACACATAATGTTAAAATGGTAGAGGTTATAAGGTGAACAAATAAGCAATCTTAGAGTGTATGCTATTCAAATAGGGAAATAGGGATCTGCTCCACTGTATATCCTCTCCACGTTTATTACCAATAGCTCTGTAAATGCTTTGGAAGGACTGGGGAAAAAGGCAATTCAGTTGACATTTCCCCTGTGTTAGCACTGTGTTAAGAAAGATGAAGGTAAGCCCATGTCATGTTCTACCCTTTCAAATTATATTTTCCTTTGATTAAGAATATTTTGATTTATTACATGTCAGGTATTAGCACATTCCTTCATATTTACATATTTACATCTAACTGCAGTCACTGCATTAGGGCTCATAATATTTTTAGGTACATCTGGTTTAGAAGATATAAGTACAATATACCCTTTATTGTCCTGAACAGTGAGCTATGCTTTAACCACCAGTCAACATTTCCACCCACAATTCCTATGTTTGGATGACTGTATTGTCATGATGACAGCAGGCACTAAACTGTTGATGCTGTTTAAATCTTTTCACTTTCACAGCCAAAAATGTGTAATCAGACTTGATCTTAACTTTCGAGGGGAAGTTAATGTTGCTGTTTGTTTATTTCCTCGGGAAAAATAACAACAGCAACAAACAACCCAAACACCAAAAACACAAAAACACAAAACCCAGAGAGCATGTCTCATAAGGACTGGAGAGCTGATGACATATTTTGGCCTTACGGACACTTTCCCCACCCTGCTGTTGCCATGTTTCCAACAGTTTTCATTCAGAAAAAGTCACTGGAAATTTACAGCTTATTTTCCCTGGCAACCACAGCATCTGGCAGAGACATCGCGTATTTGTTCCTGTTGGGTATATCCCTAATAGATATATTCAGGGATCTACTAAAGAATATCTTTCAACTTCATTACCATGAATGTTTCAGCAGTTGAAGCTCAGGCATGAACAAGAATGCAGTTGTGCCCTATAAATAAATATATATTTGCTGCATGAATACTTCTGTAATTTCGTTTCCTTAGTATTTTGTTCCCTTTAATTTCTTCAGGCTGTCCATTGTAAACCTAATCTGGGAGCAATAAATAGGGGGCACATGCTATTTTTCTTTCAGCTGGTTAAGTGTTTCTCCCCTAGTTCTTGCTAAAAAAAACTAAAATGTTCTAAAAATACATGTAAACACATTTATTCAAACCCAGGTCCCGTGAAAATACTAGCTTTTTAAAAATATGACATTTCCAGTTATATTTATGGTATTAAATAAAATGACCAGGCAATTTTTCTCTGGCCTGAGGCCATCTTGCATGGCACAAATTTTACCCATGCTTGTAAACTCACCTCTTTTAGGAACAATTCCAATCTCACGCTGCGTTATGAGCTTGGTATTTTCTAATGCGGATGACATTCCTAGTTGGCATGTGTCAAAACTGTGCCATGGATGATAATAACAGTTAAAAGAGCATGGATGATTGCAAAGACATTTTGAACCCATATTCTGTCTTTATTCATTTTACTCGCATTAGCATAGGCTTTGTATCAGAGGGTATATACCCCATGAACATACTGGTAAATGCAGAAAGAAAAGAGGAGCAAGCTAACTCCCTTAAAAATACTGTAGGAAGGCAAACAAGAGATACAGGTGCCAGTTATAATGAGAACAAAAGATATCACCAGCTTAATGAAAGCATACACTGTTTCAAAGCATTCCTTTAATTAGTGTTTCTAGTCAGCAGTCACTGTGGGACCTATCCTAGCAGGCAGAAAGGTAAAATGAATATAACCATTTAGGTTGCTCTGAAAATAATACCACCAATTTAGTTCCATAGAAACACAGTAGATACAAAGAGCACAATAACACTATTCGATAGAGAAAATTCTACAAAACACTATGTGTCAACATAGTCACCATCATTAGCTATGTATTTTTGCCATCATGCTGCACTCATAAAAACCTGCCCCAGTGGAGGTAGCCCACTGTTTTACAGCTGCTATGTCAGTGCCATTGCTAGGAAGTCAGAAGGTGACAGATCTGGACTGTGCAGTGGGTGTGGTAGGACAATTCAGCCAAGATTGGCAATCTTCAAATTGGTATGGGTGTCACACTCCTCCCACACAAGGAGGTAGGGGTGATTTGCAAACGACCCCACTACGGGGCGTTACGGTAAAATGATACTTAAAGTCCAAGCACAATTATCAATTTTAGTGAGAATCACTGTACTACAATTAAATATATTGGTACTTTTACAACTGTATCTGTCTAAGTGGTGCAGTTAAACAACACAACTTTATAAGAAATTGAAATAAGCCTTACAATTACATAATAATTTTTGAGAGAAGAATAGAGACAGAACAGAGTGGGAAGGTGAGGGAGACAGAAGGAAACAGTGAGAGAGAGGTAGACATATGGACAGACATATGGAGAAAGAGATACACCAGGTTCCAGCACTGGTCCAGAAAATGGGAAGTCCTCAGTCTGGGAGCACACTTGTCCCAAATTTTCAAAGTATCAAAAACCCCAAAGATTCTCTCACACATGCTGGAGGCCTGTTATGCTTGCAAGATTTGCAAGGTTTGCTGTCCCGATGTCATCAACAAGTGAGTACAATAAATAAGTTTGTCACAGACAAGTTTGCAGTCAAAACTTCTGCAGCAAAACAGAAATGTTTTGGAAAGATTGAGGCAGTCCCATTTTTCACAGGGCTCCGCACTTAAAACCAAGACTTGGACTTTCAGTTCTTTGTCATGGGAATAGTCTTACCTTTCAAGTGTTTGAGACAATTACAGGTATACCACAGAAACAGTGTTTTTCATTGGTCTGTTACGCATGGGGCCTGGTGTTACTGCATTGCAAGAGAAAAGCTGTCTTCTTCACTGGCCTGACTCTGGAAGTTTGAGCCTTCAGCTTAGTCAGCGTTGCAATGTAGTGAACAGAGTTGACAGTATCTCCAGGTTTCAGGAAATCCAAAAGGATCACCCTTTTTCTCTTCCAAAAGTCAGTGCACATAATTGTACCTACTGAGGGATGCACCTTGAACTTTTACTTCCATGGCGAATTCACATCACCACTCCATGGACTGATGTTTTGACTCCAACTTGTAGAGGTGATACTGCATCTGATTACTGGTAGTGATGCGATCCAGGAAACCTTCAACTTCATCCTTGCATGGATTCAGTAGGTTCTGACAAACTTGCATATGGTGTTCTTTCTCGTCTTGTATATTTGTGTGATCCACTTGGTGAACACTTTCCAGTACTCCAATGTTTCCACCATTGTTTCCAGTGCAGTGAAACCAATATCCAGTGCCGTACACAGTTCTCTTGTTGCAATCTACTGATTTGCACGGAGGAGCAGATCAAGATTCTCTTCATTTTGTGGTATATCTTCTGTACATGGCCATCCCGAGCATGGCTTGTCTTTCATATCACTGTCACCCCTGCTGAAATGCACCACCCACTGCCTCACTGTGCTCACATCCACTGTTTGATCTCTATAAGCATTCAGGAAGCATCAGTGAATAACAGTGGATGCCATTTGTTCCTCATGGAGGAATTCAGTGACACACTTCTGCTTCATCCGCACTTCCATGTCAGAAGCCTTTCAGTCCATTTACCCTCTGCTGCCATCTGTCACTCTGCAACAACATGTAACAGAATGCTGGTGGGAAGGTTCAGCCTCACCTCTACTGCCATGCCACCAACATCTGCCTCAGATGGCATGGGCCAACATAATAAAACAGGAGGCACTACTTTCAGAGCAGCCCTTATGTTAAGATTTGTTGGCTGAAAAAGTGTCATCTCTGGTCTTGTAAAATGATCAGCAAAGTTGGCTGAAAAACATACCAGCTATTACTTTTCACTTCAGATGTTCTATCAGCAAGCTATGCTGATTAAAAGTAGAGGGGAGTCTTGATGACTACTTTCTAAATTTGCTCTGCTGCATAGAGAAGTAGAGATAGAGTTGCTTTGAAGAGTTCTGTAATTATGTCCACGTGTTAGTGTATTTGAGTAAAAAGGAATATACAAACACCAGGTAATATTTAGTTAGGGACAGGATTATAGATCTCTTCCAGGATTTGACAATGCAAACAATCACAAAAAATAACACAAATTAAACTGTGGCTATGTGACTTTTCTTACCTCTTTTCCATGAGGAAGGTAAAGCATTAACAATATTGGCATTTTGGTATATGGTTAAATAATAGCATTATTAAAGAGTATCTTAGGAAAATTTTTATTTTTAGAGAAACTAAATAGAAGCAGACTTTATGCTTCCATCAAATCTGTATCTCATTGTTTTGTTTCTTTTTAATCATAAAAACAGGAGATGGAAAAATAAAAAATGATATTCTGGAAATCAGATAGGATGTTCAGAAACATTGCTATAATTTATGGCAAATAAATATAAATTTAAATTTAAATATAAATTTATTAGGTTGAGATTTATGAATCCAAATGTAGGTATGTACTTTTCAACAAGTAAATTTGAGCTCCCTTTTGAGTCAAAAATACAGACTCTTCTAAGAAATATTTCATCTCATTCCAAAGAAGGCTTCTAAATTCAGTTTACATCTACTAAATTGAGTCTACGTTAGGGTAGAAAGAAGAGGAAGCTTTTAGTAATAGGTCTTACTAAAGGAACCTTAGAATGACAAGCTTAGATTTTTACTTTTTTTCATTTTTACTCTGGGCATCTGCATCTAGCCAGATTAATCCAATCCTTGTTATTTTTAAATCATATTCTTTGTGATGCTGAAAGAAACTTCTTTGTGGAAAAGTGGCACTGAATTAATTACTTTTTTTTTTTCTTCTGCTGGAGTGTACTGGAAAAGGCAAGATTCCTTGTCTGTTATAGGTACTGTGACTTGACTGGGGTGCTTGAAGATCTTTTGCAAATCTTATCACAGACACATTAGATGTAAAGCCAGCTCTTCAAGGAGCAAGCTAGGAATAGAATCTCTGCTGTTCTTCAGAAATTTGTTTTTGCACTTGAGATTCATAGTGACTGCAGTGAAAACAGAACATGGTCAAGAGGTAACATTTACAAGATGGGGAGAAAACAGAATGGAAGTGTTTTACACAAGGTTAATCTCCCCCATAGAAACAAGAATTTCATTTAGTTTAGTGATGTGCTTTCTGATGGAATGAATAGAATTTTTAGCTCAGTTTTATAGGAACTTCCAATCAGAATTAGCAAGGTTGGAAAAGACCTACAAGATCATCCAGTCCAAATTAGGATGTGATTCAGAGAAAAGCAGCAGAAATGATTGGATGACTTGAAAATTGACTTATGAGGAAAAGTTAAATGTGTAGGAATGTTTAGGGAAAAGGAAACTGAGGGCTGAATGTACTAACAATTTTTAAATGCATAAAAGAGAGCAACAGAGAGAGGGAAGAAACTTCTCTGACCTTTTTCCACTGCAAGAGTTACGTGATCTTGAAAGACCTGTCATGGCTTATTTTTCCATGATTATACTGTTCCACTCTAGGGACTCTCTGAAGTTGTTAGTTTAGTCTTCTTTTTTTTTTTTTTTACTTGCCCTATTTCTGTTTCCATCTACCTTATTTTGCCTCAGAAATCAAATGGAGCTCCTTCCTTCTCAATTCTCTCCTGACTTAGGCACTGGCAATTGCCAGAATATTCTCCGCAGACCGCGCGTTAATACTTACAACCAGTGCATTTTTATCTTTCCTGAATTTCTGTAATTATAATTCTGTGTTCTGTTTTCATTAATGGATTTCGTGAAATTTTTTTCCTTCTTGATCATTCTTGCCTTGACTATGATAAAAAGCCTTCTTCAGAAACCTTGTGTTTATCTCTGAGAAGCCCTACATTAAGTTTCTTGTGCAAAATCTGTATCACTTGAACTAGTATAACCTGTACAACTGGAAAAAAACACACACACACAAAATAATATTAAAAAATGTAGGTTTTTCCATTGTGATATGATTCATATTTCTTTTTACCTGGTTTAATGTAGAAAACTGGGTTTTGTGGAGAGTTTTGTTTTCCATTATGTAAACTTTTAGAGATGGACTTTTCACCTCTATTTTTGTATTTCAAAAAGTTTGTGAAGCATAAATTGTTTTGAAATCTCTTCAATTCCCTTGTTCATAGCCACATCATTAAGGACAGATAGCAACTGTATTTCTCAGATAACTACAATATAACCAATTTGTTATTAAACAGACTTTGTTGTGCTGTAAATTCTGCCTTACTCCAACTGATACTGAAACCTATAAATGCTACTTTTTTCTCTTTAAATCTTGAATTCATCTCTAAATAAGAATCCTTAAGCATTTGGATTTGTTCTATTGTTTTGAAGGTATAGTATATTTCCTTTAAATTATCTTAAACAACTCCACTTGTGGTACAGACAAATTTCATGTATCAATTCAATTTTAGAATCATTCATAAAGAAATGAAGACTCAAGTGCTTGGTATAAGCATTGTCCTTGATACTCTCGTGTCCTCTTGCTTTAAGATTGGCTTTCATTTTTATTTGCCTCACAAAACTGATGTGTAGACTGACTAATCTACAAGTGCAATAGTGGTAAGCATGTACTGTAGCTGCTCTCCCCCATATGTTTCCCATGGAGATCTGAAACAGTCCATGTCCTCTACAGTTTTTGTAAATATTTCTGGAGTATTTTGGTTATGAACTTCCTATTTGGTTTAATTTTATAGAAGTATACCTGCCTACAAGAAAAGAAAATAAACAAAGCAAACAATAAAACAAAACAAAACAAAAACATAAACCATCTCTGGATGTTAAAAACATAAAGCTAACAAACTCATTAGGGGAGGTCCCTGAATGCAATTCATACGTGCCTTTCTCTTGCCTTTAACAGGGTCAGTTTTTCATTTGACGCATTTTTAGTATATTCTCAAATTTATCAGTAAAATTCACCCTGAGGCAAGAGAATTAATGGCCGTTTAAGCTACTCATGAGTTAGTGATTCCAGATTTTAATTCTTATTCATTGGTTCACTGTAATTAACATTTGCCACTTTGTTTACTGGTAATTGTTAACATTTTAGGTAACATTAACTCACCAATTAGAAATAATTCTTCACTCCACACCAGACACCCGGTGTTTTCTTTACCCAATAAAACAAGATTCTCTTCAGTATAGGACAGAATCTGCCCAACGGAAGAGATGAGTTACATATGTAACCTCACAAAAAAAGTCTTGTTAAAAATCTCCACTTAGAGTATGGGAAACTGGAAAACAAATGAATCTACAGGTCTACAGCAGGTACATACCTTTAATCCTCAGATGTGAGAAGAACTTAAGGGGCAGCTTATAAGGACCTGTGAGCAATAAGGAATGCTGCTCCCCAGGCTCTGCTGACTAGTTTGAGCAGAGTGCTCAAATTGGTAGCTGCCACTACCAGCTTATTAAGCTTTATACACAGAACAAATCAATTTTCCAGGAAGTAAAACTCGAACTCCAGGAGTTGGATCTATTTTATAAAAATTTAAAAATAAAAAATAAAAATTAAAAAAACCTGCCACTGCCACCACCAAATGTATCCCTGCAGCAATCAGCCCCTGAAAGAACTCAGCCATGGATGTGGTGGTTTATTTAATTTTAGATTTAATGAATTCTAAATCGAAAGTTAATATGACATAGAAGTTGTAGATTTGCTTCAGAAATGATCAGAGGGTTCTCTCCAGCCTGTATGTTCTATGCTATTGTGTAAAACTGTGTTTCTAGTTTAAAAAGCTCGTGATTCAATATCACATTTGTTTGTTTGCTTTTAAGAGGAAGTACAAAGCAATACTAGTTAGCAATGGTGTAAATATGTGGAAAACTTAGTACCAAAAAATTTTATGCAAATACTAATTTATGTTACTGAAATTAATGAATGGAGATAAACTCCCTTTTGGCAGGGCTTCGTAAGTTCTTTCAGTGATTAATTACTGTAATTAAATGTAAAGTAGAGCTGATTCCCACAGAACACCCATGTAAGTGTTAGACTTCAAAGGACACTGGATATTTATGAAAGGCAGGCTTGATGCTGCAGACTTACATGCACTTCCCTTCCTTCTGTTAGTCTTATTGTCTGTGTTCCCAGATTGTTTGCTGTTTTATTTTATTTTATTTTGTTTTGTTTTACATGATTAATCGTTTGGTTTCTTTAAATGAAGGAAAAAAAAAAGATCTGCTGATCTTTCTTTGTTGCAATATGTATTTGATTCTAGGGAATAACACTAGAGAACGTCAGCCTCTGGGGCAGACACTAGTGTGACTAGTGTACCAGAAAACTAGCAGTAGTACTTTCCATAAGAGTTCCTCGGGGTGGATCCAAGTTTACAAAATTTTACACAGGTTACCCCCAATTTGTTTCAACCTCAGATTAGTGCTTTCTGTCCTTTTGCTGTAGTTAATAGATCAGAAGTAATACAACTACAGCAGTCTGAGCATGAAATAGAAAATCTGGCTTCCCAGGAAGATTTAATTCACTATATTATGCTACTGTACACATATGAAAAAGCTTTTACTAGAGAATGTATGGGGAACTTTAATTGCCTTGGAGTCATTTGGTCAGTATTTCTTTACTTGTAACTACAGCCTATAACTGTGATTGTAGACTTAGAGGAAATTGTTTTTAAACTGAATTTTTACATAAAGCATTAATTCATAAGAAAATCTGTAGTGTATTCATAACTTCCTTTTTCACATTCAAAACATGCCCTTATTCTCCATGAATCTTGTAGAGTGCTAAAATTTGAAGAAACTAGAATAACAAAGAAGATTGTGACATCAGATGAAATCAGTCTCTAAAATCACTGACCTGTGGATTTGCCAGCTGGCAGGTTGCTATTAGCTAGTTCTTAATTCTGCTGTCTATTAATATTCCAAACTTCCTTTTCTGTTTTTTTTTCTTTCTCCCCAAATTCCATGACATGCATCATCAAGGAAGAAGAGAAAACAGATGATCTTCATAACTTGTAATTTGTTGTGCAGCTTCTAATACTATGCTGTACAATGCTCATTAACATCAATAGAAACAAGAAATAAGAGGAAGATGTAGGAAATCTGGTAAACTCTTGCAAGGAAACAGACATAAGGTTACTTGATTTAATAGAATTATAAGAAGGTGTGTGACTGAGTCTCAGATCAAATTTTAAAATACCTGTTTTATTCTGTTTTTCAAACCTGTATTCATCTCCCTTACCTCCATTGTAGATACCGAGAGACAAAGAATTTCTTTTTCTGTTGAACTATTTCAGCTGTTTCAGCTGATTATATTGACTGCAATGCTCCAAATTCACCTGCTTTACTGTTATGTATCTTCAGAGACTTATACCAGTTCTATTTTATTTTTTCCCACTGCTTCAACTACAGCTGGTTCCTTTAAGAGTGCTATTATCACCAGCAAAACTAATAAAGCAAAACATCTCTAAATATTAAACGGTCACATAACTTAGCTCCAGTGCCCAAACCAGTCATAATATGAATAAAGAAATTGGAAGCATATGTCAACAGAGAACAAAGTTATTCTAAGTTATTCATAGTTATTATTAAAGTCATTTAATTCAGAAGTCAACCCAAAACAATAGCTATTTCCATGTCAGGAGCATTCTCTACAGCTTTACTGGTAGATCTTGCTAAAACTCCCTACTTTATGTGACTTATTCTACAGCCTTAACTCGGTGCTTTTCAAATGTAACATGCGGATTGAACAGCCAAAGTTACACTACTTCTGACAAGATCTATGACAAATCTTTGTCTGATGGATCTAAGAGAATCTATAGGATGCTTACCTGTGCAAAAGGCCTAGGAAATGGTTTGATATGTCCATCCCTTCATCCTTGTCAGAACTGAGCATTCTTGTTGATCATGAACACGCTTCAAAGCCGAGCCTCGAGGCATACTAGCACTTGATTTGTCTAGAAATGGATCCAAGTTTTGAACAGTGAGAAAGTGTTGTGTAGGCATGGAGTGTTTTATGTGGTTTTACAATGCATGCACATTGTGATGGATGTTGCTCTAGTCCTTAATCTCCTTAGTATTCCTGGCAAATAACCTCCTGCTGAATGATACCGTTTATCCATCATTTGAATATACGCTGGAAATAGAATTGTGATATACGATGGTAGTCCTTGTTTGTATTTCTCAGAATTCGTGGACAAATTTTAGTATTCGTTTAGCTGCTTTTTCTTCTAGAACATCCTGTTCTTTAATTTTCCCTCCTTTAGTCCACTGTAATAACATAGATTCTGCATTTTTACAAGAGTTCTCAAGCCTTTGGCTGCTTACTTTTCAAAGAATGCTGGCCATCAGAGAAGGATGGACAACTCTGTTTCCATTAGGCAGAAGACCTTCAGGGTTGGACTCAAATATGGCAGCTAAGATACAGCTGAGGACATCATACTCAAAGCCGGAGATGTTGGTTTATATTTACACATTGGTAATTTGTAATGCAGGACAGCAAGCACCAAAGAACAGAAAGCTAGGGTACCAGCCTGACCTGTACGTAAAGAAATTTTTACTACACTGAAGTTATGTAGGAGTGACATTACAGTACTTTTGCTAAAAAAAAAAAAAAAAAAAAAAAAAAAAAGACAACAGAAAACAATAAACAAAAACTACAACACATCAGTGTGAGAATAAAAGTTTAAGAAGATATTTAAACATCTGTGTGCCTTTCGTGAACAACCTTCCCGTGCCTTGACAATGTGGATATGATATTGTGCAACATCCTAGTGTACAAAGAATAACAAGCAGATTTAGTTTCCATATGCTTCGTATGGGCGTCATCTACATGATGGTGCTTGCATGTCAGCGTGCATTGTTTTTTTTATGCTACTGCTCACTCGTATAATTTATATTTGCTTGAATTGACAGGCATTAATAAAACACTAGCTTTGTGCCCTCATCTATCACACTGAAGTATCCATCTCAGTGCACACAAAATGCAACTAGAAAAGTTACAGGCAAACAGAGAATACATTAATTAATTCTGATTTAATAAAATATCCTGATTTCAGTTCTGACAGAGTTTATTTTCTTCATAGTGTGTAGTACGATGACTGGTTTTGGCTTTAGTAGAAAACCAATGTTGGTTACACACAGATGTTTCAGTGTTGCTGAGCAGTGCTGCACAGAGCCATGGATATTTCAACTTATGCTGTCCTGCCAGTGAAGAGATGGGTGTGCACAAGAATCTGGGAGGGGACAGAACCAGGACAGCTGTCCAAAACTGGCCAAAAGGATGTCTCATGCTGTGCAATATCATGTGATCATTGTAAAACTGGAGAGCTGACTTTGGGACCTGCTACTGCTCAGGGACTTGTTTGGCATTGGTCATCAGGTAGAGAGCAGTCGCATTGTGCATCACTTGTCTTGTAAATATAAATATAAATATATATTACATTTGTTTATCTTTTTCTGTCTTAGTAAAGAGTTTTTAGCTCAACCCTCAAGTTTTACATTTTTTTCTGATTCTTAGTCCCACTCCACTGGGAGAGGGGGGTGTGAGTGCTGAGCTGCCCGTCATAAGAAAAACTGAAAAAGAAGTCATTTGTTTTCTGCTTTAAAGTTTCTGGCGCTATGAAGATGTCTATGTTAAAGAGCAAAGCTGACCCTTCAGTTTAAATGACTGAATAATACAACTTCCACAGTCTCAAAGAGCTCTCTTCCTTTCTTCCTGCATCTGTATAGAGTTGCAGTAACTCATTTCCGGACCCTATGTTAGATACACAGTGATACAATTTCCAAGTCCACAACGAGGAAGCTTGGACAAGATGGATGGAGCAGTTACAAGATCTCCCTTTTTTTTTTGGAACAAGTAGATATTTTTGCTGTTCTACAGTGTGCCACACCCTACTGTGTCCCTGAACTAGAAAAATAAGCTGACCTGAGTTGAGATCACTGTACATATTCCAGTATTCTGTACTTTAGCTGTGATGTAACAACGCGTATGTTCCTCTCCCTGATTATGGACTGCGCCCTCCTTACAAGAATTCTGGGGGAGTTTCCTCACAGTGCCATATGTAATTTAATCCTAGAGATTTATCTTTTGGTCCACATTACTTAGCCTGATAGAGAAGTGAAATCATTAAAATTTTAAGCATTCAGGTAATAAAATAAAATAAAGAACTTGTCTGTGACCTATGTGTAGTAATCCATCAGGCAACACTTTTGTAATGTCAGAATTCATTCCAAGCTGTTTATTAAATCTTTATTTGCTGTCTTGCCTAGAAGCAGGTACTAATCTCCTTATGAGTCCAGAGGAAATCAAGGAGAGCATTTTTAAATGAACATAGGTTTTTGGTGCCTGAGGATACATGAAGAGTCTTACAGAATTCAGAAACACTCAGCAAGCAACAATGAATAACACAGAATGCCATTTGTTCGTCATGGAGGAATTCAGTGGCACACTTCTGCTTCATCCGCACTTCCATGTCAGAACCCTTTCAGTCCATTTGCCCCACTGCTGCCATCTGTCACTCAGCAACAACATGTAACAGAATGCTGGTGAGAAGGTTCAGCCTCTGTTGTTGTACCACCAACATCCGCCTCTGATATTATGAGCCAACATTATAAAATAGGAGGCATTACCTTCAGAGCAGTCCTCTTATTTTGCAAACAGATCTGCATTTTCTAGAAGATGGTCGTTATGGCTTGATTTCTCTCTCAGGTTTGCCTGAATTTTGTTTTACAGAAAGAGAGAAATTCCATCAGTAGTGTTGAATTTTCACATTTGCATTTATTACTTTACTATGAAGTAATTCTAGAAAATTCTTATGGAAATATGTTGGGAAACTCCCCACGTTCCCCAGGGCTACCCTCCTGTAGTGCGGGAAGCTTGACACTCAATGTGAGTTCATGCAGCTTCAACTTTATTGTAGCAACAAACCATCTTATATAGTATACCTGTTTACAGAATCCAAGTTTCATGCAACCGAGCGTATCAAAGAACAATGGTGTTTCCCTAGCAATTTTCGAGCACAGAACACCCTGCTAAACTGCAGCGTACTACACACACCACTGCACCTGCACCTGTACTTATCAATCTATTTCTTTCATCTAGGATTACATTGTAAGTCATTAGTGAATCATTAGCTACGGTGGCTACGTGCTCCCGGGCACACTGCTCTGCAACAATTCCCCCCTTTTTCTTTTATGGTTGCAGGGCAAAGCAATCCTTTGGATTGTGCCCCCCTTGATCTTGTAGCCAATCATGGATAATGTCCTGATCCTTGTTGTCAGTCACAACAAGTGCAGTTTTTGGCACGGTAGCACGCAGCAAACAACTATACAATATTCTAGCAACTATCACAAGTAGGATAATAATTAAAACCCATTTAACACCTTCCTTAATGATATCATATATCCAAGGAGCAAGACCTGGAAACACAGAATGCAACCAATCATCAATCGGATTATGATCCCTAGTAATGGATCGAGTGTGATTAAACAACCAATGAATTTGTTTTTGAATCGATTCGCTATGATCAGAAAGATTAAAACAACACATTCCATCAAATTCTTTACAGCCATGCCCTTGAGCAAGTAAAAGAAAGTCTATAGCAGCTCGATTCTGCAGAACTGCATGGCGAAGGCTGTTCATATCTTCTAACATTTCTTCAAGGATCTCTGAAGTATGATTGCTCTGTTTAACAGTCCAACAAGTAAGACGTTCGATCTGCTTCAAGGCTTGGGCAGCAGCAACTCCTCGGGCTAGGAATGAGGCAAAAATTCTAACAGTCACACTCCATAGCTGTACTTCGTTGGAACAGGTGCTGTCAAGGATTTGGAGAGACTGACGCTTTTTGTGAGAAGCAGTTTTAAGTTCCTTATCAATCTTTAACCATTCTATAAAATAATAGCACTAATCATATTAATAATATAACCATCATAATTCAATCAGAGCCTGGATTGACAACACACTAAACATAAGAAAAGATACAAGGCAAACAGCATAATAACAAGAAGTCAACTGTTAAACCCATTAAAAGGAATGAGTTCCAATGAACATACACAGCAGGAATCAGAAACTCCCTAAGCTAATCTATTATTACTTACTGACCCTTGAAAAGTGGCAAACCACCAGAAAGGAGAGAGAAGAAACATGGCAGCAGTGGGTGCGATAGGTAGTGCCAGCAGGGTGTCCTCTGCTTCAAGGTGCACTTCTCCTCTCTCACCCACCACAGACTCTCTCCTGCTTTTATCCTTCTCAGGGTCTGCAGGGTTTTTCCATTTGTACACTGCATCCGCATGGCCAGTGCGATATACAGAGCCCAAGTGGAACACCTGTTCATAAAGCAAAACAAGCTACTAAGGTCAGCTCTCTCTACGAGACAAAATATTTGCAACTATAGACTCAATTGTCAGTTCCCTTAAAACTATCAGAGTATCCCAAGATCATTCTATAGTGAGGGGCGTTTGGGCCCCGGATATAGGTGCCAATTGAAAGGACCAGTGAACTAAAAATCTGTTGGGCAATACTCCAGAATCCTATATTAGAATCACATGTGGAATCAAAGTAAGATAGTGTGTACCTTTGTCTCGAGTGATGCGTAGTCATATTTCTATAATCCTGACTAGTGGGATGAAAAACAGTTAATCATTCTATAGTACAGGGTCAACCCTTTGCCTGGGATTCCTTTCCAGGTTTTGCCTTCACAAATTAAGAAAATGTTAATTGATAGGCTAATAATATCATAACCAAGAATTATTGACAATGAGGTGGTAAACGACAAATTATGAAACAATACCAATAAGCAAGAAACACAAAGTCCCAGTTATTTTCTGCCTGAGATGAGGCCGAATGTCAGTCCCTGTAGATACACAAGTATATCCCTGACTCCCGTGTTTCCCCCCTTTTTCTTTTAAGAATACCTCAGTGATATACATAATGCAAAACTCGCTTGAACTGTGCAAACAAAGCAGGGTTGTTAACTTCCTTAAGAAAAGATTCCTCAATCTGCTGAATGACACCTGTAACATACAAAGAGTTAGTTAACTGATGTTCTGGGGGGGGAAGAAGGGATATTTGTCCAGTATAGTCAGCCATAGCAGTTGGAGAAACAAATGAATGCACAGGAATCCAGGCCAAATCTTTCTAGTAGCGATATGTCATCAGGAGGGAGAAATCCAGTTCGTTCTGCGGATCTACTGGGATAGGATCAAAAAGATTCTCTAGTTGCAGTCCATCCTTGTCTTTAACAAAAGTACACACGGGCAGCAGAAGTGGAACGGCACGGCGAGCAGAGGTGGAGGCGTGGGCAGCAGCGGCGCAGCGAGCGTCGGGGGGGGTCACAGACGGCGGTAGCGAGGCAGGGAAAATCTGGAGTGAACTGCGACCGCGGGTGCTGCGGGCGCCTCGCAGCAGCAGCGGCGGTGTTCTCCGAGGGCTGCACTCTTTCTTCTCCCCGACTGGGGGAGGGGTTGAAGTCCCGAATCGGGTCCGGCAGAAGCTGCTTTCCTCATCGAGGGGCAGCGGCAAGTAGCTGGAAGGATTCGTCCTTCCCTGTCGAACTTGTTTGAGCGTCAAACAGGCAAAAGCATTCCAGAGTCTTATGCAAACTTTGTCCCAAAACTGCCCCAGCAAAAGAAAACCCAGACTTCAAAAACTCAGAGGCGTTTTTTGCTTATCCATTTAAGCCACATCTTTCATGCAGCCTGAGCCTTAGCCCAGCTCAGCAACTGCTCCAAGTCCTTTGATCGGACTGCTTCACCTCTCTTAGAGAGAATAAAAAGCCCATTCGCTTTTGTAAAAAGCAAGTAAGTAACCAGTGCGCTACCGGTTTATCCATGGTGTACTGCATCTCCATATCCCACCGCCTGCCGAGATATGTTAGCCCATTTTGGGTGACCAACCGATACAGCAGAGGTTGCGCCCCTGGACAAACACACCTCATTGGGAGAAGGTGGGGGTGGAGGCAAAGGAGGGGGTAAATCTTCATTACCCTCTCCTGGGGGAAACAAAGCAGATTCGGACTCAGGGTCCCCTGCAACAGCAGTAACAGGAGCAGAGGGAACAATACTATCCATATTTTTCACCGAAACAGGTATACCTAAGGAAGGGTACAGCCGATCCTGGGTACCCCCCTGCGCCACAGGTGTTGATAACCCTAGCTGCTTAGCTGCTTGGTCTGCAACATCCTGTTCCACCTTGTGGCGCTTAATACAGTTAATAATTTCTCGCCACGGTTTCATTAATTTCTTTGCCTCCTTTCGATCATCAATCACGTGATCCCATAGCGTATCACCCAACTTTCGCCACTCCTCAACATTAAACAATGTCCTGGCATGCAAAAACGCACCCACTGAATCCCGCTTCTCTAAGAAGCATAATGAAAGCTGCTTTTCTAAAAAGCGCAATAAAAGCTGTTGGGCTACCTCCCGCTCCATCCTCGCGTCGTAATCCAGCGACCGCCGAAGAGAGCACCGCGTCGGCCGACGACTTTAACCGCCCCCGGATCCGCTACCCCTGGCAAGCCAAAAAGGCTTCTCCGCTGCCAACAATGCAATGGAGGAAAATGCGGTCCGTCACCACACACCACCCAGGTAGGGTCCCTACTTAATTAACCCCTATAAATGCTACGCATTGGTCCCTGTTCGGGCGCCAAATGTTGGGAAACTCCCCACGTTCCCCAGGGCTACCCTCCTGTAGCGCGGGAAGCTTGACACTCAATGTGAGTTCATGCAGCTTCAACTTTATTGTAGCAACAAACCATCTTATATAGTATACCTGTTTACAGAATCCAAGTTTCATGCAACCGAGCGTATCAAAGAACAATGGTGTTTCCCTAGCAATTTTCGAGCACAGAACACCCTGCTAAACTGCAGCGTACTACACACACCACTGCACCTGCACCTGTACTTATCAATCTATTTCTTTCATCTAGGATTACATTGTAAGTCATTAGTGAATCATTAGCTACGGTGGCTACGTGCTCCCGGGCACACTGCTCTGCAACAGAAATATATTTTCATCTCCAGTATTTGGAATTTTTTTTGTCTTAATTTTATATTCACAGTTATGTTGATTCCATATTACCTCTGATAACTTCACTATTCTAATGCTACAATCATTTTTACAGAAAACTCATAGCTATGAGTTTCCTATGGTAAAGATAAACCTAATGTCATCTCAAAAACAACAGATAATGACAATTCTATAAGACAGTTATTGATAGTTCGCACTGTAAGGATAGCTAGCTTTTCTTTTTTAATCTTTTTTTTTTTTTTTTTTTTTTTAGAACAGTGTTCATTATCACAGCAGCAAGCTTTCTGTTTAAGCGTAATAGGAATACCAAAACTCCAGGTTTTTTTTTTTTTTTTTTTTTTAAGGAAATAAATGTGCTGATTTGCCTTTGATAATGTAGAGATTGCCTTTTAAATGCCACTGGATCCAAAATTGGACTAAATACATTAAACAATAGGAAATGTTGGGAGATATTTTGGGAACACCTCTGAACTGTTACATGCTGATTTTTATTTTGCATCAGCCCTTTACCTACACAACAGAAACACTTGGAAAAAATATAAGAAAAATAGCATGACTTTTGTTTTGTGCCTAATTTCTCATTTAAAGGCTATCATTAACTGGCATCTTATAAAACACACTGTATTTTTTTTTCCAGTCTAAATTTAATTACTCTTTTCCTGAGTTAACCATAGTAATGTAAACAGTTAATGGAATAAATAGTGTGATAACAGTTTTATGATGCAGAATTAATTTTTCTTTAGAGTCCTCATAAACCTTAACTCGACTCTGTTCCCGACTAATACATGAAGAAGATGCAATTTAAGTGGACAGTCTGTTATGTTTTATATCCTTTTAAAAGCATAACACTTTAAAAACTATTTATGACTCTTTGGGATTTGATTAAATTTGTGCAAGCAAAATTTTTATTCCCAGTGCTATTTTACATTCTCTCGTAGTACTTCAAGTTTCCCCATCTAGTGTTTGAGGAGAAATGTTAGTTTTGAACATAACTTTTTTTAAAAAAGACTTTCTGATAAGTAAGTGCCTCACACTCATTCACTTCTGTTGAGGATTCCAATATTAAGGTATGCTTGAGCACACTGATGGATCTGAAAGAAATCAATCCCTTCGAAGAGAAAGTCCTGAAGGAAGCAGGCTTCCTCCTTTTTCAGTAGCAAGAAGCTGAGATTTTTTGAAGATGAAGAAGAATGGGAGATAGAAATGTGGTGTGCCTGAGCACAGTCAGCATGAAAGTGAGACTGTGTATGCAAAGCTGGCAATCAGCCTTTTGAGTTTGGTTTTTATTTATGTGAAAATGTGTCTTACTCATTTCAGAGAGAAGAAAACACTTAAAACAGTCCTCAGTGCAAGTAAAAGTCAAGTGCTGCTCCTTCCCAAGTTTGGCAAAAGGGTTAGTGACTTATTTTGCTATGAGGTGAACAAAAATTGAAAAATAATCAAAACAAAGAAGTTTTTATTAGAAGTTTCTCATTTGTTCTGATTGACTCTGGGTGGTTTCCTTAGGGACGGATGTGCAGCTGTGTACCTGCATACTGCTTTTGAAGAAAAACAGACATGAAAATTTGTCTTTCCTGCTATGTATCTCAGAATTCATTGATGTAACTACATCCTTGCAAGCCTTTTCCAGAACCCAAGCAAAATATATTCAAATACAACATACATCTCACTTTTCTGTGTTTCTTTTGTTATGGTATTCCTTTCCTTTCTAATTGTATTGACCAAAAAGCTTAAGGAAAATTCAGAAATGCTTGTAACCTGCTTTTCTTCCCATTACTTAGAGATGAAATTCAGAACAAGCTGCTCCATCTTTTTCCCAGGAGTAGAGGTGAGGCTTACTGGCCTGTAGTTTCATGGCTCCTCCTTCTTGCCTGTGCCTGTGATTGTGAAGCTACTTCCAGCTATCTGGAGAAGGCCTCATCAACTTCTTCCTCCTGATCAGGCAGCCTGTAGTAAACATCTGCTAGAGTGCTACCCATACTGGCCTGCTAGTTTACTCTCACGCACAAGCTCTCTACTCTTTCATCATTCTTTGGTAGGTAGAGCTCAATACATTCCAGTTTTTCTCTCACATAAAAAGCAGCTCCATCACCTTGCCTAGCTGGTCTGTTTTCCCTACAAATTATATAACCATCCATGACAGCATTGCAGTCATGCAAACTGTCCCACCATGTCTCCAGGATCGCAATGAGTTCATAGCCCTGCAGCTGCACACAGGTCTCTAACTCTTCCTGTTTATTCCCCATGCTGTATGCATTGATACACAGGCATGTCAGAGAAGAAAAGGGAGTAGGATTCCCTGGAGGATTGAAGAAGGATTCCCCATAGCTATACTCACCCTTGAGGTGGTTGGCTTTCTGTCTCGTGTCATGGGAGGCAGATAAGGAACTTTTCTCACTCTTCTAGTTGGCCTGGATTGTTCCTCAGTCTAATATTCCCAAACTAACTATACCTATATGCTAAGGATGCATCTGTGCTATTCAGTTAAACGTGACCAAAAATACATGCAGTATGGTCTCAGACTGAAAGAGGGTGTCCACTGATATTTATTAGGCCTCATCCACTACAATAGTCTGGATGGAAGCATGGGTATTTCCCAAATGTGCTCAGAGTCCTGAAGCAATGCTGGGCAATATTTCAGGTGACATAGAACAAAACCACACTGGGCGATAACCTCATAGACAGCTGCATTTCTATGTGTTGTTTAATTCACTAGTGTAGGAAAATCAACAGGGACCAGGGCATAGATACAATGTGCAAAAGCCCAGCCTAAAGCATGTATACTTGCTCAGACAGCAGCTGCTTTTGGCTCTTCATAGCTTTGCAACTTTTTGTAGTCAGGAGGAATGAAGGAAAAGTTTAAAATATATATTTAATATATATATAATAGAGTAAATTAGAAAGAAAAAAAAGGGAACAAATCTATTTTTCTTATCAGAATATGTTTAATTCCTAGTTCCTCTATAGAAACGAACTTTACTCTTGATAAAGATGTCACTATTTTAGAATAACTACATTACATGATGATACTTTCTTTTCACCTCTTACTAAACCTTTATTTCATAGAATCATAGAATCACCAAGGTTGGAAAAGACATACAAGATCATCCAGTCCATCCATCCACCTACCACCAATATAACCCCACTAAACCATGTCCCTCAGTACAACGTCTAAACGTTCCTTGAACACCTTCAGGGTCAGTGACTCCACCACCTCCCTGGGCAGCCCATTCTAGCCTCTGACCACTCTTTCAGAAAAGTAGTATTTCCTAACATCCAGCCTGAATCTCCCCTGGCACAGCTTGAGTCCATTCCCTCTCATCCTGTCACTAGTTACAAGAGAGAAGAGGCTGACCCCCAGCTCACTACAACCTCCCTTCATGTAGTTATAGAGAGCGATAAGGTAACTCCTGAACCTCTTCTTCTCCAGACTGAACAATGCCAGCTCCATCAGCTGCTCCTCGTAAGGTCTGTGCTCCAGACCCCTCAGCTTCATTGCCCTCCTCTGAACACACTCCAGGGCCTCAATGTCTTTCTTTCAGTGAGGGGCCCAAAACTGGACACAGTACTTGAGATGCGACCTCACCAGTGCTGAGTACAGAGGGACAATGACTTCCCTACTCCTACTGGCAACACTATTTCTGATACAAGCCAGGATGCCATTGGCCTTCTTGGCCACCTGGGCACACTGCTGGCTCATGTTCAGCCAAGCATCGACCAATACCCCCAGGTCCATTTCCTCTACACATTCTTCCACTCTGCCCCAAGCCTGTAGCGCTGTCTGGGGTTGTTGTGCCCAAAGTGCAGGACCTGGCACTTGGTCTTGGTGAACCTCATCCCATTGGCTTCAGCCAGATCCAGCCTGTCCAGATCCCTCTGGGGGCCTTGCTACCCCCAGGCAGATTGACACTTCCTGCCAGCTTGGTGTCGTCTGCAGACTTACTGAAGGTGGACTCAATGCCCTCATCCAGGTCATCAATAATGATACTGAAGAGGACAGGCCCCAGAACTGACCCCTGGGTTACACCACTCATGACTGGTTGCCAGCTGGATTTAACTTCATTCCCCACCACTTTCTGGGCCCAGCCTTTCAGGCTGCTTCTTACCCACCCAGGAGTGTATGTGTCCAAGCCATGGGCTCCCAGCTTCTCCAGTACAATACCATGGGAGAGAGTGTCAAAGGCTTTGATAACACCAACTGAAATTGGTGAATGCTTGAGACAACCTCTTGAGTAAAAGGACAAAGGCATAAAGAAGAATCAAAGCAGGTGAAAGAAACACCTGTTCTTATTCATTACAAATAACGTGCTCATGTCTGCACATGTAATATTCTAAATACTATAAATGCATTTTAAATAATTAGTTAATAAATATTTCCAAGGGGTTGCCTAGTAAGGATTAATTGGATTTTTTGTAAATATTTCTGTTTTATATATAGCTTGGAAAGATATGGGTGAACAAACTTCATTTTCCAATATTTCTGTTTATTTTTCATTTCACACCGAAAGGTCGTGTCTAAGTAGAATCTTGATGAAATGACACAGAATGATCAAGAGAAGAAACACTGAAATTAAAGAGGAAAAGAATTTTAATCGGACATTTAAATGTTGATTATTCGCGTTTCTTTGGCATCTGTACTAGAAGAATTTGGGGGGGGAAATTTATGCAGTAAGGATGAGTATCTCCATCCTTAAGTTTGGCATGAAGAAGTACACATGCCCCCATCAAATTAGGAACATATCTCCAATAAATTATCAAGAAAAAACATTTACAAATGAACACAAAAGATCTAGGTAAAATGGAAAATGAATTTCTTCAGCCCTCTCCCATATCCCAAATGATCACATGCAGAACTTATACCAGTGTTCTGTTCTCCAGAAACTGGAAACATAAAATTTCATAGAGATAGCTAAAAGTAAACTATTTATTTAGAGTATTTTGAAGTACTTCCGGAACCGCTCTGATTTACAAGGGAATGTATTTCCAGACTTATAAGATTAAATCTTGGAACCTTTTATTTTATTAATAATATTTTGACAGATATCTGTGATTGAACTTGAATTACTTGTTTAAGTAAATTTATGTGCATACGTGAGTGTTCTCAGACATACTTATCCAGATCATTTTCTGAATATCTTGTTACATAAGCTACATAAATGTATCTAATGGTTCTCAGAAACCTTTCACAGAAAGAACAATAAATCCATTCAGTCAGACTTTGCTATGAAAAACGTAGTGTAAGAGGGTAGAAAAATTGCTCTTACTTTTTCTTTCTTCCATTGCTTACTACTGAACTATTAAACATAGGTTAGTTTGTCTTCCTTTAGTAATATTTTTGTGATTTTACTCCAGATGTTAATTCAACCTTCAAGAATGAAGTTGACATACTTCAATAAGTATTTATACTTTCCAATAGTTCAGCTACATATCTGAATAATTGTAAGAAATTATTTATACCATGATTGTTATGTGGAGGCCACTAGATGTTGTTAGGGAATGAGAACTAACTATATAAGTACAATGGTCAAGACAGGGAAATCATACTTCTGTAAATCTATTTTTTGTTGATATGAGTAGCTCACAGGGGGTAAGAAAGGGCAACCTAAGTCCAAATGCCTAAACCATGAGATGTGAGAGCCATCTTCAGCCTGAGGTCTTTTGTAGGCTAGAACTGTTGCAGTTGCACTCTGCAAAAGACAACTTCATCACTTAATGTGAATTGACTGAGTCCATCATGTAGGAACGGCATGAATTTTCAGGTATCAAAATACATAAAATTGGAACTATACAATGTGTCTACTTAGTGATATAATAGGAAAAAAAAAAAAACAAAAAACACTTTACCCTTTATGAATTTTAATTTTTGGGTGGTCCTGTCTGGAGACAGGAGTTGGACTCAATGATCCTTGTTGGTCCCTTCCAACTATTATAAGATATTATGATTCTATAGTTTATGTTTATTGGAGCGTGTTGCAGTGGAAGTTAAAATCAAGGGGCAAATATGAAATTGTGATGAAGGACAGTCAAGACTACTGAAATGTTAATAGCAAAGGAATCATAGAATCATAGAATTAGCTAGGTTGGAAAAGACCTACAAGATCATCCAGTCCAACCATCCACCTACCACCAATAACCCCACTAAACCATGTCTCTCAACACAACATCTAAATGTTTCTTGAACACCTCCGGGGACGGTGACTCAACCCCGGGCAGCCCATTCCAGCGCCTGACCAAGAATCATCAGACACAAGATAATTTATGTAATACCATTTGCACAGATGAATGGGGAGGACATAGCTTCATATCTTGTACATGAAATAGGATCATTTATTTTGGAAAAGACCTTCAGGATCATCAAGTCCAACTATCAACCTGACCTACTGAGTCCTATTACTAAAACATGTCCTTTAGCGCCACAGTGTATATTGCAAAGTTCAGCAGGAATGGTACAATTCAGAGTTACCCTGATCAGGATATGAATAGCTATTTCGTTTCATAAAGGCTCACATAAACTTTAAAACAATAGATTGACACATTTTTTCAACTTGTGTTAGTAAAATGCTCTATTTTAAATAATTTAATTTTGTAGTTAGAAAGACTTGTTTTCCTATCAGATCTATTGTGTTTATTTTTCCTGATAAAGAGTTCAAGAGGATTTTAAACTTTTATTCATGCTGACTATTAGATATCAGCTACATAGCTAACACAATTTTAAAAATTCATCAGAAAGACTGAGTCTACTCTGTCCCTTTGTCCCTCTGTTTTCTCTTGGCAATATGTTTACATCTGTGTCAAAAAAAAGTAAAGCAAAACCCTTTCAGGAAGGTTTATTTTCATTTGAGAAAGAGTATTTGTAAGCTCTAACATGATGTCTATCATGATAAAACAAAGAAGCAAACAAACAAAAACCCAACCAACTGAAAAAGGAAATAAATAAAAACCACTAAAAATATAAACAATTTTCATTATAACATGAGAAATCAGAGAACTATGTATTACTGTCAGATGTTTTCTAATTCATTTCTACAGTAAGGACAAAATTCACAACTGACATAGAACCATTGCAGCTTATGTGACATCAGTAGAAATGCACCACTGCAACAATGGATGCTGTTAATGTACAATATATATTTGTTTTTCTAAGCAGTATTACTTTTGCTGTCAGATGAATGTAATTTCATGTTTTCCTTGCATTAAGAATTTTAGAACATTTTAATCTAGGTTGCTACATAATTACATCTTGACTCTCTGTAATAGGAACTTCCTGCAATTTTTTAAAAACTTATTAAAATATAAATAAAACTGGTAAGAGTTTATTCAAGCTACATGGATCTCTGTAAAATATCATTTCTATGTGAAATCTCATACTGCATTTGCAGAATTAATTTGTTATAGCTGAGGCTAAAAAAAACCTGGAAAATAAACAAGTGAGGAAAATATAAAAAAAATCAATTTAAACATCTGAATCAGGTGTTATAGAAACAGGAATATCATATACAGGAATAAATCAGTAAAGCAGCATTCATGTTCATATAAAGTGCTCAACTTACAGCACAGAATATGAAGCTTAGTTCTCAAAATCTTTACCAACACAAAATTTCCATCAAATGCACACAAAATTTTACTTAAAGAAAGACATGCAAACTCACTTATTAGTCAATTCACTGTAAGTAAGACTCCTGATTATATATAATATTCAGTAATGCACATTTGGAAAAAAAAAAGGTCATAAAATAAGATTTACCAATATTTACAATGAATGTGATATGTTTTAGGTAGACTATTTAGTTAAAATGTTTAACAGAGCCAGTCAGAAATAATTCAGTGAAACAAGTTTTTGTCTGAATGTATTTACTCCTGCAGACTGAAAAGCTATATGCAGGAACAATTTGATTATACAAAGACATGTACATTATATGCAGACACAAAGCTGTTCCAGAAGATGGCCTTA
Source organism: Numida meleagris (assembly GCF_002078875.1). Taxonomy (NCBI): domain Eukaryota; kingdom Metazoa; phylum Chordata; class Aves; order Galliformes; family Numididae; genus Numida; species Numida meleagris. The sequence continues at coordinate 50,334,102 of NC_034438.1, read as the reverse complement.
CCCGTCTGACAGATCTGAAAAATTATCTTAGATAGAACTGGATTCAGTGCTGCCTGCTGGGTCAGAAGGCTTGAATTCCCTTTTTTTTTTTCCTGCCAGCTGAACGTTCAAATCACTAAGCTATAGGATCTTCTGAAATAAGATACATTCAATTTCTTGTTGATAATTCTACTTCATATCCAGTTATATATATTTTTTTTAATTTTAAATTTATTTTTAGATAAATATCATATTCAAGTAGCTTGAAATATCATTTATTTCATATTATTAAACATACGTTGTAACAGTGGAAGACTAGGAGCATAACATTTACTCTCCACTTCAAGAAAGCTTCGAAGACCAGTGATTGGTGTTCTTACCAAGACAGTCAAGGACCTTGGTCTCTATTCAGAATCTACTTATTTCACAGCTGGAATTCAGAAAAGAGGATTATCTCATTTTTAATCTGTTTGATGAATATATTCCCCAGGTGCTCTTTTTATTTTTGTACTTTACAATCAAAATGATGCAACACTAATTTTATTTTAAGAAATAGTAAGAAAAAAGCTTCCCATCATACCTATTGGAATGCAGAACACTTGATATTTCTCTGTCAGAAGTCACTGATCCTCCTTTTTTAATGTTCCCTTGAGATTCTGTCTTATTTTCATAAATACAATTGTCCGAGAGAGTATGAAACAAGTGTGTCTCCAATATGATCATGACATCTTGTCTGTCTTTATTATTTTTTCAAATATTTTCTTTTATATTAATTTCTAATTTTGAAATAGTTTCTTGTGGTTTTTTTTTTTTTTTTTTACCAGCCAAATATTTTCTTTCTGAGACCTTATGAGCTACTTTTAAACTCACTTTAAGATCAAAGCTTTAGTACATAGCTAATAGCTATAGCTTTGTTCTTTTTTGTCTCATATTTTCCATAAAATTTTTATGTATCCAAGTCAATGAATGGCTGCATGATATACTATGGGCTTTAGGCATAAACCAAACTGGAAATGTGTAATAAATGCATAATTAACCAAAATCAGTTGAACTATGACAACTGTGTTCAGAGGGAATTGCGAAAAGCCTCTGAAGAAAACTAAAAGCTACTGATCCTACACAAGTGTTATCTTTTGTACATTTATCTTTTTGAGGTTGTGACTAGAAGACTATCTATACTACACAAAAATCTATACTACACAACCAAGATGAAAGGAAGTTATCAAGACTCTATAGACTTGCTTTACAGTAAACTTGCTTATAGCTAGAAAGTTTACCATTTTCTTCACAGCTTCAGCCTGAAGCTGTGACAGAGGTGGACAGAATATTAAAGCTGATAGGAGATGGAGCTATGGATTTCAAGGGCTTCCAAGCACTTTTCAGCAATTGGCAGCCTGAGGTAATCATGGAGAAGGAGAATGAAAGGCAGGTCAGAACATTCGTTAGGTGCAATGTCCAATTTTCCTTCTTAGGGTGTTTATTTAGAAGTGAATCAGTGCTATCAGCTGCCATAACAGATGCAAAAATTCTTCTGTGATGATTAAAAAAATCTGGACCCAGGAAGATTTCTGATTTCCTAGGACATAGATTATCTAATTACATATTGTAGTTCAAATGAAATAATTGTGCAGCTTTCTAAGTAACCCATGACTATATTATGTATTTCCAACATGAATGTCTTTTATAAGAAATATACTAACAGAGGGGGTAGAGTTAAAATATGATGTATTAATCACACTCTCTCCTTTCATCCTCTTTTGTACAAGAGAATTCAGGACTGTCTACAGGATGGAGCATATATTTTTGGTGCTTCTAGACTGATGAAGAAATCCACAAAGGCTGCTATCGTCAAATTATACATAAATATTTGAATTCTATTTATATAATTGTTCATTTAAAATAATGTTCATGAACCTCAATCTTTCAACAGTAAAAACAACTAAAAGATTAAAAATAATAAATTAAGGAAATATTCAAATAACACTTAAAAAATCTCTAGATGTGTATGCAAATACATAATCTTTTAAGGCCATGTTTCTCCTTATTGCAGTTCATTTAAAGTAAAAGCAGATGCATGAAAGATGAATTTTTCACAATGTGCTCATCTATTGTATGTGAAACACCTCTGAAAAGTCTAATTGACTAATTCCACAAATCACTGTTGTAATTTTAAACAGTGAAAACATCTGGAATAGTAATGAGCCTTAATCCTAATGCACTACCAGATTACCACTAGGATTACCCTCTGGCATAGTCTATTAGGTATTTATTTATTTATTTATTTATTATTTATTTATTTATTTATTTATTTATTAATGGCATAGTCTATTAGGTATGTATGTATGTATGTATGTATGTATGTATGTATGTATGTATGTATGTATTAATAAACAATATGTTTATATTAAATAAATATTAATATATATAAATATTTATATTTATTCTCACTGAAAAGGGAAATTTTTTTTTTCTCCATTCTTGTTTTAGATCAAGTCTAAGATTTGAGCGTGTAAAGATCCTCGAAAGAAGCATTTATTTACCAAAGAAGATTTAAAATGAAATTAAGAAGGGAAATAAATCTCCCTGCTGTTTTTCAGATGATACAGAAAAGAAAATCTCAGTAGTATATTCTTCAGAATGTCAAACGGTGTGGCATATAAACTGAAATCCTATCTAATAATACCCAAACTACTAATAATTAAACCAATAAATCAGTCTGGTCTTATAAGAAATTCTCAGGATTGCTCATGCTTTCACAGAACTTAATTTTTCTAAAAGTAAAAAAAAAAAAAACTATATAAAAAAAAAGATAATGGAAATCTTAATTTACCGGTTCTGTCTATGTAAGTATAGGAGAAGTTCTCCTGAGGCTGCAGGAATGTATAGTCTTTTGAATGATAAAGCAGTGTTACTCAGTAAACAACAAATTTACCATTCCTAAGAATACGATAGGAAGTAATTATCATTTTATTTTAAAGACTTATTGGTTTAAGTATAAACTTGATCCATTTTATTGTGATACACACTCACACTGAGAGACAGCCTCTGCCTGTGGGAACATACAGTCCCATGAGATACAAGGCACAAGGGATAAAAAATAGGAAATCATTACAGTTTGCATTTCAAAGAGGTGAGCAGAACATAAATTTAAGTATAAACTTGATTGTGCAGCATATCTCTGGATATATTGGTGCTATTTATCCCACAGTACAGCTGGCTATGGGCAAACTGTTGATCAGCAGTCTTTTCTGTAGGGCTGGGCTGAAATTCCAAATTTATTCAGAATGATCTACATTTGCAATGAAAAAGCAAAACAATCTGTTTTCTCTTTGCTATTTTCTTTTGAAAATTTGCAGAGATTAGAGGGGAAAAAAGAGCAACTAGCATGAATGAAATATGCTCAGTTTCATGTGTAATTTTAAAGTTTGAGCTTTAATTCTGATAAAAGTGCAGCTTTATCAAATAGTGAAGCATAGTTTTGGTTCTAAATCTAAACAAAAGTCTGGACCAACAAACTCTGTGTAAATGAGCCTGGAATAAGAGGTCACTCTAATTTTAAGCTATAGCTTGCAGGTAGGGATAAAAAAAAGAAGACAAAATAATTTTTTGTGTATGTGATTTTATATAATGCTAAAGGAGAAGGAACTGTTTAAAAGACATCTTCTAAACTGAGGGACGTGTTCTCAACTTGACCTGTACTTCTCCAAGAAGCAAAATGAGGGAAAATAATGAGCTGAGCTTAGTGTTAGCTGGAGGTGCTGCTGGAGTGAGACAGTCAAGACTGCAGCTAAGTGTTACACCACTTGGCATAACATACCTCATCCTAAATCAGGCCTGCTACCTACTGAGACATAAAGTTATGAAGTGGAATTGGATATTACTGCAGGATAGGGAAAACAATCTGCTGTTCTCTCCACTGCCTGTACAGATTAACAGAATTTAGACTGTTACAGCTATGCATTGGGAAAAAGTGATTGTAGTCCTGTTTATCTTGTAGTTTTCTCTTCTAAATATAATTTGATGATCATTCCATTCATATTGGTGAACAAAGGAAATTAGCATTCTGAGCACTAGAAAATTATGTTATGTAAGGAAAGTTAACTCCATTTAGATAAATGAGGTGAAAGGGTTTTTATATAATATCTTTTGTAAAATCTTTTAAATTGTGCATGACATCCATTGCTACCAAGGAATTTCTGGCATAGAGGTTACACAAGTTCAAAAAACAATAAAAGATGCACTGTTCTGCGTCAGTCACATGAAGGCTGAATACACAACATTTGAACATAATATAAAAATATATTTTTAAATATTTAGTTAGTTGTGCTTTTAATGAATACAATAGACAATAACTACCTGGTCACAATTTTACTGTGTAAGGAGATAAAAGATATACTTAATACTTGATAGGTATGAATCATTATTTTTGCTTTTGCTACAAGATATTAGGTACTCAGGTTTATTTTTAGTCAATTGTAAAGCAATTTCCAATGGCATCAAGCATATAATAACACTTGTTATTATTTGTATTACATGCCGGTGAGTACATACTGGCTGACAATTTGGTAGTCAGTCTTTATACGTGGAAATATTTTCAATTATGTATATGTTTTAATTAAATGTCACATTTCTGTTGGGTACCACTTTAAGGTCTTTCTTTTCTAGCTGTTTTATTAAAGCTGTTTTCAACACTACAGATGTAGACTAGTCAGTAGGTAAAAAATATGTTTAAATAAACAGGGACCTAGATTTATCCACGAGTGTTAAGTGTTCTTCATTCTTATAGTAATGATTAGGTGAAATATTTGCTTCAGAACAATAAAGATTTTAGTCAAAGAGCTGGGAAATAAAAAATTGTACAGTAATTTATAATAACAATAAAAATGTAAGTATTAAAATTATTACTTTCAAATCCTATGAGACATCTTGTTAGTTTTGACATGTATTGCATGTTTGCTAAGAAAGAGTAAATAAATGAATATAAAGTAAAAGTAGCAGTTAACCTGTCCTAACAAAGCCTACCATAGTGGCTCTTGCATGCTGTTGGAATAGGAAGATAAACCCTTCATTCTGTGGAAAATATTTTTTATAGGAAATATATATTTAAAACACTTACTAATTACTTCCCTGATTACATTCTTGCATGCCACATTTTTTACTCTGTGTCACTGTGCCTGGATAAAAAGAACTTTCAAATTCTTGTTAAGACTGTTTAAGTTTGGTCATAACCCTAATACAGAGTTCACCACTGGAAATGAAGACACATGTATCAGACAGAAACAAAGGGAAGCTTATAGACTCATTTTGATGGAAATGAAGCAGCAGATTGGAGGAATCTGTTCGTTGGTCCTACAGCAAGAACAACAGAAGGCAGCTGGAGGTGGTAACTACCTCCAGCAGCTCAACTGCAGCAGGAAAAGTTGGGACTGCAGAAGTAGTAAGAAAATCCAAACAACAAAAGAGCATTTTAACGTGACTTTAATGGTGAGTTTTTCTTCTGAGCGTTATTCTTAATGTGATACTAAGTAGAGTCATACAGTCATAGAATCATAGAATAGTTCAGGTTGGAAGGAACCTTTAAGATCATCTAGTTTCAACTCCCCTGCTATGGGCAAGGACACCTCCCTCTAGACCATGTTGCTCAAAGCCCCATGGCCATGAACACTTCCAGGGAGGGCGCATCCACAACGTCTATGAATTCCCATAGGACACCTATTAATAATCTTTGATTGCTCTTTTGGTGTGATCAGTAGACAGAACTTGAGTTACTTTATTAAAATAAGGAGTAAAAAGTATAGATAATAAAGATTGAATTTACTCAGAAATTGTTATTTCCTTTTACACAGAGCTAATCACAGAAATGGAACAAAAGAAAGTCTTGGTAAGGGGAGTCTATGGGAGTGTTAAAGGAACATATGTATCAATACATATGTGTCATGGTTTTATGATTTTTGGTTATTGGTATTCCACATTATAACATCATGTAGTGCACTAGGAGTTAAGGAGTTAATGCTCCAGTTCCATGAATCATGGATAGTTCCGGGTACCTTGTTCTCAGAAGAGAACTACATTTCCCAGAGAACTTTGCTGCTGTTACCTTTTTCCAGTCAGAGGGAAAGATAAAACTGCTAGTATATCACGAGACCTCTCTTTTCTCTGCCTGTCTCTCATCCCGGAAGCATCTCACTCCCCAGCCGTCTCACCATTGGCATTAGAATAAGGTCTACCTTAATTTTGGACACTCTCATTTTATTGGATTTATTAGGATTTATTTTTTTTTATTTATTGGATTTATTAAATTGTAATTATATTGTATTATAGTGTGTTATTTTGCATTCTGATATCTTATTTAGTAAATTAGTTTCTCCTCAGATCGTTGCTGCTGTTTTGTTTTTAGGCCCATCTCCCTATCCTTTTTCCCTTTTTCCCTTTCCCAGGGCATGGGTCCATGGGTCCCCTGCCCCAGTAGTCATGGAACCGGGCCAAACCAGCCCGTAAACTGCTGACAATATGTTAGGGAATTGTAGATTAATTGAAAACTTTGTCTGATTAAAGGTGATTTGCTTCACCAGATTTAGTCTATACCCATTTGAATAAACAGTAATGCTCTGAGGGAGTTCTCAAAGTGTTTGCTATAAGACAGAACTCTTAAAAAGAAGCTTTCTGTAAACCAAATAACTCCTTAGACTCAGGCTTATAAAATACACGTCAGAAAATTCCCTGTCCAGAATGCCTGTAATTGCATTTTGTAATAACCTGAAAGACTCGTGTGCTCTGCTGTTGTGACTGCTACCTCTGGATGAAACTAGCTAGAGATTAATCTAAGTCCATTCATATTCAATTATTTACTGAATACTATTTACTGACTGTAACCTTCTAGCTGCAACAGAGGAGACAGATCTTGAGGCTAGCAAAGCGCAGTTTTATGTCTAAGCCTAGCTCATACACATGGTATCAGTAAAAGGGATTCATAGTCTTTGATTGTATTTGTCCATCAGAGAGGTAATGATGAACAACTGGAATTGTAATGGGACTGGGATAAGAGCTTTTCTGAATAGCAGTTTTTCAACTGTGGAATTCAACTGCTTGAATGAGAAGATATGCTTTTTGTAGAACTTTACCCTTGGACATCAGCAACATTTCTGTAATTGATTTTTTAGTAAGTTATTTCAGCATTCTGTGAATCATTTGTTTGGATGTTGGTCTGTTCCCTCTTACTAACAAGTGAAGTAATACCTATATCAGGAAGGCATTCCATGCTTTTAGTACTGGTACATTATGTCTGTGCTGCAAGCAGTGAAGCCTGAGTGCAAACTGAACCTTCATGTTCAGATAAAAAAAGAGAAAATACAATGGTGTCTGGACAGATCTACACAAGTGTTAATAAACAGGCAATAATGATCAAAGCATAAACAAATTCTATTATTTGTCTGCTGCTCGGTGTCTTATCTTCAGATTCAGATAGTGATAGGCATTGAGATTCAGAAGAGTTTAAAAAGAAATGAAGAATTTAAAGACACAAAATGCATCCTTACTAATCCCTTATCCTGTTAAAACCATTGCTTGGTCCTGTATTGTAGTACTAAATTCTTGTGGAAGCATTTTTAACTGAGCTGACAGCTGTCTCAAAAGCCAAAGTAAGCTTGTTATTCCTGTCAGAAAGAGAGCAACATCATGACCATGGTCTGATTTAAAAAAAAAAAATAAATTAGTTATATGTAATTCATCTAGAGTCTTACTTCAAACATGGATCAGTTCTATAATTCTGTTTATATCAATATCCTAATAAAAGTGATGGGTACAGCTGGCTTCAGCCATAAACTATAGCTATAAACTCTCGTCTCATAACAGTGCCTTGCACTATGATTGCTTATATTACAGTGAAAATAAACCGAACACAAAACTTTCTATACTTTTAAAATGTATTGGTTGGCCTTGTTAAGTGAACAATTTTGTTTCTCAAGCAGATTTGTAGTGTTTCTGCATAATCAAGCTTTTATTTCCCATCCTACTAATGATGGATTACTTAGGCTTAAGTGGTATTGATTGAAGAAATGGTTGAAAGTAGTCCATCGTTTAATGAGTCAAATGACACCTTTCTGATTTGTATTATGAATTGCAGGAGTTTCACTGACTGAGTGAAATTATATAACTCAACCACTTGAACAAAAATTCTTAGTAAACTCAAGTATTTAAATGCCGGGGGCACAAACAACTTGAATGGGGTACATTTAAAACTGTCAAAAAGAAAATGAAGAAACTTCAAAACCAGTCAACCATTCAACAGCACAGCAAGTCTGTGATACTGGTCTCAAATGTGGCAAGTTCATGGGGGATATTCTGTTAAAATATTGCTGAATGTTAACTGTGAATAAATAAGAATTGTACCCAAGAAAACTGAAACAGAATAACTTACAAGTCAATGGAATAGTGAATTTCTCTTAGCAGACTGACAGTATGGACTAGTTTCAGAAATGAATCTAAACAAAACCAGGGATGTGGGAATTTCTGTAATCTTATTGTTTCTTCCAACTTTATCAGGTTACAGTTTACACTAGCCTAGTCTTTTCATGTACAGATGTCATCTATTATTTCAGGCAGTTCTTGATTTAGGTCATTTATATCCTAGCAGAAAATAAAAACATTACAAAGAAGAAATTCTTTCAAAAAACTATTCCTTTTATTTCTTTAGTTGTTAACTTTTTGACATCCAGTAGAATTTTTCTAGAACCTAAAATCTCTTTCTACCTGCACCTGCTATTTTCCTGGACACATTGTGCTGCTGCTGAAGAAAGAAAACCTGATTTCATGACTTCATTTAAGCGTTTGAGCTTGCACCAGTCTAAGCCAATGACAGTCTTAAAGGTTATACCCAGATCAAAAATATTTGTTTTAAATAATGGAATTATAATAGCCTTTCAGGATTTATGATTTTGTTACAGAGTAATAGTAATTAGCAGAAAACTTTGTAGATTGCTCTTAAACTTTTGATAAAATTATTTTGGTATTGATCCACATTCAGGGTGCCTAGAACAAAACCAAAACACAAAAACAAAAGTGAACAGACAAAAATAACCAAACCAACCAAAAAAAATCCTGACCTTTAGAGAATTCCTATTTCCATAGTTCTTAAAAAATAACAGCAATAACAAATTCTCAACAATTACCTCACTCCAGAATGTGAGTTTCCAGCATGTGAGTGAGGGGGCTGTGGACAGGTGTGATTTGCAATGATGAATGTGAATACAGTTCTGCAGTGGCATTGGCTATATGGTCTCAAGTTGCACCGGAAGAAATTCAGGTTGGACATTAGGAAAAATTTCTTCTCCAAAAGAGTGTTCCCCTCTGCTCTGGGCTGTATACACCAAGGGATCTCAGCCATTTCTCATATTTTTCTCTCCAGACCTTTCACCATCCTTGTAGCTCTCCTTTGCACACTCTCTAATAGTTCAACGTCCTTTTTGTACTGTGGCACACAACCTGCACCCAGTGCTGGGTGCACCCCAAGGTACAGTTGGCCTTTGGGCTACCAGGGCACACTGCTGCCTCATGTTCAACTTGCTGTCTAACTTCTAGTTCAACTTCATGAGGCTGGTGACCGCCCAGCCTTCTAAAGAGTTGAGTTCTATATGCAAGTCATTGATGAAAACTTTAAAGAGAACAAGTTTTAAAACGGAGTTTCATAAGCATCTTTCAAAAATATGTTGCCTTTATAAATGGGAAGGGAAAAGCCTGTGTAAACAGAATTGTTTTATTTTTATTCTCTTCCTTAAATAGGTTGAAAACATCTGCAGGTAGCTGCCAAACTGAACTAAGTGACCACGTGCAGCTGTAATTTAAGTCAGCAATCAAAATCTTTAGTTCATGTAATGTAGTCCCAATGATGCTTCAAACTTGACTTTTTAGATTTTTTTTCTTAAAAGTAGATTAATAGTCACTTGCTCATTAAAAAAAAATGATTGCAAAGTTTGTTAGCTTATTTAATGCTAAATATAGTCTTTTCAGTAGATGTATCTGCTCTGAGGATCAGAGTTACAATAATATGTGATTATTTAAGTAATTAAAGACTAGCATTTTCAAATTATAAATTTAAATTTCCTTATGAGAAACGTTTATAAACCAGGTAATTACCTTTTCTTTCATCTTTTGGCTAGAAATTAAAATTCAGTTGGAAACAAGTGAAAAATAAGTTATATATGCTATGATATGTTTAGTATAAGAAACATAACGTGCTCTACTACTTTATAAAATTTGGCACCAGGAGTTAATTAGAAATAATGGCTTTGTTCATATGTATATTCTATATTCATATATAAAATAAAGGTTTGTCATTAATTATATTGTCAAGGACTTCTGTTTTATAAAATGTAGTTTTCATATATCTTTATTCCCACATGGCTCAAGAGTGTAGTGGTAATTCTTTCTCTCTTGAGCTAAAATTAGAAATATAAATATATATGCTTACAAAAGTAGTTGTGTATTTGGGAAACTGTATGATTTAATATCCATAGGCATTCCCCACTCTGTAATACAGAAGCCTCATTGTAAGAGCATGTCACTCATATCACATATACTAGGCATCAATGTCTGTCCTATGTACTATATAGGCTGAGATGCAGGGTTGTGTTCTACGAATGTCAGCATATCAAGTCCTCAAGGAGTCCATTAAGCCTTCATAAACATCCGTTTGTTATGTTGTAAAGTCCACATGGCGCTTACAGTCGGAGTATATGAATAAAAAATAATGATTGTGTAGCTGCCTTTAAATCCCATGTCTCAATCTCTTACAAGACTTTATCTTACATTAGTTTTAGAAGCATGTAGGGTAGGGCAGGGGAGTGTAGGAGAGAGGAGAAGAGGGTAGTGAAGGGCAAGGGAATGAAGGGAAAAGGAGGAGAAGGAAGGACAGTGGAACTCCGCTGGAAAGAACCTTCAAAGGTCCGTCCAAATGCCTAACCTCTTCAGGGCTAACCAAAAGTTAAAGTTGGTGAAGTAGATGGGGATGCAGTATGACGTTAAATATTTCAACTTCCCTTATGTTGGGTATATATTTAGTTAACATCCTTTCTTTCTCTGAAAAATATTGTCTTACCCACTCAATAATTATTTTGCTTCTGCTTTCAAAAAGCCCTTTTTGAGATATGCAATATTCTAACCACTGATCTTAAATGTGCATGTATTGAAATGAATGTCAGTATGTAGATTTCAGCTTAGTTATTCAGTGGCTCCATGTGTTCCTATTTTTAGTTGTAACCTTAGGTACAACTTACTTTCTGGTGGATAATCAAATCAAAGAAAGCCAGCTACCATAATGTTCCTTCAGGCACATAGTTAAATGACTTCAGACATACTAATAAATTTGTCATTTTCTTTCCGCCTGTTCTGAGGGCAAAAGTGCTTTTCCTTAGACTTTCAGGCTCAGCCAGCAAGAAAATTCTTGTTAGTAGCAAAAGTGCTGCTAGCTTTTAGGAAACAGTATCTCTGGGGTGAAGTTCCAACATCCAGGATGTTTTCTACAAGTTCAGAAGTTTTGTTCCAGAGTTTCTTTTGCCACTTGGAATCCACTGTAATGCGGGAAGAAAATTGAGATTTGTTCTTAGCCACATTCGACAGATTCTCAATCTGAGAACAGGTGCTTCTGGAAAGGCTTATTCTTAGAATTTGGATTTCAAAGAAAATTAGTTTGTACTTGGAGTACGCAGAAAATATTGTGATGAGTAAACAAAATACTTTGACATGATGTACTGTGGCAACTACTTTTGCTATAAAATGAGAAATATTTGAAATAGATAGAAATTTCCAACTACATGAATTAAGAAAATAACAAATATTCAACTTCTGTGCTACATGCCATTTGTGCAAGTTTGAATTAATTAGTAGCTTTTGTCAAACTTAAGGTACAAGTGGAGCTTACATAAAATGTTTAAGTGATGTAAGTAGAGGAGTTGATAGGTAAGGAAATTGCTTGGTCATAGCAATTCCTTTGATCAAACAAAGGAGTTTTCCAGAGATATTGCATGCTTTTTCCTGGCTATATCGACATAGGTACTGTCATTTTGTGCAGTGCAATGCCTTCTGTTCATCCTCAACCCATTGTGAATTCAAGTATGAAAACATCACCAGACTACATTTTACAGTTGTAAGGATATGTGGAAGGAGAGCGTCTTCTTCTTTACTGGTATCTGGTCCAGGAAAATTTTGGTATAAGAAGGAATAAAAAGAAAGGGAAGGAATAAGAACACACAGGGACACATCAATGACTAAGAAGGAATAAGGGAGGCAGTGATGGAAGCCCCAAACATGGTCAGCCACAGAGATGGCTGAGGTCATGGTAAGGGGAAGGTTTATTCCAGTGAGGTTATCTGATTGGAGCTCTGATCTGTTGGGAAACTGAGGGGAAGGGAGTAGCTAGAATTCAGAATGCACCAGGACACAGAGCTGACAAAACAACCATGGAGACAATCACAAACACAAACCTCCAGGTAACACTGGTTGATGGGCGACAGAAAAGTGGCAGGCGCCGCTTCCAAAAGATCAGAGTGGGCTAGGCATTGGTGAGGGGAGAGGTGTCAGGGTGGGTAGAGCTCTGCCACCTGTGGGGACTGTGCAGGGGAAGAGGGTTGAGGAACAGACGGGGGTGGGCAGAACGGGACTAAAGGAGCACTCTGTGTGTGGAAGAGTGCCTTCAGAACTCCTGTCTGGACAAGCCCTGCACCTGATCACCACAGCCTGTCCTGTCTTCTGACTGCATCCTCTCCTAACTGAACCTATGTATGTTATCACTGTCCTGCATGTATTGGAGCAAGTTTACCGATGACACCAAGCTGAGTGATGCAGTTGATATGATAGAAGGAGGGAATGCCATCCAGAGGGACCTGGACAAGATCAAAAGATGGTACTACATAAACATAGTGAGGTTCAACAAGCCCAAGTGCAACGTGTTGCACTTGAGCTGGTAGAAGAACCCCTTAAAAGCAGCTTTGAGGAAAAGGACGTGGGGGTCCTTATGATGAGAATGTGAAACTGTGATGAAGATTAAGTGATGAAGATGAGAAACTTAACATGAGCCAGCAGTGTGTACTTGCAGCCTGGAAGGCCAACTGTATCCTAGGCTGCATCAAAAAGAGGGGTGGCCTGCAGGGAAGAGGTGATTGACCCTCTTTACTCTGCCCTTGTGAGGCCCCATCTGGAGGACTACACCCAGGCCTTGGGCCCACAGCAGAAGAAGGACATGTAGCTTTTGGAGTGTGTCCAGAGAAGGGCCATAAAGATGATCTGGAGGATGGAGAATCTCTCCTATGAAGACAAGCTGAGGCAGCTTGGCTTGTTCAGGCTGAAGAAGAAAAGGGAGCTTATAAGCAGGAAAAAGACCAACTTTTTAACATGGTCTGATAAATTAAGGACAAGAGGAAATGATTTTAAAGTAAAAGATGGGAGATTTAGACTAGATGCTTGGGAAATTTATTCGCTGAGAGGGTGGTGAGGTGCTGGAACAGGCCGCCCAGAGAAGCTGTAGATGCCCTGTCCCTAGAGGCATTCACAGACAGGTTGCATGGGGCCCTGGGCAACCTGATGTAGTGGCTGGCAACCTTCCCCATGGCAGGGGGGCTGGAACTCAATGATCTTTGAGGTCCCAAGACATTCTGTGATTCTATGATTCACTGTTTCTCTTCTAATTTAAGAGGATCAAGTATTTTTAACTTACACCACTAAGAGCTAAAGAGGAGAAATAAGCACTGTGCAGATATCCGTAAGTTATATCAAAAAATAGCAATTTTCATTAAAGAGAAGAGCTGAAAGACAATTTCAATGTTGCTCAGAAACAGACACTCCTACTCTAATGCCATGGAAATCTTTCGGTTTCCTGTCCTCAAGCTCTGACCTCTCCGTATTCTGTTCTTTTTTGGGTACAGCTTTTGTACCATAAGAACTTTGGGCTACAAGTTGTCAGTAAATGCTTGGAAAGCTATGCTTTCTCTCCAGTATGTTGATGCCAAAGGTACGTGGTCTTATGCAGGGGCATATGATGCAGCCTGAAGCCTCACACCTGTGTCATGTACTCTGGCACAGCTGTAACATGATGTCAGTTTAGTTTTTCAGGAATATAGTCTGTTTTAATTTACTGCAGGGAAGACAAAGTCTCAAGAAGCCTACACGAGAATCTCAATTCCCCAGTTCCTAGTCAGTGCTTTAACCTAGTTTCTCCTTGCTTTCAGCTGTATTTCACAAGAAGTTGAAAAATCAAACAGGCAGAGTAATCAAACAAAACAACAAAACCAAGCAATTAAACAAAACACATCCCCACTCACCATCACTGTAAAAACCCACCAGCTTCCCAGTTTTCTATTATATTCCATGAGGAATGGGAAAAAGAGTCTCTCTCACTTTGAGAGACCCGTGGTCTCTACTCACAGACATTAATGTCTGAGGAAGATATGAGAAGCAATAAAAAACTACAGGGATAGCTGGGAAACTTGTAAGCTTTACAATAAAGAGAGCGCCTGATGAAAACTGAGCCAGATATAAGATAAATAATTGTCATCTTGTGGACACATGTATGTTTATTTACACAAGAGTTTCCAGAGGAAGTGCTTCCTGGTATTCATCAAGGACGAAGTTTCTAGGCTGAATTTAGCCTGGCTTTGAACTAGAAGCTACAGAATCAAGCATTCACCAACCACGGGGTTGGATACTCAGCTTGGCAAAAATTTCACACTGGCCTACAAAAAAGATTTCCTGACAAAATCTTCTTCAAGAACAGTGTAATACAGCAAAAACTTTTATTTTTCAAAACTGGATTTTCAGAATCAAAGTAAAAGATGAGTTGACCATAAACCTGCTTTTTAAGAGCGTGAGTTTTACAATCACTTTTTAAATTTAATTAATTGTTAAATTTTGAAATTTCTGTGGAATTCCATAAAAAAATCACTCAGGGAAATATGCAGTAATTCATATACTGATATCAATATTTTATTTATGATCATAAACTTACATTTAATTACTGAAATTCATATTTTTTTCCATCTTTAAGCATTTCACCAGGATCTTGATGAAATCTGAATTTTTAATGTATTTTAAGCACTAATGTTCAGACTAATTAAAGCTTATTAATGCTACAATAAGTTAATTTAAAACAAAGATTTTTTTTTTACTATACCTAACATTTATTTATGTAAATGTTATTTAATTTACTTGAATTACATAAGCAGGATTTAAGCTGCCCATAATTCACCTGAAAGGTCATTGCTTATCATATTGTTATTTTTTTATAAGATCATAAAAGCCTTGTGATATAAGTACTCAGCTATATTGGTAGTCTCAGTGTATGGTCTGCCAGGGCTTTGAATGTATAGAGGCAAGCACAAATAATTATGCTTTAAAGCAAAAAAAAAAAATGCATATCATTCCTTTCAGGCATGTTTTGCAAACTGTATTCAATAGGTTTTTCTAGCTTCTCTTTTGAATTCCTTATATATGTCAGTTATTACACACTGAGGGAGACTGGAGAGTGAGACAACAATGAATTTTCAAACTAGTCCTACTAGTGAAAACTAGTCCTGATAGTTAGTCCAAGAAATATTATTTCTTACTATATATAAAATATATTTTCACAATATATGAAATATTTTTACACAGTGTATACAACATTTTTCATAGTATTCTTCATTGTGTTAGACTAAGTAACAAGTCTTAATCTTCCAAAAAAAAGACTCTCATTGTCATTGTGCTTTGCTAACACTGAAAGATTCCCATACTTAAGTTACCTCATATTTGGTTGATTCAGTGCAGAGTTAACAGAACAACCTCTGCTTTAATCATATAAACAGCCTATTTACATATATATAAAACTTCACTTTGAAAATCAAGATCATAACCTATACGATTTTAATCCTTCATATTCTATGAATAGTGTTGTCTCATTATGGTTTAATACTTAATCTCTGTGTTTCAATATTAATCAGTGTTTTTTAGAACTGGACATAAAATACAAACACAATTCGCCAATTGATTAATGAAGGAGGAAAAATGTATGGGGTACTGGGGATGTCAGTATCCTACTTACTGGTAGCATTTCCTCTTAAGCCTTTCTTTGGTAAATCAAAATCTCTTATAATGACTCAATCCTCTGAAGAGTTTATTAGCCTTATAACTGAATTGACATCTCTGTCCATATCCAGTTCTTATCTCAAAAGTTAAAAGCAGTATCTTAGTATTTTCTCTGCAAAAATGAAGCAGTTTCTAATTTAATTTAAGCAATGTCTTGAGATCATTGTTTAAGATCTATATTTTACAGTGCTGTGTTGCAACTTCCAAGCCTTTTTTTTGGTCCAAATAATACCTACATTTGTTGAAACCCAGCTACCATTCCTTCACATAGCTTTACAATCTGGCTACACCTTTCAATTATAGTTCATGCTCCATTGTTTCAGTGTGTTGTCTATTTCATCCTTAAAGGATTATTTTCAGTATTCTTCCACTGTTGCTTTATTTGAAGTTGATCTTACTAATCATGTCAATTTCAGTCCAGAAATTTATTACTTCTCTAATATAAGCACCCAGTAGACTCAATTTCCTCAAGAGTCCTTTTTTTCATGCAAGTTTCCCCGGTTAAGCATCACTCAGTCTTTCTCATAGATACCTTTCTATTCTAATTTGCTATGGCAGTGGTACATTACTCTTTCTGAGTTTTTAGGTTTTCAGGAACACTTCCTGTGGACTTTCCCCTGCCCTCCCATGAGAACTAAATTGAAATGCCAGAATTACTTGTAAGACATGTAATTTCACATATTTCTAGGTGAGGAAAAATATTTCTTTAGTGAGTTTTCAGAAGATTGTGAAACAAATTTCTTCAAATGAACATATGAATGCCAATAAAAATAGATATGAAAAAAAAATGTGATGGCTAAATAAGCAAAAATTCATTTATCTTAAATCTAGTAGTCAGTTGTATAGTTCACTAGATAAACTGTTACCTGTCCTAATATTTCAGTGAAAAAAAACAATCATAAAAGTCCTGTAACATCTTGAGGACTTAAGTGTGGAGGGATCATGGTATGTAACATTTAGGTGACAGATAGCTAACTGTTTCTAACATTTCAGTACCAGAAGATACTTGCCTTTCATTATCTAGCAGGCTGCACCTACTTGAAATTCTGAGAAAGACAGAGAGACACACAGAAGCACACAGAGATGCACAGAAATGGATTCATGAAAATGTGTTTTGATGGATATCACTTTCCATACTTGCTCCAGGAAACAAGAAAATTGTCATGAAGGGAAAAAAGAAGTAGGACAATGCTGGAAGTCTGAATAACGAGCATAGATGATTTCCCACCAGCCTTTCACACTGCTGCTGCTTACCTGTGTTTCTTCCCAAGTACTGCTGAGAGCTCCTACTTAAGTTGATACTGACGTTGCAGAAACTCATGTCATTTAAGCATGTGCAAAACAGAATTATTATTTTTTTTAATCATAGGTCCAAGACATGGTTTACCTTCTTATTTTATTGTCTTAATATGTCAAAATTATCATCATTAAAGACTGCAGTGTTACAGCACTTAAGGAGACAACTTCTTTTTCGTATGTATCCTGGCTGCATATGTATTCTTTCATGCCCACAGCATTATTACAAGCTCTGTTATGCAAATGCAGGAACACAGCTATGGGAGGAGTGACTGATTCTCCACCACAAGACCACCACAGTGTTTCTCACACTCAAACAGTGCTACATGGGCATTAAGGATACCATTTGTACATCTTTAGCCCCAGATATGGTGAAACATAAGACCAAAAATTTTGCTGAAGGCAAAGGATAGGTGGGATGACATTTTATTGTTGTGAATAATTAGAAACAGCTTTAGGAGGGAGAGTTTCTATAGAGATAAAAGGTATCCTCACAGAAACAAGCATTGGTAAGGAGTTTAAAGCACAGGGGGGACTGCTAGGAGAAGGGAAGGGGGAGTAAGTACAGAGAAAATAAACATGAGTGAGAAATTAAACAAAGGAGTATTATGAAGACAGACACTGTGCAGTAAACTACTTTCACTGAAACCTAGAGAACAGCCTAAATCTTGGATTTTGTATTAGAAATATGAAGAAAAATAAAATCAAATATAGCCAATATAAGCTAAAGAATATGAGTACAAGTGTGTTTGGAGAAACTTTACTTCACAAATACCTAGTAAATAACCTTAAAATTTGTCATGAAGTAGAAATAATAAAAATTACACCAGAATAGATATCAATGGACTTCTCACTGGAATTGAGATACTTTCCTATGAGGAAAATTAATAACAGGCCAAAAGGAAGCAAAATGGATCTACATGCAAAGAACAAGTATAGTTTAGAGGCAGTAGATACTTTCAAAAGACAGTAAAAATTAATTTGTCATCCTTCAGTAGATCAGAACAAAAGTGTTTTGGTTCATAAAAAATATAAAGTTTCATCTTTTCTGTCATGCAGCCTTTCCAGAAAAACTTTTAAAACTTTACTGTTTTCTACAAAAAATAGTATATTAGAATTGAACAACAACAACAAAATAATATATATAGAGAGAGAGAATTGAACATAACCATCATAAATCATCAACATTGAAGTTTGACTACAAAGGATTGCATATGAAAAAAAAAATGAAACACAACTTTCAGTCAATAGATTATTATCTAATTAACTGCTACTACTCAACAGGGTGCTCTTCATCTTCTCTGCAAATGGTAACATCAATTAGTCTCAGTTTAAATGACTGCTTCTCTGTGTTCCGTACTTCCACAAATACATCTGTTACAGGAAGTCCATTTGTCATGGTTTTATGATTTTTGATTATTGGTATTCCACATCATAACATCATGTAGTGAATGTACCTGGTTCT
The DNA here is from genome assembly GCF_002078875.1 of Numida meleagris. Lineage (NCBI taxonomy): Eukaryota > Metazoa > Chordata > Aves > Galliformes > Numididae > Numida > Numida meleagris. Next base: position 50,315,255 of record NC_034438.1, on the reverse strand, counting down.
CAGAAGAGAAGGACTACTACATTCCCCAAGGTACTTTGCTCCTCTGTTACAATTTCCGGCCAGAGGGAAAAGATAAAAACTTGCAGATCACAAGACCTCATCCCTTCTCTTTCCGCCGTCTCTCATCCTGGCAGCATCTCGCTCCCCCAGCCATCTTATTGTCGGTAGAAGAGTAAGGCCTACCTTGATTTTTGGACATTCTCTCTCTCTATATTGGATTTATCAGCTTAAATTGTAATTATATTGTATTATAGTGTGTTGTTTTGCATTCCGATATCTTACTTAATAAATTAGTTTGTTTCTCCTCAGATTGTTGCTGCTGTTTTTGCTCTCAGACCCATTTCCTTACCCTTTTTTCCCTTTTCCCTTTTTCCAGGGCATGGGTCCGTGGGTCCCCCTTCCCATTCATCATGGAACCGGGCCGAACGCCCATAAACCGTTGACACCATTACTCAATGTTAAGTGATATATCAAAAATGTTTCAGTTCAGGGAAAAATAAATAGGTAAATGCAAACTGAGTAGAGAAACTAAAATCTATTTGTTACCATAACGTTTTCAAAAGGCAAAAGCATTGATAAACTTTGAGGATAAAGTCATCATTTAGAATTCTTCCTCCTCAATTTCTAAAATCAGTTTTGTAACTATTTTAAAGGAACAGGAAGCTTGTACAATGTGAAGGAACTTTACTCTCTGTAGATTCAGAAGAGAACTTTACTCTCTGTAGATTCAGAAGAGTGCACTATTCATCAATGACAAACCCCATCAATGTATTATCAGATAGCTTGTATTACATGCATTATTGTGACATCCATCTACAAGAAGGGTTGTAAGAAGGATCCAGGGAGCTACAGACCCATCAGCCTGAGCTTGGTACCAGGGAGAGTAATAAAACAGATCATCTAGAGTGAGATCACTGGCATGTGCTAGACAACCAGGGGATCAGGCCCAGCCAGCATGGGCTAGTGAAAGGTAGGGCCTGCTTGACCAACCTGATCTCCTTATATGATTGAGTGACCCATGTGGTGGATGAGGGAAAGGCTGTTGATGTGGTCTACCTAGACTTCAGCAAAGCATTTGTCTCTCACAGTATTCTCCTGCAGAAGATGGCAGCCTGTGGCTTGGACAGATGCACTCTGCTGTATAAAGAACTGGCTGGAAGGCCATCCCAAAGAGTGGTGATGAATGGAGTTAAATTCAACTGGCTACTGGTCATGTGGTGTTCCCCAGGGATTTACACTGGAGCTTGTCCAGTTTAATATCTTACTGATGACCTAGATGAGTGGATTGAAGACATCCTCAGAAAGTTTGCAGATGACACCAAGTTGGGAGGAAGTGTTAATCTGCCTGGGGGTAGCAAGGCCCTACAGAGGGCTCTGGACAGGCTGGATAAGTGGGCTGAGACCAATGGGATGAAGTTCAACAAGACCAAGTGCTGGGTGATGTATTTTGGCCACCATGCCAGGCAATGTTATAGGCTTCGGGCAGAGTGACTGGAAGACTGTATGGAAGAAATGGACCTGGAGGTGCTGATCAACACTAGGCTAAACATGAGCCAGCAGCGTGCCCAGGTAGCCAAGTAGGCCAGTGGCATCCTAGTTTGTACAAGTAAAAGTGCAGTCATCAGGAGCAGGGAAGTGATTGTCCCCTGGTACTCAGCTCTGGTGGGGCTGCACCTGGAGTACTGTGTTCAGTTTTGAGTCCCTTGCTGCAGGAAAAACATTGAGGCCCTGGAATACGTTCAGAGAAGGGTAACAAAGCTGGTAAGGGGTCTGGAGCACAACCCTTAAGAGGAGAGGGTGAGGGAACTGGGATTGTTTAGTTTGAAGAAGAGGAGGGGAGACCTTACAGCTCCTTACAACTAAGTGAAAGGAGGTTGTGGTGAGATAGGAGTTGGTCTCTTCTCCTGCATAACCAGTAATAGGACTAGAGGGAATGGCCTCCAGTTGCATCAGGGTGGGTTCAGATTTGTGATTAGGAAAAATTTCTTCTCTGAAAGAGTGGTCAGGCACTGGAACAGGCTGCTCAAGGAAGTGTTTGAGTCACCATCTCTGGAAATGTCCAAGAAACATTTAAATGTGGTACTAAGGGACATAGTTTAGTGGGGGACTATTGGTGGTAGGTAGACAGTTGAACTAGATGATCTAAGAGGTTTTCTCCAACCTTGGTGATTCTATGATTGTATGATTATAGGTAGAGGTAGTTATTGAACCCCTTTTTTTTTTAGCAAGGGCACAAACCATAAAAAGTAGCTTTAAAAAAAAAATTCTGCATAAAATAATTCAATCTGTGACCTCCTCAAAATAATTTTATAATTTTGTTATAATGTATATATATATATGTATTATATATTGTATTATATATTTATGTTTTATTATATATTATAATGGATTATATATTCATATTTAAAATAAATAATATATATTTATAAATATATACTATATGAATAATATATATTACTATTATAATGCATAATTGTAATATTTATTTTAATCTTAGCTCATGTCACACTTGAGGAAGACTTGAAGAGTGACTATTTCTCACTAAGGGCTTGTCTACAAGTGAAACTTTCCAACATATGCTACCATTACATAAACTCACATCATAACTTTATGCCTTCTGCCTTCCTAGCATAAACGCCTTCAGTTATTTGTAAAGAGATTTTTCAGCAAGCAGTGTAAATTGATGGAGATCACATTCCTGCATGCCCTACCCTACAACTATTTTTTCAACAGAGTGTACTCACTTTTATGCCCTTACTAACTTCCAAGATTTCTTAAGCCTACAGTACTTAGGGCAGAGTGGATAGATGATACCAAACATATTCCTGTATTGAATGATTCAATCTTAATGTCACTACTGGGAAATAATAACATCTTCCTAGGAATTGTGGCTTTTTGTAATTCCTCACTAATTCTGCCAACAGTTCTTAAAAAATTCATGAAAATTGTATACACCTGGGACATTCCAACAAATTCAGCATAGGTCTAATTAAATTACACAAGAGACTAAACAATTCATGCAGAGTAAAATGATTCCAGGTTTGATCCAGAAGCACATGGTAAAACGGGAATCTCACAAGTCAACACCATTATTATGGCACCTTGGAATAAAATTTATCAGTATTATATTATATTCCCTAAATAATTTGTAATAGTTTCCCCAATAGCATTTAAGTGTTACTTTTCTCTCTGAAAGAACCATCTCAGTAGAGTTCTCAAAATGCTTTTCAAAATAAGAAGTTTAGCACATGATCTTTTAAAGAGTATGTTTCACAACTGCTATGTACACAGGAAGCTGAGCTAAGACTCAAAGCCAGCAAATCTTTTCATGAACTCCCAATGAAATCATGCTCACTTGGTGCAGTAGAAAGTAAAGCAAGATGTTCAGCTATCTCCTATATCCAGTGCACCTATATGTCACAGATGACAATCCTTTCATGACAAGATGATGGGATAAGTCCAGAAGTTATCTCCTCAGCCCTATTTCATTGGCTGTTTTGCTTCCTCAAACCACAACTCAAAAATAGCTTATATTCTCTTGTGTTTGAGTTGAGTAGAGAAGTGATTCATCTTGATTTTTTTCCTTATATAAAGTTTGTAACCACTAAAACATTTGTCTAGCTTGTACTATATGCTCCTACAGAGAACTCTTTATGTAGCTAGTCCAGGGGAAAGGTATTAGACCAGACTGCTAAACTGATAGTGCTCATTTCAGGTTTATTTGTGGGTAAGTTGAGTTATTAATCTTAGCCTTATCCAGATCTAAGTAACAAAGGTTAAATGCGGAAGATCTGTGCACTATTACCATTTGCCACAGACCATTTTCTCTTCCACTCTTTTATTTCATATCTGCCTGACTGCCAGATTGTATTTCCTCCAGAATTTTATTTTCCATGGAATTGACATCAAAAATGATCAAAAATGCTCTACCGTATTTTATGGAAGAAGTAACTTCCTTTCCTATTGACTTCATCTTTTTCTTCTTTTTTTTTTTGTTACAGAACTACTCAATAACTAGTGGAGACAGTCTTTAAAAAATATCTTCAAGGGCATCTTATTTGTTGACAGTCAAAAAGAAAAGAGTTTTGTCCCTTTCTCATTTTACTTCTTCATTGACTGTATCACTGCTAAGTGTAAAAGCAGCTTTGGATCCCACATAACCACCTTCACAGGTGAGCTGTGATGTTCTACACAGTCTCAGAGCACTGAGGGATTTTTTGGAAAGCAGCTTCGAGTATTTGCTTAATAGCATTTTAACATTCCTCATCCAAATACTTTTTTTTCCCCCATATTCTACCATTGTGTTATGTTGTCCAAGATCTAGGTACAATTCATATATATCTATAAGGAGTCTTGCTCTAATATGGCTAAGACAAGGCAAAATGTCTATGTTCTGATTTCAGTTGTGTGTTAGTTAACTTAGCTGAAGGAGTACTTTTCTTTCTCATAATTAGCTTAGCAGATAATAATAGTATATTAAAAAAAAATTAAAACCTTCAAAATGATTCTGTCTAAATTGTACTGAATTTGGCCACATTTTACACGCCACAGAACACATTATGTTTGTTTCTTTAATTATATGAGTATGATCAACGTTCAAGAAATGTTTAGAAGTTGTGTTGAGAGGCATGGTTTAGTGGAGTTATTGGTGGTAGGTGGATGGTTGGACTGGATGATCTTGTAGGTCTTTTCTAACCTAGCTAATTCTATGATTCTGTGATTCTATGATTACATAGCAAATCTGATAAAAAAAAAAGCTTTTTCACTTTTCAGGTTTATGAACAACAGGTATATTACTTTTGTGTCAACAAGCAGTTAAACCTATAGGCTTTTCTTAAAGAACTTTTGAATAGTACCTTGAATAGTTTAATTACTTACTCTTTATTTTAGAATTATGAGGACTTCTTCCATTTTTAATATTAAAATAGTATAAAAATTAAAATAAAGGAAACAGAAAACATTGAAACAAATATAAATTATAATATTCAAGCAGAATCTAAATTATTGCACTTTTTACTATTATGTAAATGTCTCTCATTTCCAACATTTCAGATAAATAACCTCTTTGAAATTTATGTTCACTGAGCTTTTTATTTAAAACTACTCAAGCAAACCCAGGTAACTCCAAATTTGGATTGTAATTAACCTACTAATGCTGAAAGTCTGTAAGTCCCTAGATAACTGGAAATGTCTGACTATCAGTAGGTGTCCCTGATCATTAGTATTGCAGATAACAGACGCAAAATTGTGCCCAATTAAATCATATGGTAGTCTGGATAAACTGGCATGTACATCTTACAGTATGTTTCCACATGCAAAATCTGGCTCTAGTATTTATTTTTGTATATTAATGTTTAATTGTTATAATATTTATTATATTTCATTATATTAATATGTATGAAATACTATAAATATATGTAATATTAAAACTATATGTTATGTTATTAATATTAATTTTATATTAACTTTACAATGTATGTGATTTAAAAAGTATCCATTAAACTGTTCCACTCCCTTAACACTCTAATATAAGGGTTTTTGAAATTATGTTGAAAGCATAAAAATGCATCAGGATTTTCTAATTCCAGAATGGAAGTTTTGCTTAAATCCATATGTAATGGCATATTCAAATGTGATTTTAAAATACATAGTCAAGAGTTTACATGTATTTTCTCATAATTTTAGAATCATAAAATCAAAGAATCAAAGGGGTTAGAAGACACCTCTGGAAATCATCCAGTCTAACTCCTTGCTAAAGCAGGTTCTCTATAGTAAGTTGCAAAAGAAAGCATCCAGATGGGTCTTGAATAGCTCCAGGGAAGTCTTCACCACGTCTCTGGGTAGCCTGTTCCAGTGCTCTTTCACCATCACAGTCAATTTCTTTTCATCATGTTTGGCTGGAACATCCTGTGTTTCACTTTTTCCCCATTGCCCCTTGTCTTATCTCTGGACACAACTGAAAGGAGCCTGGTGCCATCCACTTAACACCTGCCCTTCAGATATTTGTAAGCTTTGATAAGATTCCCCCTCAGTCTTCTTGTTTCCAGGCAGAAGAGTGCCAGGACTCTCAGCCTTTACTCATACAGGAAATGCTCCAGACCCCTCATCATCTTTGTGGCCCTTCGCTGGACTCTTTCCAGAAGATCCCTGTATTTCTTCAATTGAGGAACCCAAAACAGGTCACAGCTCTGTTCTCACCAGGGCAGAGTAGAGGGGGAAGAGAACTCCACTCAGGCTGCTGGCCACACTTTTTTTAATACACTCAAGGAAACCACTGGCTTTCTTGAACACAAGGGCCAACCTGTTTTTCACCAGGGTACCCAGGTCATTCTCTGCACAACTTCTTTCCAGTAGATCAGCCCTTAACCTGTTCTGATGCATGTAGTTATTCCTCCACAGGTGTAAGACTCTACACTTGCCCACGTTGAACCACGTCAGGTTCTTCTCTGTCCAGCTCTACAGCCTTTCTGAGACCTGTCCAAGTCTCGCTGAATGACAGCACAGCCTTCTGGAAGACAATGGAGCCAATCCTCCCAGCTTCGTTTCACTGCTAGCTATGGACATCCAACCAGACTTTGCACTGCTGATGACAGCCCTCTGAACTCTGACAGTCAGCCAGTTCTCAATCCACTTCACTATCCATTTGTCTGTCACACACTTTCTAAGCTTACCTATGATGATGTTAAGGGAGGCAGTGTCAAAAGCCTTGCTGAAGTAAAGGTAAACAACATTCACTGCTCTCACCTTGTCTACTTATCCAGTCATGACATCCTAAAATGTTACCAGGTTGGTCAAGCACGATTTTCACATGGTGAATCCATACTGACTACTCATGATAATCTTCTTTTTCTTCCATTTCCTTTGAGATGGTATTCAGAATAAGATGTTTTATTACTTTTCCAGGGATGGAGGTGAGGTTGCCTGGCCTGTAGTTTTCTGGGTCCTCCTTCTTTCCCTTTTTGAAGATTGTATTGACATTGGCTTTCCTCCACTCCTCAGGCACCTCTCCCATTCTCCATGAGCTTTCAAAGATGATAGACAGTGGTTTGGCAGTCAATTCTACCAGCTCTCTCAGTACACATGTGTACATCTAGTTGGGGCTCATGGATTTGTGCATTATCAAGTTTGCCTAGATAAACTCTGACCAGATGCTCCTCAACCAAGGAGAAGTCATTCTTTCTCCAGACTCTCTCTCTTGGTTCCAGTGCCTGGGATTCCTAAGGGACAATCTTAGCAGTAAAGACTGATGTATAACATGTTTTGGGTTTTTCCTCATGTGTGAATTTGTTTAAAATCAGAAAAAAAAAATCAATTTAATAGCAGAGCTGATATTTTACTGTTTGCATACTGCTAAAATAATTTCAGTGAAAGCTGATCTTTTTCATTGTTGTTCAAACTGAAGAATTGCCTATTTAAATTTCAAATCATATGGACCTGATTAATTCTGAAGGAGTTATGCTAGAACTTGTCCTGTGAACCTTCCTTATCTGTCACATATCTTTAGTAGGATCTGGTAAATAAATGGAACCTTTGTCATGCCCAGACAATGTCAAATGAGGAAAAGTTAATCTATATTTGGAGAAAGTTGTCTGAATAAGATATCAGTTCAAACAAATTTTATTTTAAATGCCCAGGTATGTAGACTAAATTGACAAGATAAATGTATTTTATGGTTGGTTTTTTTTTTTTGCTCATTCAGCTTGAAATTGAAATTCAGAGAAAAATACAATGAGAATTGGTTAGCACCGAGGAAAAGAAAATGCAGAGAAACTTGATATCAGAGAGAAACTATCAAACAGAAAATAGACCAATATGGGAAGAAACAAAAGCTACTTTTATGAATATCTACTGTTGACAAAATAAGAAGGAACAAGCTTAAATTCAAGTGAAGTTCAGATTAGGCTTGGAAAGGGCTTTCTTATTCCACTTAAATGTTGTTCTTTCATCAAATATACTAAGAGTCCTACTGTGTGTAACTTTGACAAACTATATTCTGACACTATCCAGTGCATAATGTCCTCTCTAATTTTTTTTTCATTTAATGATTTTAGGAAAAACAATGACTTGTGGAAATCCATTATCTTTTTCTTAGATTGCCTTTAATCTTGGCAATTAATTACCATAAATTTTGTTAAGCATTAATTTTGAATAGAGATGAATTAGTTTATATGATGTAAAGCTATTCAGAAGAATAATAGGTTAAGTACCTTGCAATTCAACATTATTTCATGTCTTGAATTTCAAAAAGAATAAAGAAAGATGGCTTATCTATATATGAAAATTTATGCAAAATGAATAAATAACAGAAGGTATTTAGGCTGCGCCTTGAGTACTGTGTTTGGTTTTGGGCACCTTACTACAAGAAAAACATTGAGGGAACTGGGTTTGTTTAGTCCAAAGTAGAGGAAGCTCAAGAGAGACCTTCTCTCTATCTATAACTGCCTGAAAGGAGACTGCAGTGAGGTGTGGGTTAGCCTTCTCTCCCAGGTAACAGTAACAGGACACAAGATAATGGCTTTAAATTGAACTGGGGAGGTTCAGGTTGGAGATTAGGAAAAACTTCTTCTCAGAAGGAGTGATGAGGAACTGGAACAGGCTGCCCAGGGAGGTGATGGAGTCACCATCCCTGGAAGTGTTCAAGAACTGTGTAAATGTGGCACTGAGGGACATGATTTTCTGGGCATGGTGGTGATGGGCTGACAGTTGGACTAACTGATCTTGGAAGTATTTTCCAACCTTAAAGATTCTATGATTCTACAATAAGTCCATGTTCAGGAATAGACCTAGAGTGCCTCTTGTATAACAGGGAACTTGTGAAATGACTTACATGCCTCACAGTACTGCCATGGGCGAGTGCAGGACAGGGATGGTGAGCAGGTAAGGAAAGTGTCAGTCAGAAGAGAACTGAATGTTGCTGTGGTTGCTCTGCCCATGAAGGTAGTCAAGACCAGGTTGGGTGGCACTCTGGGCAAAATGAGGAAGTAAGTGAAGTCATCTTTGTCCTGTCATTGTGCCTATGGGTTATACCAACCTGAAGGAAGAAATCTGTGTGCATGGAGCAAAGCTGACGTTCAAAGGGACATGCTGCAGGACAGTGGACATGGCTGTAATGAGAAATAAAAAAAGTTGCAACTCAGGAGTTGCTCTGTAAAAATCTAGGCAGAAAAGGTCCATTACAACAAAAAGGTGGACATGAATATGGCAGTGCAGCCTGGAGTATAGAAAGACACCTGCCTATTAAAATCCAACAGCAAGAGCATAGCCATCAGGTCAATACATGTGATTATTGTTTGTACGAACTACCTGGATTCTGCATCTTGAATATTCTGTTCTTTTTGGGATGCAGCAACTTTTGCACATTGCCGCTAATGTAGTCAGGGCCTGGAGGACTTGGGCTCTGAGGAGTAGTTGAAGGAACAGGGCTCTTCCAGCCTGGAGAAGAAAGTAACAGATATATATCTTATTACCAATTATATCTACCTGTGGGGGGATTATAAAGAAAATAAAGCCAGTCTTCTTCATCCAGAGGTACCCTGTGACGGGATGAGCTTTTACACATTGCAGCAAGGAAAACACTGAATAAGTGTAACAAATATATAAATCATAGTAAGAATGTTCCTCCTGAGAGACAGATCCTGAGCAACCTGCTAAAATTCTGGGGTTATCACGGCCTCTCCTGAAAATAGGACCAGATTACTTTTACAGGTCTTTCTAACCTGAATTATTCTGTGCTTCTGAAATGTCACGGGGAATTCATAGATGCGCTAACAGAGTATCAAGCTCACAAGTACACAGGCTTGTGTACAAATAGTAGAAATAATTCTGTAAAAATGAATAATTTAAAATGTTGTTGCTAATTCCATATTAGTTGCAGTTATGATGAGCTCCCAGATTAAATTTTTAAGAATCAGTTAAAGGGTTTTTTTTCCTTGAAATATGTTTTCAAAAATGCAATGAATAAATAAATAAATTAGACAGAAAACTACAGTCTATATTGTTGCAACTGATTTTGTTTGATTCAAGTAGTTTGGCCCTTCTATATTTTTGTTTTTAAATTAAGCTAAGTACATATTTTTTCCACATCCGCAGTGACATTTCCCTCTTATAAAATTCTGCAATGTGATTTTCCTCAGGGATCCTTTACTTTGTTTGTGCCAGATTTCTCTCCTTCATACTGTTTTCTTCTCCAAAGAATAATGAGCTTCAAGAAGAGAACCAACAGATCTGATTTCCTCAGTTAATCTGAATTCTTACTGAGTCAAATGTTTTTTCACAACCAATAATTTGATAGTTGATAGATTTCAATGACAAATCAGTGGTCAGATATAATTCAGAAAAGCAACTGAAAAGTCAAACAATTATTCAAAATAATGTTCATTATTGAAGAAAAAAGGCTTTCTTTCTTTCCTTTCAATATATACATGCTCTTAATGGTTGCTAAAGACTGATTTAATAAATTAAAGTAATAGATCTGGATTTTTTTTTTCCTCAGCACCATTAATATATTTTCAAATTACTTTCCTGGCTATTTAAAGAATTACTACTATTTCATTGCTTTAGTTTCCAGCTAACATTCTGTTCTCACTATCTATCTAGCTGCTAACCTCAAAATTACAATTTCAGAAGATGAATCGGTTATTGCAAAAGGCGTTTAATTCATTGAATAGTTTTATTTAGGAAGTTCATGAATAGTTCATGAATATAACAGATTTTTTTACTGTATACTTATTAACTGTTCTTTTGAGAGCCGATTCTGAATCTAAAGACACACCCATGAAACAAAAAATTGGAGTGTACTATGTTTTATTATGCTACTCATTCTATGTGTAAAAGAAAAAGTATGAAAGAACTGCATTCATAAATTGGTTAGATACATTGAAATGGGCTGCAGTTCCCCACCATTTTGAGAGATGAAGGTGAAATACACTGTATGACTTCCCAGAGCTGGCTGTACTGCTTTTCACATCAGAGAAAAAAGATCTACATGAACGTCCAACATAAGAAAAAACTGATCATGTAAAATTACATTCCCAGGTATGGTAATTAGGTCAAGTTGTGCAAATAGTGTTTACCAAGCATACTCACTATACACGCTTCTGGTTCAGCCTTCTTGTGGTCTCACTTGCCCATTTCTATACATCATGAGCCCTGGGATACCTTTAAAGCTGTTACATGTAGACTCGAAAATAATATTTTTGTTGCTGTTTTCTGACTTCTCACAGGTCAACTGAGCTAAGATATCTGAATGCACGTGTGCTCTTTATGCCCATGTTTATAAATGCTTTTATTCCCCACATTCACCCTTTCATGAGAATGCATACAGAGTCTCAGAATCACACATGATATAAAATAATTCTGGGAAGGGGCTTAATTTTTTTATTTATTTATTTTTTGGGGGGGGGGGAAGAAGTAGTGGCAAGGACTGGGCACTGTTTAGCTTTTATTGTTAATTTCATAAGAATGAATAAAAATTGCTGCTCCAAAAGTAATGCTAAAAATTTTACTGTTTTTGTTCGCAGTGTTGAAATATAAAACCTTTCAGACATAATTTAGTCAGAATACGGTAAGAATTTACTTTTAGAATCATAGAATTTCTCAGGTTGGAAAAGACTTTCAAGATCATCAAGTCCAACTGCAACCTAACCATACTACTATTACTAACTCTAACAACCCTGCATCCTGCATGAACTAATATTGATTTGAGTATTTTTCTCAATATCGTATTTTTTCATGTCTTATAGGAATTATAAAACTATTATTTGAGGAATGTCCATTTATCCTGTTCCCTCTGTATGCAGTTTTCCTTCTGGCTTTTCATTTCTGCATATTTTCTTCTCTGAATGTTTTCCTATTTGGAAACATTTTTTTACCATTTATAATAGAATTATTATTCCAACAGAATAAAAAAAACACCCCATACCTAACTGTTTACACGTCTTCTCTTTCCTTGATTCTTTTCTTTCTTTGTAATTTAGGCATCAGCCTCGGCTGCATATGTATTCTATCTGCAGACCAAGCTGTTCTACTTACACCTCTAGGCTGATTTCTAATAATTACCTTCTAGGCCGCTACATTTAAGCGCTGACTAGTACATTGTGATCATATTAGATGGACAGTTATCTACAATTTTGCATCTGTCAAGGTAAGAGTAATAAGAATGATCTTTGTTCCATGTGCTTCGCGATGTTCTGTGAATACTGCAAATCACAATAGTCTTGTTTACATTCTGAATTTTGATTTTCCAGAGTCATTTACTTCTGTTAGCAACTTTCTATTCTGAAGATGCTTCAGTTACTTAACTCATCCAAGAGTAATTTTACTTATATGATTCTTTTCAGTTGCTCTTTTAATTTGTTGAAATAAGATATAAAGATGGTTGAAAGAAGAAATCCTGTAGTCCTGTCAGGAATTTATTGTTTTTAAGCCTATCATTTCCAGAATTTTTCTGTAGTCCAGTATATGAGCTTTAACAAGCTGGCAGCCACCCTGAATGCATAATATCTTTTAGTAATGTTTTGTATGGTTGTGTAGCATGTCATCTCTATTACACAATCTGCATAGGTTTTATTTTGAGAAGGAAAAACTGGGAAGTTTCTGCTCTAGAAAATTGTCTCTCCCAGGAGTTTCCCAATGCCTCAGCAAATGATTTCATATCAGAATCTACCATATTTCTGACCAAGAAAGAACAGTAAAGAACAGTAGCTGAATCTACTTACATTTCCCTTGACATTCTGATCTCCTTTGTTCAAGTTAAATACAAACTGGCTTTTTGTTGTTGGTAGTGGTGGCTTTTTTGTTTGTTTGTTTCTGCTTTTTAATCTTCTCCTAAATTTAGTGTTAGTTTTATGTTTTCTCACTGTATCACTCTTCCTTATTTCATCCTCCTTTCTCTAACCCTAGCAGCTTCTTTTACATTTGCATGTTTAAAACTCCCAGTGGAGGAGTAATTTTCTTTCCAGTATTACATTTATTTGAGGCAGAATATAAAAACAAAGAGTTGGACAAAACAATTTAATACAAATTATAAACTATAATGTCAGAATAAATTAGCGGAGTACTGCTTCTAGTGTGAAATGAATCATCAACAGTCTTAGTAATATTAGACTTCCAATAAAAATCTCCAGAACTGTTTCTTCTTAAAAAAAAAAAAAAAAAAAAAGGTCTTGCTTAGAAATTATGAATTCTGTTGGATCATGGAAGAGATCATATGGTTTTCTGTGGATCAGACCAATTATCCACCTAATGCACAACATTTCTGATAGCGTTAGTGCTAGTTGCTTATAGTGAAATTTTCTTTTTAAACATCCCTTTCTCCTTGGTGAATGAGATGGTTTATGAGCAAGAAGTATTTTGAATTACTTCTAACAGCCTTGGAAGCATTTATCATAAATGCTTAGTAGTACTTAGCATAAATGCTAAAATAGCAAAATATTGATTACATATGGATCCAGATAAATTTGCTGCAATAATTTGACTATGGAAAATTCCCATTATGTAGAAAGAAATGTATTAACTTTTTTCCCAGTTTCCAGCTATTGTTTGAGTTTATTGACTGCCCCTTCTACTTTGTTGAAGATAAGAAATGGAATCCTAGTGCTAAGTAATGTTCTTTGTCTTGCCTGTTTTTATCAAGTCCTCCTTTACTCATCTCTTCCTGGAAATACATCTTCTAACCATTTATTTTTCTTTTAGGACTGCTTGTGACAGAATGGTCTTTACTCTTCTGCCTTGTAGCACCTGTAGCAACTCCAGCGAAGCTTTCATTTCAGGTTCAGTTTTTTTGTGTGTGAAATTCACAAAGTAGACCGTTAAGACAGAGATAAAAGATATTTTCTGAATAAATAGAGTTTTTTTCAAAGGTTCATCCCAACTCGCAGGACTAGTAACATAGGCTGCCTTGGTCATAGTGACCATGCAGTGGTGGAGTTCACACTCCTGAGAGTTATCAGACAGACAAAGATACAAAGGCTAAGTTTTAGGACAGCCAAATTCCAATTCTTCAGGGAGCTAGTCAACAAAACCCTCCAAGAAACTGTCCTCAAAGATAAGGGAGCACAGCATTGCTGGCAGATCTTTAAGGAAGCTTTCCTTAGGGCACAAGAGCTCTCCATCCCCAGGTATAGGAAGTTAGGAAAGGAAGGCAAAAGACCAGCATGGCTGAAGCAAGACCTGCTGGTCAAACTGGAGAGCAAGAAGAAAATGCACAGACAGTGGAAGCAGAGACAGGTAACCTGGGAGAAATACAAGGATGCTGCTAGGCTGTGTAGGGATGGAGTCAGGAAGGCTAAGACCCAACTGGAACTGGTATGAGGTGCAATGAAGAATAAAAAAGTCTTCTATAGGTACATCAACCAGAAAAGGAAAGCCCAGGTGGGCATACCCCCATAGTGAGCAATGGGCAGGCTGGAAACAGCAAAGAGAAGGCTGAAGTACTCAAAAATCTTTTTTCCTCACTCTTCACTAGTGACTACTCTATAGACAGCCCTCAAGCAAATGGTTCAGAAGGTGAGAACTAGAGGAGCCCCACCTGCTGTAAGAGAAGATCAGGTTTGTGACCGTCTGAGGAAACTGAACATTCACAAGCCTATGGGTCCTTATAAGGTGCATCCCAGAGTCCTGAGGGAATTGACTGACATAGTCACCAAGACACTCTTAATAATATCTGATAACTCATAGCAGTCAGGTGGAGTCCCTGATGATTGGAAAAAAGACAAGATAGCACCCATTTTTAAGAAAGGTAGAAAGGATAACTCAGCAAACTACTGACTGGTCAGCCTCACCTCAGTGCTGGAGAAGATCATGGAGCAGATCCTTCTCAAAGCTATGCTAAAGCATAGAAAAGACAGGGAGGTGACATGGGATAACCAGCATGGCTTCACCAAGGGCATGTCCTGCCTGACCTACACTGTCACTTTTTATGATGGCATAACTGCATCAGTGGACAAGGGAAGAGCCACTGATGTCACCTCTCTGGACTTCAGTAAGGTCTTTGACATGATCCCCAGTAACATCCTTCTCTCCAAAATGGAAAGATAAGGATTTGATGGGTGGACTGTTCAATGGATGAGAAACTGTTTGCAAGATCGCACCTAGAGAGTGATGGTCAATGACTCAGTGTCCAGATGGAGATCAGTGAAAAGTGGTGTCCCCCAGGAGTCAGTACTGGGACCAGTGTTTTTTAACATCTTCATCAGTGACATCAACAGTTGGATCAAGTGCACCCTTAGCAAGTTTGTGGATGACATCAAGGTGTGTGGTGCAGTCAACACAGCCAAGGGACAGGATAACATTCAGAGAGACCCAGACAGGCTTGAGCAGTGCACCCAGGTGGACCTCATGAGGTTCAATAAATTCAAGTGCAAGGTCTTGCATAGGGTTTGTGGCAACTCCCACTATCAGTACAAGCTAGGAGATGTAAAAATGTAACACAGCCCTGCCAAAAAGGAGCTGGAGGTACTGGTGGATGGCAAGCAGGACACGAGCCAGCAATGTGTCCTCACAGCCCAGAAAGACAGCTGTATCCTGGGCTGCATCAAAAGAAGCATGGCCAGCAGGGCAAGGGAGGTGATCCTGTCCCTCTGCTCTGTGCCAGTGAGATCTCACCTGGAGTACTGCATCCAAATGTGGAGTCCTCAGTACAGGAGAGACATGGATCTGTTGGAACACACCCAGAGGAAGGCCACAAAAATGATCCAAGGAATGGAACACCTCCACTATGAGGTCAGGCTGAAAGAGGTGGGGCTGTTCAGCCTGGAGAAGAGAAGTCTCCAGAGAAACCTGGTAGCAGCCTGTCAGTATCTAAAGGCAGCTATAAGAAAGATGGAGACAGACTATTTAGCAAAATCTGTTGTGATAGGACAAGGGTATTAGGATATAAGGAAGAAGTTTTTTTACAAAAAGAGTGGTGAGGCATCGGTGCAGATTACTCAGAGAGATGGTGGATACTCCATCCCTGGAGACATTCAAGTTCAGGCTGGATGGCGCTCTGAGCAACCTGATCTAGTGTAGATGTCCCTGTTCAATCCTGAGCAGTTGGACTAGATGGTCTTTAAGCATCCCTTTGAACTCAAATGGTTCTACGATTCTGATTCTGCTTTAGTTCAGATATGGACTTAATAACTTACAACCTCAAAAGGTATCAGTTGACCCTTTGTGCTCATTATTGCAGACTAACAATTTTTTTTTTAAAATTCTGTAGATTTTTTTCAATTGCAGTTTAATGTAATGAGACATTGTTTTTTAACTGTAAACTTAGGAGTAGTTACTACAGTGTCATCTGATGACCTTCTTTCCTCATTCATAAATAAAATGATATTTTAATGTCTAAATTCAAATAAATTATTTCCTGAATTTTTAGATTGTTACTGAAAAATTGGTTGGAAAAAAGATCTCACTTTTAAAATCATTCTTTAAATAGAATTTTAAAAATATATCTGTAAAACATATGTTATTATAGTACTTACTTGTTGTTCCTATTTTAATCATAGTAAGTGACAGGCTCCAGCTGCCTGCTGAAGTTTGGAATCAGAACCAATCATGTTTCCTCTGACACAATCACATTCCAGCTACTGAAAAAAGAAGCAAATCTGTGTGTCATTGGTTAGCAATACCTTATGCACATAAAATATTCTGTATTTCTAAAGTTAAATAATTGCAGTACCTTCTTTCAAAAGTTTTCAGACATCTCTGTGATATACTTGGAGTTGACAGAGTGGTTTTGGTTGAAGAAGATAGAGTTGTTTCTATATCCCCCAATCCTACTTCTTTATTAAAAAAATATTACACTAAAAGACTTAATCTCAACAGCAGCAGCCTGCTGGGATTCTAGTGATAGCACATTCACACTACGTTCTTTAGACATATTAAAGGTAACAGAATTAAGGTCTTATTCTGTGTATAAGATTCATATAATCCTTGATTTTTCATTTTAAATATTTTTTACTGTGAAATGGCAGGACAAAGGTTATAAACGCATTGACTTCTGTGCTGAAATAACTGTCATACAGACGTTCTTTCTTACACTGAATTTTCTTTCTCAGTCAAACCCCAAGCAATTTCCTTACACATTCTGAGTAGCTTCCATGAAATTATTTTATTTCTAAAAAACTCTTGTTCAACAAGAAACAAAAAATAATTTCATCCTTGAAATCACTTAAGAAAATATTCCCAAGTAGTAGCAGAGTCCTAGAACTTTCCTTATTTCTCTTGCCATCTTCCTCTTAGGCAAAGGATTTAACTTTAGTAGACCCACTAGATACTTTGATGTCCAGGGGCTTGGGGTTGCCATTATTAATTTATGAACCTTTAATGTATTTCATAGTTTGCACTCAATAGCCTCAGGCATTCACATTTTATTCCTTTTTTTTTTTTTTTTAATCTTTAAGGAATTATTCTGACCTTATTCCACTGTTGCTGTTTTGAGATTCATGTCTATTACAGCTTCCTGAATCAGATCTCCCAAAACACAGAACTTTCAAGAGTTTTTGTAATGGCTGTGCAGTTCAGAATTGGACTGACAAGGGATTACAAAATAGGAATGAGTTATATCTACCTGCAAAGCTAGAATTACTTTTTGGCTTAATTCCTGTCATATCTTACTGTAGAACTCAGTCTCAAATCTAAGCACAAAAGACACCACATGTCAGAAATAGGCTGAAAATCCTTGACATCCAAGCTAAAGGTAAATCACTGTACAACATTACACACTTAAAGACCTCCAAAGATTGTTAAGATTAAAACAAAACAAAACAAAAATGCTAGGAAGAGACCATTTCATTTAAGCAAGACATTAGTTATTAAACTAAAAATTAGCAGAGGAATAAATATAGGAAATGATGTTGGGATATATTTTTTTAAAGAATTATAGTCATAAAAATATGTTCCAGACTATTATTACCTCTTAACTATGAAACTGCAATCAAACAGCAGGCTTAGATCAATTCTCACAGGTTTTATGTTGGCAAAACCC
Source organism: Numida meleagris (assembly GCF_002078875.1). Taxonomy (NCBI): domain Eukaryota; kingdom Metazoa; phylum Chordata; class Aves; order Galliformes; family Numididae; genus Numida; species Numida meleagris. The sequence continues at coordinate 50,297,287 of NC_034438.1, read as the reverse complement.
AGCCAGAAGACAAGTTTGAGGTCATTGCTTTTACAACAGAGCAAGAAATCCACATAATCAAAGGTACTCAAGCCTTAAATCTGCACGAAACCACAGGCTCATCCTACAACTCCCTCAGTTCCTCTTGGAGGATCTAAGTATCTTTCACAGAATTCCAGAATGGTTTGAGTTGGAAGGGACCTTAAAGATCATCTAGTTCAAGAATGTCCAAAGTTTTGGCTTGCCTGGACCAGGCTGAATGAAGAGGAATTGTCTTGGACTACATACAAAATATTTTTATTTAAAGAAATGCCTTTTCAACCTTTCTTAAGACGTGCATGGAATGTCAGGCAAATGTACTTCAGTTTTCTTTTTTTTCCTTCAAAGAGCATTTTAAAATATGGGAATTTTTTTTTCTCTAATTAAACACAGTAGCATATAAAAGTACTTTCTCTAACAACTTTCTAAACAATCAGTAGAAATGTCTTCTGAAGCTTCCAGACAGGAAGACCTGAGAGAGTAAATGGGGTGTAAAGTAGTGTGAAATGGTGTGTGAAAGTGTGAAACAGCAATAGATGAAGAAAAAAGTTGGGTTCCATAGATTTATTTTTTACTGAATGTGAAGTAGCTTTCTGAGAGAGCTTTCCCCAAATCCTAGTTAGGATTGTAAAACAATTTAAAAAAAATATTTTAAACAACTAAATATTTAACCTTTCAGTTCAGCTCTAACCTTACTAGCTTCATTAATTAAGCATCATGAGACAGATACATCAGGAGAGAGGGAGATGATCTTAAAATATTTGGTGGTCAGTGAATGATGGGATGAGACTTGTTTCAATACAACAACTGGATTTGTTAAGTACTTTGATAAATAAATGACTCAAATACAAAACTGTTCAGTAGTATGTTTAAATGAGTTCTTCATTATAGTTCTAAGAATCTTAAAGTACAGACTAAATTTTATGAGGCAGCATTTAATTTTTGGAGATATAGAACATATTTCTATTCTAATGAAATAAAATCTGAAGTTTACGCATTTTTCTAAAACCAAATTGAGCCTTCCCAAGTCATATATTAGATTTTCACACTTTCATTAAATCTTATTCAATTTTTGTCAGTGATATCTCTATAAAGGGAGAGAAAATTTAAAATACATTTCTCACATTGATTCCTTATTAAAAAAAAAACCACCAAACCAAAACAACAAAAAAAACCCCACAAAATGATATTCTTAATATACCTCGGAGATAAGTATTGCAATTCTTGAAATTGTTCTTTTTAATCAAATATGACAACATCAAAGTGTTTTTTCCACACTGAAATACTACAGAAACAAGTTGCAGAATGAGGACAGAAAGATAAATTCATCTATGAGAGTTTTCTACCTCCAATTAAAAAAAGTTTATTGGGAATAGTGAGAGAAGGTGAAATGCTTCTCTTTTAAACCCAGCATTACTTCCAATTAAATGCTAGCTATTTTGCACTCCTGTAATATCAGTGCTGCTGCAATTTGATGATCTGTGGAATAATGTCAGCCAAGACCTTCTTGGTGGCCTGTCACCACACTGGCACTGACCTGCTTACCTGGAAACTAGGAAAAAAAAATTAATACCTATATGCCATTTTCAAAGCAGTGGTTTGAACCAAAATAGCTCATATACAGTGAGATCATCTAGGTACTCCTAATCAGCATCTGTCTTTCAAGGAATGTAATGGTTTGGCTGCCTGGATAGATTACTAAGTGTTTCCATATATATATATATATATATATATATATATATATATGTTTTTGGCCAAAGCTTTTTTTATATACTTGACAGGAACAACTAAAGCTCTACTTCTAGTTGATAGATTGTCTAGCCTCCTTCTTTTGCCTATTTTACAGATGAAAAGACAGAAACATACAGATGCACTCTCAGAATTGCACATTGTTCAATTCTCTGTTAGTTCTGGATAATTTTGATTGTGTGGGAGAGGGCTAGTCATTCTTCAAGTATCTCTGAGGAGACAGAACTCTTCTAACATACAAGATCTGTCATGACCAAAGAATGAAGCCCAGGTTTCTCAAGATCACAAAAATTTTCTGAGTTGCGTAGTGTTCCTCCTAATTAAACAGCATGACTCATTTCACAATGGCAGATGGAAAATTAAATGAAGCACAGAAAATCTTGTCTGTCACTGACTAATGGATTAGAAGGAAAATTTTCACTTCTCTTGTGTTACTTATCAAACACGAATTTTGTCAGATTTATTCTTAAAAATGGACGTCTGACAGCTGCATAATATACACTTTTAAAATGCTTGAACTATGTAATCACGTAAGCATTTTGTGTCAAACTTGTCATTCTACGGCTGCTCATTTATACTGTAAACTAAATGTCAAACACTGAAAGACTGTTATAGAAAAGGATGTGAAATTGCTGAAATGCAACAGAGAACAGTGCGTATTCCTATTAACAAGATAAAAAAAACACATTATGAAAAGACATATTGTTCACAAACAGAAGTAGGTAATGGGGTTCCTAATTTCTTTGTAAATACCATGACTACTACAGATTTGACTATGGAAAATTGGTACCTGAAAGAAGTGAATCCGTATGGTTTTAATAAGGTACGATTCAGGGCAATCCAAAATCTGATTTCTTAAATAATGTTATTACAGAAGGCTTTAGAAAAATCTAAAGCACATAAGCCATTTTTGAATGAATTAAATCCAGTTGAGCAGTCAGAGAAACATAGTTTCACTGAAAGTGACAAAACTCAGATTCAGCTTCATTTTTTTAAACACTTTTAACAGTATAACAACAAAAATATTGAAAATTATTTAAATCTTACTCTTCTCCATTTTTTATCAGATTATTTCTGTCATTTTATACCAAATAATCCATATATTTAGAAATATAGTCTATTCAATGTACATACTTATAACGTTATATTGCATGTATTTAACACACTAGATATTTTCCTCCTTTATGAAACAGTTATTTAAGAACCACAGTATTATGTACACAGTGGCACATGATTTACAACTGTTTTTTGTGTCTTGCTGTTGGCTGTGTCTTCTTATGAACTCTCTCATCTTATACAAAGGCTACGAATGATCTTCCTGCACAGTGTTAATTCTCAGATTGGTGGTGATACTCTCCTAGATTCTTTAGCTTGTTCTTTGTTAGTAAAAAATAAAGTACACATTAAAAACATGGTTATATTAACTAATCTTGTCTTGTTGCAGATGGAACCAAATACACTATACACTTTGCTTGTAAAAGAGAAACAGGAATGAATTTATTATCATAATATAGATATAATTTAGTAATTTAACAGTCACTTAAGATTGGAGATAGCTGGATGCACTTGAATATTTATTTTGTAGAGAGTAGAGTTAAACACACACCTATAGGAGGCCCTCCAGTTGAGAGTTCAGAGTGGACCCTCATACTTTACAAATTCCTTGAACCACAGAAATAAGTAGCCTAGGTGCAGCTGGCTCCACTCCTAGTCCCAGATGTGGCCAATAGTTTAAGCCTAAGGGATTAAACATGCACAGTCAATCTAAGATGTGATTTTAGTGAAGCAGACAAAGCCTAACACAAACTATTAGTCACTTACCAAGGATCTGTATTGACAAGGTGTCTTAACATCAAAATGAAACGGATCTTTGCTCAGCCGTAATCTTGAGAAGCACCCCTATTGGAGGAGATATCCTGTTATGAAGCCAGTTGGTATACCTGAGGGCTCAAAGGGGCTTTTGAGCTGCTTGCTATTTGTGTGGTAATATGATTGACTAATAGCCATAGATCGCTTCTAGGTACATGCTCAGTTGGTCCTCAGCTGCTGAACTGGGCATCTGCTACCAGTTATTTCATCTTCCCCTTAGTTTGAGAGAGATTGGTGGTCTTTATCAGTACTGTTGCTCATTGTCTTTCCATGCAAGGCCAGTCTGAATGAGGGAGCTAGGGGAAGAAGGGAGGGGAGTGTGGATGGGGCAGGGAGAACACATCTCCACACATCTAAGTTGTTCTTTCTTTTTTTTTCCCCTTTAAATGAGTTGTTTCCCAAATATTCTTACAGTTAAGAATCAATAATATAATTAGTAATACAAACATTTGAATTTGAAACTTAAGTAGAAGTTACCAGTGAACTACAGCAAAAGACAACAATATGCTGACTTTAAAAATGCATAGAAAAGCACAGATCTTGTTACTCAATAAAAACTTCCCTGATTGGAAAAAAAAAAAAGAAAAAAGAAAAAAAGAAAGTTTTTAACAGTTACAAGGCTGCAAACAGATGTTGCCAGTCCTTCTTTTTCCATATTATTTCTTCTCCCTCTACTTCTTTCTTCCATTAGAAAATCTAAGAAATCTTTTAATCCTTAGTTTCACACTTTAGTGACCAAAGTTATGAAATTTTTTATCCTCTAGTACCTATCTATTATCTAATGGAATAACTCACAGAAGAGTTATAAATATATCTTCTGCATCTTAAAAATGCAATCAATTAGTTACTCCTACACAAAACATGAAATTATTATTGCAAAAATTAATCTGTGATTTACTGGGATGATTGGTTTAATGCAATTCAGTTTCACCATTAATCTAAAAACTGTGCATTCTGAATAAAGTTGATGAAAATCAATTTAAGAAGTTAAAAAATGCAATAATTTCACCTCTTCCTAGTGGTAACAGAATAATTCAAAAGTAATTATAATGATGCTCTTGCAATTAGCTACTTTAGTCGCTCTGAAAAGAATGCTTTCTCTTTATTTCCATGGAAACTACAACAGATACAAAGATATGCGAAGCACTATTTGATAGAGCAAATTCCCATCTACAAAGCACTATTTCTCAGCATTAACCACCATTAGCTGTGCACTTTCACCAGTGATGAACAAGCGCCTGCATGCCACACTTGTAACAACCTGCATGGCCGTCCAGAACATGGCTTATTTTTCATGTCACCATTGCCACTGCTGAAATGCATCATCCACTGCCTCACAGTGCTCACATTCACTGTTTGGTCTCCATGAACATTTGCAAGTGTCACTGAATGTCAATGGGTGCCATTTTTTTCTCTGCATGGAGGAATTCAATGACAGATATTTGCTTCATTTGCACTTCTATGTCAGACACCATTTTGTCAGATTGTCCCTCTGATGCCATCTGTTGCATATCAACAAATGAAATATTGGTGGGAAGGTTCAGCCTTTACTGTCATATCAGCATCATCTGTCCTCTAATGTTGTGAACCAACACAAGAAAAAAGGAGAGATTACTTTTGGAGAAGCCCTTGCATATTATTCCTCCTTGCTTTGCTTTGCTTTGCTTTGCTTTGCTTTGCTTTGCCTTGCCTTGCCTTGCCTTGCCTTGCCTTGCCTTGCCTTGCCTTTCCATAGCTCTGGCTGTCAACACTGCTGTCAGGCGTTCTCCATTCCTCTGCTGACACAAATTAAGGGCTGCTCCTCCCAGTCGGGCTTAGAAAAGCCAGACGAGGAGGTACTTGCCTTGCATGAAGGGAACTGTGATGATGCAAAATCTGGGTATAATTGGAGGAAAATGAAACCAAAACTACCTGCAGTCTTCATGGGGAAAAATTCTGTACAGCTTTCAGAGAATGTTCTGAGTATCTACTTTGTTTGTAAAATGGTTTTAGAAAAGCCAGGAGTAGGAATCTGAATGCTGGAGCCTTCATAAGGAAGAATAACAATATGAAGGCAATAACAATGCATTACACAGATACATCAAGCAATGCCTTGGAGCAGAAACTAGGCAACGTGTCCCAAATCTGCAGATTTAGCAATAGCTATGATTAAGGCTGATTCTCATGAACTGCTGAAGTAAAACTTCCTAGAAGACTAGTAGAATTTATACCAGCAGTGTATGCTCACTGGTCTGTTGTGATGCTTATCTGCAAGTTCCACAATCAGTATTTTATTCTGTGCTATATATTTATTTTCCCTTCCTATTTACTTGTTTGAATTTTCTTCTGCCTTAAATGGGAGAAAGTTTCTTTTCATCTGAGATGTCATCTTACATGAGGTGTTCTGTAAATTCTTAGCACAGTATTTATTCCAATCTTATGTTTATTTTTTATAACTGTGAAATTTATGTTCCACCAGACCTTAAAAAAATCATAAAATAGAGCACCTCTGTTTGAATAGCACAAGTCCATTGAAATTGTCCTAATGATTGTCAGAGTGCTGCAGGTTCTCTTGTCATAAACAGTTGATTGTTTTTTCAGTCACTTCCACTTTTTCTAGTTAATTAAGAAGAGGTTTAAGCTTCTTATGCCACTCACTGCACCACTTAGGCACATATTCTAACCTCCTCCATTTAGCTTAAAATATTTCAATCTAGTAAATCTTTATAGTTGCAGGAAATAATTAAACATTTACATAGCATTTAACAAGTTTAATCTAAATATTTAATTGACACATTCATTGAGTTTTCATTGTGAATATTCTATGGTTTAATAATTTCTTTAAATATTTCAAATTGATTCAGCTAATGAAGACAAACCTACTTAATGAAACCTTACATGGAAAGCAATTTATTTAAAATCAGTTACAGGCAGTATCATGTGATACATTTAAGATAACAGATAACGAATGTAATAATACTTTGATTGGCTTCATCAGCAATTGCATTAATATACTACACTGAACTTAGCCTTGATAAAATTGATGACTTTCATATCAGATGCTGAGGGCCATTGTATAAAGCTGCTATAAAATGTACAAAAATTTAAGTGAGTATCAGGGTCATGACTTCAGTCTTGGATATGGGGAAGGAAGGTGCAGGAAATGATAAAGAACACTTGTACCTGATTATCATTCACCCTTCTATCTCTCAAGAATTTTAGTAAACAAAATCAAATGGTCTCTCTAATTGGGAAAATGAGTTGAAATATTTGAATCTAAAATTCTATCCATAAAATAGCTTTATAAATATCTGCCTTATAAAATAAATAAATAAATAAAAATTAACAAGAATGTACAAAATATAATGGTTTGAAGGAAAGGATTAAATAGAAATGCCTACTTCAAATAATGAAAAATAAAACTATTGAAAGTCAATCACTTTTCAGGAAAAAAAAAGTTTTTTTTGTTAACTTCTAAGTAGCTTTAAATAGTTATTCAAAGAAAATCACAGAATCACAAAATTGCAGGGGTTGGAAGGGACCTCTTGGGATGATTGAGTTCAACCCTTGCTAAAGCAGGTACCCCACAGCAGATCACACAAGCAGGCATCCAGATGGGTCTTGAATATCTTCATAGAAGGAGACTCCACAGCCTCTCTGGGCAACCTGTTCCCTTGCTCTGTCATCTTCACAATAAAGAAGTTGTTCCATATATTTCTGCGGAACTTCCTATGTTCAAGTTTTTGGTCTTTGCTCCTTGTTCTATCACTAGACACCCCTGAAGAGTCTGGCCTCATCCAATTGTGCCCCACACTTCAGATATTTATGAACATTCATCAGATCCCATCTCAGTCTTCTCTTCTCCAGGCTGAACAGGCCGAGGTCGCTCAGACTTTCCTCATATGGGAGATGCCCTGGACCCATTACCATCTTTGTTCCTATTCTGAACTTTTTCTAAGAGATCCCTGACAGCCTAAATACAAAGTTGATTTGGATCTGCACATAATCTATCTTTGTTAACAACAATTAACACTGTGAAACTATATATCCTTATACAACCATAAGCTAAGTACTGTTTCCCTCAGGAAATGAACTGAACTTTGGTATGCAAGTGTATACTTGGTCAATGTATGTAATGTTTCTAAACAGAAAACTACACTAGATTGTAATAAGAAGGGGAAGATATTAACACAGATCCTCCTGGAAGACATGTTGTGGAGATGAGAAGGTGATCTGAGACAGCCTGCATGGCTTCAGCGTGGCAGATTATGCCTGACAAATGTGGTGATTTTCTGTGATGCAGTGATAGCATCAGGGAACAAAGAAAAGGCAGTTCTCATCATCTACCTAAACTTTTGCAAGGTATTTGACATGGTCCAGCACCACATCTTTAGCTCTAAATTGGAAAAATACGGATTTGAAGGCTGGACTATTCAATGGATAAAGAGTTGGTTGAATGGTTGCAGACAGAGGGTTGTGGTCTGTGGATCCACATCCAGGTTGAGGTCATTGATGAGTGGTGTCCCCCAGGGGGTCTGACTTGGGACATCTTCAACATCTTTATCAAGGACATAGAGAGTGAAATATAGTGCATGCTCAGCAAGTTTGCTGATGACACCAAGCTAAGTGGTACAGCTGACACAACAGAAGGAAGAGGTGCCATCCAGAGGGACATGGACAGGCATGAAAAGGAGGCCCATGTGAAAATAATGAGGTTCAACAAGGCCAAGTGCAAGGCACTGCACATGAGTCAGGGCAATCCCAGGTATGAGTACAGACTGGGAGAAGAACTAATTGAAAGTAGCTCTGCCAAGAAAGTCTCGGGGGTTCTGATGGACAAAAACCTAGAGATGAGCCAGCAGTGTGTGCTTGTATCCCAGAAGCCCAACAGTATTCTGGGCTGCATCAAAAGAGAGGTGGCAGCAGGGAGAGGGAGGGGATTGTTCCCCTCTACTCTGCCCTTGAGATGCCCCATCTGGAGTACTGCGTCCAGGTCTCGGGCCCCCAGCACAAGAAGGATGTGGAGCTGATAGAGCGTATTCAGAGGAAGGCCACAAAGATACTCAGAGGGCTGAAGAAAACACCACAAAGAAATGTTGAGGCAGCTGACTTGTTTAGCTTGGAGAAGTGGAGGGGCTCCAGGGAAAAGTTGTTGAAACCTTCCAGTACTTGAGGGGAGCTTATAAACAGGAGACAGACTGACTTTTTACATGCTGTGATTGTGATAGGACAAGAGGGGATTGCTTAGGAAGAAATTCTTTACCCAGAGGGCGGTGAGGCCCTGGCACAGGCTGTCCGGAGAAGCTGTGGATGCCCCATCCCTGGAGGCATTCAATGCCAGGTTGGATGGGGCTCTGGGCAGCCTGATCTGGTGGGTGGCAGCGCTGTCCACAGCACGGAGGTTTGGAACTGGATGATCTTTGAGATCCATTTCAACCTAAGCCATACTATGATTCCATGATTCAATGTGTTCTGTCTCTGACCTGTACTTTCTTATCAGAAAAAAAGAAAAATTATTAAATATATTTATCTTGTGTGTCGTTCTTCTTGCTGAACTGAAATGTGCTGTAAGGCACAACACAATGAAGTTCAATAAGCTACTGAGATAAGGATGATGATGTCTGGGAGCTTTTCTGATATGTTTCAGGTATGATTTTATGTACTAAGTTGTAAAGGAAGGGAAGATAACTTATGACAGTTTTTTGTCATATAAAGATATTTTATTTTTATTTTATATATTAGTGTGTATATTAGTGTGTAGCCCACATCCTTGCCCTTATTCTTTTTCTGAAGTTTTCTTATGGTGACACCTTATAGTGGTCCTGTCAGTAATACAATTCTGGTACTTATTTACAGTAAGGAATGGCCCTTCAAAATATTTTGGTGTCAAGACCTATGTGTCTTCTGAGAAATGCACTAAGGTAGCTGTAATCCTAGAAGAAGATTAACTCATAGTTAATTTTTTTTAAGTATAACCCAATTTTAGCAATCACTAAGAAAAACAACAAAAGTTGAAGTGAACAAGATTTTTGTGTTTGGAAAATAGGAAACATGCACTATCATATTCACGGCCTTCGAATAATAAATATACTTTTACATTAAACAGACCTTATTATTCAGAGCTCTGGAAAGATCAACATATCTCATTATTTGAGGTTATCAGAAAAGAAAAATTTCAGTTCATGTAAAATGTAATGTTCTATTTACAATGTTTTACATTTAAAGTAACTATATTTTTAAATTGGACACTGCCTTCCAGGATGTGTTCATAGTAGTATGCTAAGCAGAATATGGAGAAGAATATTTTCTATGGTATAGAGTAAGAGAAAGTACTAGTGTTCAGTTTTACACTTTATTTTACACTTCCAAACCTCAGTTTATCCATCCTGCTCTATGTTTTGGGGCAAGAAATAGGGTCTACGGTTGAGCAGACCAGATTTTCTGGGCTGTAATGTCCTCGACGTTGTTTAGTTGATTTTACAGTATCACATAAATCCAGACGAGTGCCTATATACCTTAGTGACAAAACGAACCACTGGAATTACAAGTGAGTGTCAGAGATAGGAGAGACAGAACTGAGTTATTTTTAAAGATCTATCCTGACTTGCTTTTGCTATTAATACATCCCTCTTTGGTATCCATAATAATGTATTTCCAAAAGTGTTTTTTGATAAAGATTCTTGCAGGAGAAATGTAGCAGAACATGTGTTTGTAAATCAGTTACAGTATATCAGTGAGACTGTTTTCCTTGAAATCTAAAAAATCTTCATGTTACACAGCTAGAGGACAGCTTTGTATGAAAATTAAAAACAAAATAAAGCAAATTCAAAACCAAAACCACAAAAACCACACACATGTACACAAAAATCCAACATTAACCAACCAAACAAAAAAAAGAACAACAAATCCTAGTTCCGTTGTTTTCTGTATCTTACCTGTCGTATCGGTGTGCATTACAAAGATGCAGAGGACGGTCCAGAGGAGAGTGATGAGGATGATCAGAGGGATGGACCACCTCTCCTGTGAAGAAAGGCTGAGGGAGATGTGTTAGTTCAGCCTGGGAGAAGGCTCCAGGGAGACCCCATTGTGGCATTTCAGTACTTAAAGAAAGCTTATAAACAAGAGGGAAATCAGCTTTTTACATGGGTCGTTAGCAGTAGGACAAGGGGCAAGAGTTTTAAGGAGGGAGATTCAGATCTCTTCTCTTAGGTGCCAGGAGGAAATCCTTTACTCAGAGGGCAGTGAGGCCCTTTCACAGGCTGCTCAGAGAAGCTGTGGGTGCCCCATCCCTGGAGGCGTTCAATGCCAGTTGTATGGGACTCTGGGCAGTCTGATCCAATGAGTGGCAACCTTGACCCTAGAAGGGGGGTTGGAGCTTGATGATCTCTGAGGTCCCTCCTAACTGTGGAGGGACTGTTAACAGTTAACAAAGATCAACAGTTATGATTCTACAATTCTGTGAGTTTCGATAAACAGCTCTACAATTTATTTCTGGCTGTTTAGGTTTTTATGTGTCTTCAGATGCAACATAAAAAATCTACATAAGCTGCAGTAAAACAGATATATTTGTAACTACATTAACAGTATACTTCTGTAAATTTTAGATATACAGCACTTCATTTCTATTAGTAAAATGCAAATAGCTGACAGTACTAGCTGCAAATTATATATTATTAATTATTGTGTTGGCTGTTATTAATTATTGTAATCTGTTTACACAAATTACAATATTTGGTATCGGAGAACTGAAAATATGTTGCAATTTATAAATGGTCTTCAGAACACCACTTTGTTTTGCATATTGCAAAAGTTTGGAATGGTCAATAAATTCAGGACACAAATCTCAGTTTTAGTTGAAGTTTCTGAGACATCTGTTTCAGTGCAGCCAGTGAAAACCAGTTGTAGCCTGAAAGTAGAACTAGCTTGAATTTGAAAAATGAATTTGAAATAGCAATGTGCATTTCAAAACATGATAGATTGTAGGAAACATATTTCTTCTTTCTACTCAGAGAGTAATTAACTGAAGTATTGAAATGTGCAGAACATTCAAGCATTTCTTAATCATGCTTTCCATGTAATCTTTATTTGCTCTTCAGACTCTGGATCTCAGGCTGTTCTTGGTTCAAAATCACCTCTTATCATATCTGACAGTGAAAAAACCCATCGTATTGCCAGCTTCTCCCACACACATTGCCAGGCCTTGACTGTTGCTCTTTTCTTCCACGCAGTCCAAATGGAATCTACATGCTCTGTTCTCCACTCACAGCCTGCAAATGTGAATTTAAGTCCAACTCCCAACAGTCTTCTTGGCCCCATGGAACAGTAAACGTGAACTGTAAAGGAATACTTATAGAGAAATACTGGAAAGTCTAGCTAATCTACTGGAACCATAATTGAAATGTGGATTATCTGACTGGCTTAAAGTGGAACAGTCAACACTGCAACTGACACTTCAGTGGCATTTTCAACATGTCATACATACGTTCTCAGAAATGCACGGCCTACAGGGCTCAATGGAAAATTACACTTATCTTGCAGCCATTCTTTTTGGTTTGTAAACAGATGTAGTATTTCATCTGCTCTCTATATGAATCCATGTTTAGAAGACCATACCCACAACTATAAATTAAAAAAATATTTAATGAAAAATTATTTATTTATCAAAGTAGCATTTGTAAAATAACATTTACCAGCTGTCAATGATGAAGGGAAAGACTTACATGATTGTAATCTGTCCTTAGTGCATAAAAGATTATTATTTTATTTATGTAATTATTTATCACCTCGGACACATTAGTCTTTATTAAAATTAAAATTATGACCTAGGAAGTGTAGAAAATAGCTCTACTATGTCAGATATCTGTTAGCACCATATAATCTTCTTTACTATATAATGTTTTACAATGCTTTGAAAAAGGCAGACTACAATGTGTTTTGCAGTGTTTACTTTGAGTTCAGTTTTCTTAGCGGAAGGTACCAGTAGTAGCTAGTAACTTCTGGTTATCAATCCTGCACTATCATATTTGTTTTTTTGGGATTTAAAGCTTGAGTAGTCTCTCCTGCTGAGATCTGAATGTTTGATGTGTCTGTTTATTCTACTGAACCAATGTAAACAGCTGAAGCCAGCCACATGAACAGACAGCAGTGTGAGAAGTGACAATGCATTTGCAAGGATGGATATTGCTGAATTTTGAATATATATAATAACAGAAACACACTGTCAGTGGAATATTCTGTTTTCTTGGGCTGTGTGTGTGATGTCAGCGGATAATTTGGTGCCATTCCGGTGCCAAGATATCATGCCAGTGTACCAGTAGTAGCTTAAATTGAGTGAAGAAGATCACTGAATGTTCACTGCATCGTCTCTTGAATCTCTTTCCAAAAATTAGAGTGACATAGTGGAGACTGGATTGGATGCCATGTACAATAACTGGGTAAGAAAGCAAGGAAACATCTCCATGAAAAATTAAATCACTATTTGGAAATACATGAGAACTTGTTGCTATTGAGACATGAAAATTGGTGAGGTGAAGTTCAGCTGAGACATCATAAAGTTCATAGGTGGTGTTTTTGCTAAGGGGGCACTGTGTGGCACTTGCTTTAAATATATAACCATGGCCACCTACCGTAAAAACAGTTTTCTCCAGTTTTACATAGAATAACCTTTCTATTCTAACTGAAATCTTAAATGAAGCTTTGACAAGCTAAGGCAAGAGAGACTTCCTTTTACTGATAGTACTTTCTGCTAATTGCTAGTAACACTAAAGAATATAATCTAGTAATTCAAAAATGTTGATTGAAAACAAATATTTTGACAGGTAAGAATATCCAGTAATTTTCAAAAGCTTCTAAAGTCATTCAGACTTTGTCTTTTTCCTTTTTCCTTTTTCCTTTTTCTTTTTCTTTTTCTTTTTCTTTTTCTTTTTCTTTTTCTTTTTCCTTTTTCCTTTTTCTTTTTCTTTTTCTTTTTCTTTTTCTTTTTCTTTTTCTTTTTCTTTTTCTTTTTCTTTTTCTTTTTCTTTTTCTTTTTCTTTTTCTTTTTAAGGATTGTATGTCTATAGAGTAATATTGTCTATCATAACATCCAGTTTTGAATTGATATTTTGTAGATTCTTTGTTTTCCTTGCGGAAGCCTTTGCTTTTGCATTTGTGGAATACAATAAAAACAGAAAATGTTGTCTTCAGTTCACAGTCAACTTTCTGTAGAAATACATTGAGTTATTTGTTGTGTTTCCTGCTCAGTTTTAGTAGTTGATACATACATAATTGATGCAGCTATCTTTTCTCTGAAATAGAGGTCTGGATTTCTTTATTAACAATTGAAAATTTGTCTCTAAAAATTGTGGTCAAGGTGTTGTTTGAATGCACACATTTTTCTCTTTTGAAGCCACACAATTTAGTCATTGAGTTGGTAATATTAGATGGTAATATCTTTACTCATTTATTCTGATACTGAAATCACCGTAGTGAAGTTAATGGGATTTGAAGCAAAGATACTGCAGTCAAACCCAGCATTACTTTCATGGGCTCCTGGAAGGAACAAAGGAAGGATCCTAGCGATTTGCACTCCTTTGTCTATGGCTCACTTCTTTCACCATTTAGCCCGATGTCCAGCGCAAACTGCCCTGATTGTCTCTAGCTATAGCTCAATATGGATAACTTGTATTAGAAGTTGCTCATTTGTGATAGTGTAATTTTGCTTAGAACCGGCTTCATCCTGCACAGTGTAACCTACAAAACATCTCTGCTTTATGTTGTAGAGACATAGAATAGGCCCAAAATACCGAATATCATTATAATGCTATTTGTTCTGTAAGATCAGTAGAAACTTTAACCTGCTTCCCTTTCATTAATGACTTGCGTCAGCAAGGGGTTTTACTGTTTTCATTACTTTTTCTCAGCTGAAGCCCCTGAGGTGCTTTAATATTGAAGAAGAATATTTCATAAAACTTTTCTTGTCTTTTTATGAAACAAATTTCTGAAGACAGGAGTTTGTTGTTTCTTATTTTCATGAGAAACTTCTGAATGAAATGGAAATGGCTTGTGCATTTTTTTAAATGAAAAATATTTCTCCACCCACTCATAGCCAGCATCTGAGCAGCACAGAAAGTGCGAATGTCATGCTTTCACCTGCAAGAGAGCTGATTTTCTTCATAGTGTCTGGTATTATGCTATGTTTTGGCTTTAGGAGGAAAACAATATTGATAACACACCGATGTCTTAGTTGTTGCTGAGCAGCACTGCAGTAATCCAAGGATGTTTCAGCTTCTTGTTTTGTCCTGCCAGAAAGGGAGCTGGGGAGGCACAAGAACCTGGGGGGGCACAGAACCAGGACAGCTGACCCCCACTGGCCAGAGGGATGTTCCATATCATACGCCTTCATGTGGAACTATAAAACTGGGGAGTTTGTCTGTGGGGCAACTGCTGCTCAAGGACTGACTGGGAATTGGTTGGTCAGTGGTGAGCAATAGCGCACTGGACACTTTATAACTTGATGGCATTAGAGTTACATTGTGCACCAGTGTCCAATAAAGCCTCCTATTTCTGTGGTTCTCATATGCCAGGCCATCAAATCCATACAGTCCAGTAAAACCAACTGTTCCTCCTCTCCACCTGGCTGGAGGCAGGGCCTTTAAGTAATGGTTATTGTATTTGTGTCCTGAAAACAGGATGGTGAGTAATCCACTGGCCACTCTGAAGTCCTTGGTATGTGACTAAATAGAAGTACTAACAGAATTAGACACTGGAGCTTATTTCATCTTCCATTATCTAATAGGATTTGGTAGGAAGCTTGTGAAAAATTGTAGACCATGTTCTCAGACTTACAAGGCTGCATGAAGAATTATTCCATAATGGAAAAATTGTACATTCAACTCAGGAGCAGAATTAGATTAATAATGGTGTAATAAATATAATAGTGACAGGATATAAGCCTCCAAAAAATCCTCAGAGCAAAGAATGACAAATTCCTAATTTATGAGTTGGATCCAAAGAAAAACTAAATGCTACAAGGAAGCTGTAAAATTGTGGCCTTTATGGCAGCTTGTTCAGCACAGCCTGCATCTTTAGAGTAATTCAGGTGCTTCAATACACATGTTAATTTTTCTGTTAATCTAATTATCCTTCTTGGCCTTTCCTAGATACTGGAGAAGGACTGAGATTTGTCTTTTGTCATATCTACCATACCAGTGTGGATGTCTTAAGTAGTCTATAAACTCTAAAATGACACAGAGAACCCAAGTTTTGGCAAATGAATCAAATAAGTGTCTATGCAATACCAGTATGTGATCACCTGGAACAAGATTCTCTCTTTTAGACTATGCTGTTTCATATTTTGTGCTCATTCTTGTGTAGCAGAATGCTGCTTTAGTAAGAGTATTACAAATGATGTAATCAACAGAATTCTTTTTCCACTCTTGTTTGTGTTACATTAAAGCTTATAGAAAGTAGATAGCACGCATGTGACTGCACTTCACAAGGAATATGGCTTTATATGGCAAATATGAGAATATAGGTGATTGCATTAGTAAATATTTATAGGAAGGTATAAAGCTGCTTTTGTTTGTTTAATTACACAACTGTCTCTTCTGCCTCTTTTCTGACATAGAAGTTGTACCAAAATGTACTTATGCCAGAAATTATAGCAATCAGTAACTCTTAGGAATAGGAGTAAGCCACCTGGGAAAGACAGCTTGTTGGGATAATGTACTTAGTTGGTATCTTGTTCAGAATAACTGATCACTTTACTCCTACAGAGAGGATGTACTCTCATTACTCAGCAGGAAGGTCTATTATTCACTGTTATCTAGGATGCTAGCGTGCAGAAAGGTGTCAGAGGGATCTGTATTTTCTGTAGTGCTTTGACATTATTACAAAAAAGATTGAAATATATGAAAACTATTATTTTTGAAACAGCAAATAAGAGGTATAATTTAAATGTTTAAATATCAGGATTCAAAAAGAAGATTAGATAAACACGCTGCAAAACTGAGAAAGAATGCTGGAGCTGCTAGGGAAGCAAACTACTAAACCAGAGAAAATGACAGCTACGTAACCAGTTTATACTATAGATGCAATGTAAGTCAAATACTTGTTCCTAAGTCCTGTAAGTGCCAACTCACTCTTTTCTGGCCTAGGACTCTAACGCAGATAGCAGAGTGAGGAGAGAAGGACAAGAAAGTGCTAACGTGCAAAAAAAAATACAAACTAAAACCTTAATCTTTTTTCCCTTGGGAAGAATTAAAAAATGTTTTATATTGCTGCTGAATCCTGATATATATACTAGTTCACATGACATTTTTTAAGGAGCTGAAAGATGAAAAGCTTAGGTTGCAGCATGCAGACTTACTGAAACACTGGAGTTTTCATCTGTAGAGGAAACAGCTCCACCTATTTCTGACAAGATCAATTTTTTTCTACTGCATTGGAAGGCTAAGAAATGTATGGCAGCAGATTTATGGCAGAAAAAATATAGTTTTCAGTTTGTGTCCTGCAGGACACAAGAGTTGGCAGGATGTCAACTGGAAGGCTCTTTGAGCAGATGGGTTGGTAGAGTAAGAATGATTTCAGTAATAATGCTTCCTTTGCAGGATGTGTTAATTTTGATAGTGTTAGAAAAATAAACAAATAGAATCAGATAAAAATGAATGTAACTTTGTTCTAAACTTGTTAGGATTGATCTGGGAAGATAATGAGTGCTCTCCACATACAGTGGCCAACCCCAACTGGCCTACCAATATAAGAGTTTTAAAAGTCCTGAAAATTTTCAAAGCATTTCACCTTCTAGACAGATTAGGTGACTGAAGTAGTTTTTCCCAGTACTCAAGGTGAGGCTGCACCGATGCTGAATAGAGTGGGAGAATCACTTCTTTTGACCTTCTGTCTGTGCTGTGTTTAATGCACCCCAAAAGGGGTTTGCCCTTTGGCTGCCAGGCACACTGCTGGCTCATGCTGAGCTGCTATCACCAGCACCCCCATACCTCTTCCTGCTGAGCTTCCCTGCTGATTGCTTCCTACTCTCCAATCACATGCCTCCCATTCTTTGGCTGTAGTGGCATTGCTCTGTTATAGATGCAGCACCCAGTGTTTTCCTTTGTTGAAAACTTTATGACATTGCTGATTGCCCAATGCTCCAAACCATCTAGAACCCTGTTATGGTTTTATGATTTTCAGTTACTGGTATTCCACATCATAACATCATGTAGTGCATGTACCTTGTTCTCAGAAGAGACGAACTACTACACTTCCCAGGGGACTTTGCTCCCCTGTTACCGTTTTCTGGTCAGAGGGAAAGATAAAGACTCGCAGATCACAAGACCTGCTTTCTCTTTCCGCCGGTCTCTTGACCCAGCAGCATCTCACTCCCCAGCCATCTCACCGTCGGTACTAGAGTAAGGCCTACCTTAACTCTGGACACACTCTCTCATTTTATTGGATTTATTAGCTTAAATTGTAATTATATTGTATTGTAGTGTGTTATTTTGCATTCAGATATCTTATTTAGTAAATTAGTTTGTTTCTCTTCAGATTGTTGCCGCTGTTTTGTTCTCAGGCCCATCTTCCTACCCTTTTTCCCTTTTCCCTTTCCCAGAGCGTGGGTCCGTGGGTCCCCCATCCCATTCATCACGGAACCAGGCCAAACCTGCCCGTAAACCATTGACAAACCCTCTGCAAAGCCTCTTGTCCCTTGCAAGGAGTCAACAGCACTTGTTGGTTTAGTGCCATCAGTAAACTTGCTGAGGATGCACTCCATACTTGCAACATTTATAAAATGTTGAACAGAGGAATTATTCCCCTTTTAATCTACTTGCATCAGTTAGATAATCTCACAGACTGCACAAGCTATGTAGCTATTTGAATGATAGCAATAGATCAAAGATGAAAATGGATGAACTTGTTTTGAAATCTGCTTCTCTATGAAATAGTAGATGAAATATACAGGTATGCATATGCATACCGTTTATTTCTTTCATTTTAGATTCTGAGATAGTGTGTGGGATTGTTTGCTTTTTTCATCCCATAAAGGTGGCACTGGATTTTTTTTTCCAGGTTAAAAAAAAATCTTTCTGAGACTGTTACTTCCTTTCTACTTAAGTTCTTTTGGGGAAGAAATCATATTTTATATTAAAACTAGGTTTGAACAGTCTGCAAGTGCGAAACACAAAGTGGGAGAGATACAGAAATATACATCTTTATGGAATATGCTTGTGTCAAGCTCTGTAGATTTATTACTGACGCTGATCCATGTTAAGGATGCATTCATGAAGTAGCAGAGTAAGATATTCATTTGTTATTGCCTTTCACTATTTCTTAATACTTACAAATAATCTTACATTCATACATCTCAAACAAAGGAAAAAACTAAGCATTCTATTTTGTTTTTGATCTACAAATGCAAAGACCAGTTTATTACATATTACAATATACATATTGTAATATATATGTTATATATATTATATAAATTACCAGTATTATGACAGACAGACATTTCAATGGTAATTCATTTGTTTTCTGCATTTCACTTGTAAGTCTGTACTATTCCCAGCAGAGTTAAGAAGAATTTATTTGCATGAAAAAAGGTGACTACTAGCAAAATATATAGCAGCACCACTAAAACCAGCACATAGACTGAACTAAGATATGGTGATTCTGAGGATATAGAAAATGAAACTTCTAGATGAAAGAAGTTGCAGAGAGGTTGGTGCTCATCTCTTTTCTCAGGTAACAAGTAACGGAACACAAGAAAATGGCCCCAAGCTATGGCAAGGGAGGTCTAGATTAGTTATTAGGAAGACTATCTGTGAAAGACAAGAACTGTTTTTTCTTTTGCCTCAAAGTTTGCTTCATGATGCCTTCTTTTTGTGATAAGACTGTAACTGACAAATGCGAATTATCAAGGGGGGTGAGTAGCAGGTGCCAGGGTGCTTCTGCTTGTGATTGTAAAGATAAGCAGAAGCAGGACAAGCAGACTTTTTTTCGGGGGTGAGGCTTGAAGAAGCTGACCACTGCAAAAGGTGATAATGCTTGTGCTTGGCAACGAAGGCACCACTCCCTGCTGGCTTATCTGTTGGGCCAGGTGTGTCACACTAACAGAGAGAAAAGAAGAAAAAAAACTGTGAAGCGGGGGATAAAAGGTCCCCACTAAACTAAGAACTTTGGAGGAGAAGAACTCCAAAGAAATGAAACCTCTGGGGGAGAAGAACTCCCAAAGAAAGAAAATTTTGATGGAGGAGTTCCCTAAGAGAAAGAAGCCTCTTAGGAAAGAATCCCCCCAGGCCTGCTTGCTGAGAAGCTTCCTGGCTTTCTCCCATCCCCTGCAATGACTGCACGACTTCCTGAGATCAGCGGAGGCACTACAAACAATGCTGGGCCCACGGTAGTGACTCTCTCTCTCTCTTGCTTTCCACAAGGACTCCTTGCTTTTTCCTACCCCTTTTCTATCACCCGCCTTCCCTTCCCCTTCTCCCTAAGCAACTGGGATTTGTAATAAACTGGTTGGGCTAGCATTTGACCTGTTGTGTCTTAATCACGCTGTCAGCTATACACATATTAAAAGAACCTCCTCTCCCTCCGATAAATTGGAGCGAGACACTATTAATGATTATTATATAGAGGGCAGTTATTATTATATAGAGGGCAGTTAAGTATTGGAGTCCTCAACTCTGGAGACATTTAAGAGATGGGTGAACATGGCACTAAGGGACATGCTTTAGTGATTTGACTTGTTCATTCAAGTTGATAGTTGGATGTGATGATCTTGAAGTTTTTTCAGCCAAGATGATTCTAATATTCTACATCTAATGAACATTAATAGAAATGCCTACCCAACATGAATGTAAAGTTGATGAATTTATGTTAAATCAAACTAACATTGGTTGAAATAAATAGTAACCATTTAATTCCATGTCTATTCACCTTCTTCTATGTTCTACTGTTCTTCATTCTCTGGATGTCTAGGTTAGCTTTCATTTTCATTAATGACTCTTCACTTTTGAAGAAATGTATATGGGAGGTGGAATTTATCAGGAAAAATGAATTGCCATTAAATATTGCTATTAAATAGCTGATTGGAACTTTATTCTTTATGACTGAAATACATGTTTTAAAATTTAAAACATCAAAAGCAAGCTACAGTGTGTTTATAATTAAAAAAAATTCATAACTAAAATATTTAAACAATTATAGAAAACTGATGAATATTATTAATTCCATCTGAATTTGTGCATTCTCTTACTTCTTGAAATGTATTTTATATGCATGCTACGATTTAATGTTTTGGTAAAATAGGCACTAAAAAAAAAGCTATTAAAGGAAAGAGGAAAAAAGGTAAGGGAGGAAAGGATACCTGGAGAACTCTTCTGGAATCCCAAGGAAATTTTATGAAATGTAAATATTATTTTTATAAAAGATAAGAAATATCAGAGACTGAAGCAAGAAAGGCAAAGGTTAAAAAATGCTGCTAGTTTCTCCATGATCTTTAGACAGTTTGAATCTTAAATTACCATGTGCAGGGGAGTGGGAAGAACAAGGCTATTTGGAGTTGTCATTTATGGAATATAGGTATTAAATTTTCTGTTAGTTAAAATCAATCCAGTTTTGTTCAATACAGTTATCGCAGAATCACAGAACTGTAGGGGTTGAAATGGACCCCTGGAGATCACTGAGTCCAATCACACTGCTAATGCAGGTTCCCTACAGTAGGTCACACAGGAAAGCATCCAGGCCAGTCTTGAATACGTCTGGAGAAGGAGATTCCACAGCCTCTGTGGGCAGCTTGTTCCAGGGCTCTGTCACTGTCATAGTAAAGAAGATCTTCCTCACTTTCAGATGGAACTTCTTGTGTTCCAGTTTGTTCCCACTGCCCCCTGTCCTGTCACTGAGCACCACTGAAAAGAGCCTGGCCCCATCCACTTGACAGCCATCCCTTAGGTATTTATAAGTACTGATAAAATACCCCCTCAGTCTTCCCTTCTCCAGGCTGAACTGTCCTACATCTCTCAGACTTTCCTGAAGGGAAATGCTCCGGTATCTTAACCAACTTTGTGACCTTCCACTGGATTGTATCCAGAAGTTCCCTGTCTTTCTTGAACTGGGGAGCCCAGAATTGGACACCATACTCCAGATGTGGCCTCACCAGGGCAGAGTAGATGGGGAGGATCACCTCCCCTGACGCTGGCTGGACTCTTTTTAATGCACCCCAGGATATCACTGGCCTTCTCAGCCACAAGGGCACACTGAGGGTTCATGATCTACCTGTTGTCCACCATGATTCCTAAATCCTTCTCTACAGTGCTCCTTTCCAGGAGGTCTTCCAATAATCTATACTGATGCATACGGTTACTCCTCCTCATGTGCATGCTTCTACACTTGTCCTTGTTGAACCTTATCAGGTTTCTCTCTGCCCAGCTCTACAGTCTGCCTAGATCTTGCTGAATGGCAGCACATCTGTTGTGTCAGCCACTCTTCCCAACTTTGTATTGTGTTCATCCAGGTCACTGATGAAGATTTTGAACAAGACCAGACCCAGCACTGACCCCAGGGTCACCTCTTCTGTTGTTGTTTTACATAAAGTAACGACCTCATAAAAAAAGAAAGTGAAACATGAAATAATGTTTGAGAAAGATGATTAAGACAGCTCTATCAACTCTTTTCTCAACAAATTATGGCTGCAGGGATCTGTCAAGATTAAATTCAACTAAAGGCAAATATTACATATGGTAGATTGTTTATTTTCATGGAATCATAGAATTATAGATTCAGTTGGGTTGCAAGAGACCTCAAGGATCATCAAGCTCCAATTCCCTGGCCACAAGAAGAGTTGCCAAGCAGTAGATCAGTACTAGATCAGGTTGCCCAGTGCCCCATCCAGCTTGGCCTTAAATGTCTCCAGGCACGGGGCATCTAGAAACTCTCCAGGCAACCTGTTCCAGCACCTCACCACCCTGTCAGTGAAAAACTTCCCCCTGAAATCTAAACTAAATCTCCCTTCCTTTAACTTAAAACCATTCCTCCTTGTCCTATCACTATCTACCTGTATCAAAAATTGATTTCCTTCCTGTTTATATTATCTCTTTAAATACTGGAGGGCTGCAATGAGGTCTCCCTACAACCTCCTCTTCTTCAAACTGAACGAGTCCAGCTTCTTCAGCCTGTTTTCACAGGAGAAATACTCCAGCCCTCTGATCAGCTTCGTGGCCCTCCTCTGGCCCCACTCCAACAGGTCCACATCTTTCTTGTGCTGAGGGCCCCAGATCTGAACGCAGTACTGCAGACAAGGCCTGACAAGGGCAGAACAGAGAGGGACAATCACCTTCCTGCTGGCCACCTCTATTCTGATGGAACCCAGGATAGTGTAGGATTTCCAGGCTGCAAGAGCACACTGCTGGCTCATGTTTTTCATCAACTAGGATCACTAAGTCCTTCACAGCAGGGCTACTCTCAAGGAATTTTTCTTCCAGACTGTATACATATCTGGGATTACTGTGACCCAAGTGCAAACTTTTGTTGAACCTCATTAGCTTCATGTGGGCCAACCATTTTAACTCACCAAGGTTCTTCTGGATGGTATGATGGAGAGAGGCTCAGCAACCACATCAGCCTGCTCCCTTAGCACCCTGGGATGCATGTCATCTGGGTATGCTTTCTTACGTAGCACATCTGGAGAAATATCGTGAACCGTGATGATGTCTCTGGCTCTTAATCTGTGTTTAGTGAATAGAAGAGGGATGACTGACTGATCAGGAAGGAGGGTTAAGAATGTCTTTTTTAAGTGGCAGAAGTGGGTTGTCCTTGCTGAGCACTGCCTTACAGCATGTAAATCTAATGTTGCATTATTTCCATGGAAATTCCATGTGGTTCTTAGTTCAGAGGTGTGTCAGGGAGAGGAGGTGGGGATTGTTTACACGAAAATTATATTGAAGTGTACTTGAAATATTGGATTGGGTTAATACAGCAAGGTCACAGGAGATGCTGCAAGAGTAGTTTCTCGGATATGAGAACAGGGGCTTCCCCCATCTCAGATGGCAAGTTTCATCTGCCTCCAAAAGGAACCTGTTGGCCAAAGCTAAACCATCAGTGAGGCTGATGGAACCTCTATGGTAATATATTTTTAAAAAGGTAAAAAAAATACAATAAAGCATTTGTGAGAGAGAAGTAAGAAAATGTGAGAGAAGCAGCCCTGTAGGTACCAAGGTGAG
The DNA here is from genome assembly GCF_002078875.1 of Numida meleagris. Classification (NCBI taxonomy): domain Eukaryota; kingdom Metazoa; phylum Chordata; class Aves; order Galliformes; family Numididae; genus Numida; species Numida meleagris. Next base: position 50,273,477 of record NC_034438.1, on the reverse strand, counting down.
TGCAGGAGGTCAGGAGGTGCTCCAGACACAGAGCAGAAGCTCCCTGCAGCCCAGGAGAGGCCTGCAGGGGAGGAAGTTGTTCCTGTGAGAGTTAGATTGAGTTTTTGCAGTAGAAGCTTCTTATGTCAAAGTACAGGCCTTTACTAAATTTATAAGCTTTTTATAAGATGGCAGCATAGGTTGCTTTTCACAATAAGTTGCTGAGGCAGAAACTAGCACAAGATAGGGCAAATATTTTGCTTAAAAGCAGAAACTGGAGTGTTCTGACTAATCCAAGGTAAGGCAAGTCTGTAGGGTAGGCCTAGCACAGGACAGAATGATTCCAATAATCTTCATCTCCAGCACAGATTAGAACAAACGTGATAACCTTAACTTCTACAACAAATGCAATAACCTTATGAAATATTGCTCTCCTACCTCCATAAAGAGATACAAGATATTCTTAACAACAACAAGTTCGTAACAGACCTAATATGGAAATATTTTTAGTAATTGCATCAAGAAGATTGTGATGACTCTTTGTCCTCATACAGCAGTTCCTCTCAGCCTTTCACGCTATGTTGAGCAATACTTTGTGTTCAGTCCTTCATATCCTGCAGTACAGGGCTTTCCTGATGCACAGCCCATTGCACCCACTACCTTTTAGACATAGCTCCTTTTGTTGACTCACTATCTTCAATAGTTTATGCAGGCAGTGAAGGAGCAGAGTAAAATAAGAAATGCAGAGGAGGCAAAGAAGGTGATGAAGACTAATGAGGAGCTAAGAAATGAAGGGAAATGAAAAGAGGTGCTTGGATAGAAGGAGAGCTTCTCTGAATCACAGAAAATTGATAGGAAGATCTACATGTCTAGAAGTCAAAGAGTTCCTGGTTCTTCTTTCTTTTGGGAGATAATTAATTTTACTTTTATAGTGAGACCAGAATTTAAGCACAAAAGTATTCTGTGAGTAATTCCATCTCTCTTTAGGAAATAGTTTGAATGTGTTCTAATGACTTCCAGAGTCAAGACTTCATATTTCAAGTTTAACTTGGAGAGAATCTTTATCCCTGCAGTATATAGCCCTGAAAATCAGGAGCTGTATGATGAAGAGTTGAACATATAATTTACTGCAAAATGTGGTATACGAATGTAGTATATACTTCTGTTAGACTTCAAGTCCATACAGGCAACTCTTAGCAGAAATCCATCAGATATGTTTTAGTGTTATTATCTATTTTCATTTTTGGTAATTGTAGAAATACACTGTAAAATCTACTTAGAAATAATGATCTTCTGTCATTTCTCCACTCCTTCTCCTCCTTTCCTATTTTCATGGATGGATGTAAAATAGGAGTAATTTGTCATCAATAAACCTAATTTTCTGAATAGATAAAGAGCTAAACAGAATTCAGGATTACAATGTTAAAATGTAAGATATCAACGTTGCAGTACTGTAGTCTCAGAAGTGATTTTGTTTGTTCCATGGATTCAGTTTAACCAAGTTTCAGGCTGTTTTCAGAAGTGTAAATGAGGCTCTTCACAATAGCACAGAACTTTGTTTTTTTACTTGATATTCTCCAGTGCTTTTTCCAATTTCCTTCTAAAATGCTTGAGCTTCCAGTATATCCAAAGGACATTATCTGATAGCTTCAAAGCTTCTGGTCCCTCATCCACGCAGTGCAACAAAATTGTTTTAGATTCTATGAGTTATATTGGCTTTCTAGATCATATGGGGAAACTTGTTTTGATCATCATCATGAATTTTGCTTTATCATTCCATTACTTGTAGCTCCACATAGATTGATTATGTCAACTAATGAAGAGAGCATGATCCTATTCCACTGATGTAAAAAAAAAATTGACACTTTTTTTGTTACTGCTGGGAAATTTCAAGCAAGTTTCTCTCTACGTTGCCTCTTATTTTCTCAGCATGTAATAATTGTCTTGGTCTTCTTTATTTGTTTAATAAAAGGCATTAATAAGGAACTATTAAAAATGTTCGATGGTTGAGGGTTTTATGGTGTGAGAGAAAAGGAAGTGGGGAAGAACTTTGCAGTGAACTGCTTAGAATCATAAAATGGCTTAGGTTGGAAGAAACCTCAAAGATGATGCAGTTACAACACCCCCCTCCATGGACAGGGACACCTTTCACCAGATCAGGCTGCCCAAAGCCCCATCCAGCCTGGCTTAAGCACTTCCAGAAATGGGGTACCTATAGTTTCTCTGGCAACCTGCTCAAGTGCTTCACTACCTTCATAATGAAGAAGTTCTTCCATATATCTTATCTAAACTTTTTTTTCTTCCTAGCTTAAAACTGTTAACCCTTGTCCTACAGCTACTTTCCCTGAAAAGCAGTCTTTCTCCATCTTTCTTATAGGCCTCCTTTAAGTGCTGGAAGACCAGCATAAGATCCCTCCAAAACCACCTCTTTTCCAGGTTAAATAACTACAATTTTCTCAGTTTCTCCTCACAGGATTTCATTTTGGTTTAATCTGTGCCATTATTTCTATTTTTATTTATTTATTTTTGAGCTCTGAATTAACAATTTATTATTCACAAATCTCGAAAAAGATGCACAGTACGTCAGAGGATCATATTCTACATGTTCCTCTTGCAAATGTTGGAAGAAACCAAGTAATTTACATAGAATCATAGAATCATGGTATCATAAAATGGCTTAGGTTGGAAGGGACATCTAGGATCATCTAGTTCCAACCCCCCTGCTATAGCCAGGGATATCTCCCACTGGACCACGTTGCTTAAAATCCCATCCAGCCTGGCCTTGAATGCTCCCAGGGAGGGACCATCCACAACCTCACTAGGCAACCTGTTCCAGTGTCTCACCATTCTCACAGTAAATAATTTCTTCCTGATATCTAGTCTAAATCTACCCTCTTCCAGTTTAAAGCCATTTCCCCTTGTCCTGTCACTACCTGCCCTTATAAAAAGTCCCTCCCCAGCTTTCCTGTAGGCTCCCTTCTGGTACTGGAAGGTTGCTGTAAGGTCTCCTTGGAGCTAGGAAAGAAGAGAAAGCTTCTCCAGGCTGAAGAGCCCCAGCTCTCTCTGCTTGTCCTCACAAGGGAGATGCTCACGCCCTCTGATCATCTTTATTGCCTTCCTCTGTACCTGCTTCAAGGAAGCACATGAGGTTTAACAAGAGAAAATGTAGAGTCTTGCACCTAGGGAGGAATAACTGCATGTACCAGTACAGGTTGGGGGATGACCTGCTGGAGAGGAGCGCTGCAGAGAGGGACCTGAGGGTCCTGGTGGATTACAGGTTGGCCATGAGCTAGCAGTGTGCCCTGGTGGCCAAGAAGGCCAATGGGATCCTGGGGTGTATTAAAAAGAGCGTGGCCAGCAGGCCGAGGAAGGTGATCCTCCCCCTCTATTCTGCCCTCGTCAGGCCTCACCTGGAGTATAGTGTCCAGTTAGATAGGCTCCCCAGTACAAAAAACATAGGGATCTCCTGGAGAGAGTCCAACAGAGGACCACAAAGATGATAAATGGCCTGGAGCACCTCTCTTATGAGGAAAGGATGAGTGACCTCAGTCTGTTCAGCCTTGAGAAAAGAAGACTCACAGGGGATCTGATTAATATTTATAAATATCTAAGGTGTGGGAGGCCAGATTCTTTTTAGTGGTGTGTGGTGATAGGACAAGGGGAAACAGCCACAAACTGAAGCATAGGAAGTTCTGCACAAATGTGCATAAGAACTGAGGGTGGCAGAGCACTGGAACAGGCTGCCCAGAGAGGTGGTGGAGTCTCCTTCTCTGGAGATGCTGAAGACCCGCCTGGACACCTACGTGTGCAACCTGGTCTAGGGAGCTGTCACGGTTTTGTGATTTTCGGTTATTGGTATTCCGCATCATAACATCATGTAGTGAATGTACCTGGTTCTCAGAAGAGAAGGACTACTACGTTCCCCAAGTACTTGCAGATCACGAGACCTCGTCCCTTTTTTCCACCCGTCTCTCGTCTTGGCAGCACCTCGCTCTCCATCTGTCTTATTGTCGGTAATAGAGTAAGGCCTACCTTGATTTTGGGACATTCTCTCTCTCTGAATTGGATTTATCAGCTTAAACTATAATTATATTGTATTATAGTGTGTTGTTTTGCATTCTGATATCTTATTTAGTAAATTAGTTTGTTTCTCCTCAGATTGTTGCCGCTGTTCTTTGCTCTCAGGGCCATCTCCTTACCCTTTTCCCCTTTTCCCTTTTCCCGGGGCATGGGCCCGTGGGTCCCCTGTCCCCTTTGTCACAGCACTGGGCCAAACGCCCGTAAACCGTTGACAGGAGCCTGCTTTGGCAGGGGGGTTGGACAAGGTGATCTCTAGAGGTCCCTTCCAGCCCCTAGAATTCTGTGATTCTGCATGATTCTTGTGTTGGAGGCTCCAGAACTGGATGCAGTACTCGAGGTGGGGTCTCGAAAGAGGAGGGAGGAAGGGCAGAATCACTTCCCTCAACCTGTTGGTCACAATTCTCTTGATGCAACACAGGATTTTTTTGGCCAGTTCCTAGCCATTAGGAAGTATGCTGCCTCACTGGGACCCGGCTCAAGGACAGTGCCTGGAGACTCCCTAGTCTATTTTTCCCCTCTGATTATTAACCCTTACTGACAGTTCAGGCTGGCAGCAGTGACATCACTGAGAGAAGCCGGAGGGCTATCCAAAGGGACTTCAAGGAACTAGGGTGGTGTCAGCAGTTTACGGGCATTTGGCCCGGTTCCATGACGAAGGGGATGGGGAATCCACGGGTCCACGCCCCGGGAAAAGGGAAAAGGGGAAAAGGGGAAGGAGATGGCCCTGAGAGCAAAGAACAGCGGCAACAATCTGAGGAGAAACAAACTAATTTACTAAATAAAATATCGGAATGCAAAACA
>NC_034438.1:50251236-50266932 GCF_002078875.1 Numida meleagris | reverse complement strand
TGAGGATAAGGAAAAGGCTAAGGTTCTCAATGACTTCTTTATACATGGCTTTAAAAGTCAGATCAGTTATCCTTGGGGTGCACTACTCTCTGACCTGGAAGTCTGAGATAGGGAACAGAATAAAGATCCACCTCAATTCAGATGGAAACAGTTAGATACCTACTACTCCATGTGGACTCTCAGAAGTCAGTGGGACCAGATAGGATCCACCCAAGGATGCTGAGTGAGCTAGCAGAAGTGATAGCCAAGCAGCTTTCCACCACCTATCAGCGTTCCTGGTCAAACAGGGAGGTGGCAGAGGTTTGGAGGCTTGCCAGTGTGACTCTCATCTGCAAGAAGGGCCATAAGGAGAATGTGGGGAAGTACAGGCCTGACAGTCTGACCTCAGTGCCAGGAAAGGTTATGGAACAGATCATCTTGTGGGAGACTACACAGCATGTGCTAGACAACCAGGGGATCAGTCCTAGCCAGCATGGGTTCATGAAAGGCAGGTCCTACTTGACCAACCTGATCTCCTTCCGTGATTAAGGGACCCACCTTGTGAATGAGGGAAAGGTTGCTGACATAGTCTTCAGTCATGGTTTTATGATTTTCATTACTGCTGGTCCACATCATAACATCATGTAGTACATTGGGAGTTAAAGTGTTAATGCTGCAGTTCCATGGATTGTTGACAGTTCAGTTTTACCTGTCTCAGAAGAGAAAAACTACAGTTCCCAGAGAACTTCACTGTTCTATTTCCATTTTGCGTTCAGAGGGAAGGATAAAATTATGTAGGAGTCACAAGTCTTCTCTTCTTTCTGCTCGTCTCCGTGGTCTGTGCTCCCTCACCATCTTGCCTTCAGCATCAGAGTAAGGCCTTTGCTTTTTGGACACTCTCTCTCTCATTTTGATTTATTAGCTTCAATTCATAGAATCATAGAATGGCCTGGGATGAAAAGAACCTCAAAGATCATTGAGTTTCAACCCCCTGCTGAGTGCAGGGTCACCAACCACTAGACCAGGCTGCCCAGAGCCATGTCCAGCCTGGCCTTGAATGCCTCCAGGGACGGGGCATCCACAACCTCCCTAGGCAACCTGTTCCAGTGCATCACCATCTTCTGAGTGAAAAACTTCCTCCTAATATCTAACCTAAATCTCCCCTGTCTCAGTTTAAAACCATTCCCCCTTGTCCTATCCACCCTCGTAAACAATTGTTCTCATATGCTCACTTCAAGTATTGGAAGGCCACAATGAGGTCTCCCTGGAGCCTTCTCTTCTCCACCCTAAACAAGCCCAGTTCCCTCAACCTTTCTTCATAGGAGAGGTGCTCCAGCCCTCTGATCATCCTGGTGGCCCTCCTCTGGACCCGCTCCAAGAGCTCCACATCCTTCTTATGCTGGGAGCCCCAGGCCTGGACACAGTACTCCAGATGGGGCCCCACAAGAGCTGAGTAGAGGGGGACAATCACCTCTCTGTCTCTGCTGGCCACTCCTCTTTTAATGTAGCCCAGAACATAGTTGGCCTTCTGGGCTGCCAGAATTCCAATTATATAGTATTATACTGTGTGAGCTTGCATTCCACTATCACATAAATATTACAATAAATATTTAGAAAAATACATCAGCAGTAAGAGGAGGGCTAGGGAGAATTTCCATCCCTTGTTGGACACTGAGGGCAACACGATGACCAAGGATCAGGATAGGGCTGAGGTACTTAATGCCTTCTTCACCTCAGTCTTTAATAGTAAGACTAGTTGCGCCCTGGGCACACAGCCCCTTGAGTTGGTAGATGGGGATGGGGAACAGAATAGGCCATGCACAATCCACAATGAGATGGTTTTGGACCTGCTCCGAAAGCTGGACACTCACAAGTCCATGGGGCCAGATGGATTGCACCCTAGAGTGCTGAGGGAGTTGGTGGATGTGGATGCCAAGCCACACTCCATCATTCTTCGACAGTTCTGGCTAAAAGGGAATGTCCCAGTGGACTGAAGTCTGGCAAATGTGACGCCCATCTTCAAAAAGGGCCGGAAAGATGATTCTGGTAGCTACAGACCTATCAGTCTCACCTCAGTGCCAGGGAAGGTTATGGAACGGATAATCTCGAGAGCCATCATAGATCAATTAAAGGTCAACCAGGGGAGCAGACCCAGTCAGCATGGGTTTATGAATGGTAGATCCTTCTTGACAAACCTGATTTCATTCTATGACAAGGTGACCCCCTTAGTGGATGAAGGTAAGGCTGTCGATGTGGTCTACCTGGACTTCAGTAAAGCCTTTCACACTGTCCCCCACAACATCCTCGTGGAGAAGCTGGCTGGCCATGGTTTGGATGGGCATGCGCTCTGCTGGGTGAAACACTGGCTGGATGGCCAGGCCGAAAGAGTTGTGTTCAATGGAGTTAAATCCATTTGGTGGCCAGTTACGAGCAGTGTCCCCCAGGGCTCAGTACTGGTGCCACTCATATTCAACATCTTTATCAGTGGTCTTGATGAGGTAGTTGAGTGCATGCTCAGTAAGTTTGCAGATGACACCAAGCTGGGAGGGAGTGCTGATCTGCCGGAGGGTAGAAAGGCACTACAGAGGGACCTGGATAGACTGCATTGATGGGACAAGGCAAATGGTATGAGTTTCAATAGGGCCAAGTGTGGGGTCCTGCATTTTGGTCATAACAACCCCAGGCAACCCTACAGGCTTGGGGAGGAGTGGCTGGAAAGCTGCCTGATGGAAAGGGACCTTGGTGTGCTGTTGGACTGTCATCTGAATATGAGCCAGCACTGTGCCCAGGTGGCCAAGAAGGCCAATGGCATCCTGGCTTGTATCAAGGATGGTGTGGTGAGCAGGACTAGGGAAGTAATCCTGCCCCTGTACTCAGCACTGGTGAGGCCCCACCTCAAGTACTGTGTTCAGTTTTGGGTCCCTCACTACAGGAAAGACATGGAGGCCCTGGAATATGTTCAGAGAACAGCAATGAAGCTGGTGAGGGGTCTGAAGCACAAGTCTTTTGAGAAGCAGCTGAGGGAGCTGGGATTGTTCAGTCTGGAGAAGAGGAGGCTCAGGGGAGACCTTATCGCTCCCAATAACTATCTGAAAAGATATTGCAGCGAACTGGAGGTCAGCCTCTTCTCCAACATAACTAGCGATAGGACTAGAGGGAATGGTCTCAAGCTGCACCAGGGGAGACTCAGATTGGATATTATGAAAAATTTCTTCTCCAAAAGTGTGGTCAGGCTCTGGAATGAGCTGCCCAGGGAGGTGGCGGAGTCACTGTCCCTGAGGTGTTCAAGAAACGTTTGGATGTTGTACTGAGGGACATGGTTTAGTAGGAAATATTGGTGGTAGGTGGATGGTTGGACTGGATGATCTTGGAGGTCTTTTCCAACCTTGGTGATTCTATGATTCTATTCTATGATTCTATAATAAATTGCCATTTCTTTCACAGATGTTTTGTGAAGATCAGTGAATATATGCAAGGTACACAAGTATCGTATCAACAATCTGTTAAAGAGTTCACAGAAAGATTTAAATATTTAAGTATTCAGTGAGAGGCTTCTAGTAGCTTGCCTTAAATAAGTCATTGAGCCTTTAAAGGATAACAAAAAAGTAATGAAATGAAATATAAAATAATATAATAAAATAAAATATAATTCTGAGCATCAGGCCAGTATGCATTTTATATCAGTCCCAAAGAGGATTAAGGAGTCCAGCAAGGAAAAAGACTGGTGAGCATTAAATGAAGAACAATTTCCTTTTGCACATAAAGCTTTCTCTTGGACAACTGTGTTTGAATTTTTACTTGAGAATTATTAATTATTAATACTTTGTGCATACATAACATTGTTTCCTTTCTTGTTCAAGTCTCTTCCTTCTGAATAACACCTGGTCCACAGAAAACCCTTTAATAATAACATTTAAAATATATTCATAATTCAGGAATTCTTAGTTAACAGACATTTTGTGTCTTGCTATTCAGCCAAATGTACCTTATCATGTAAATAATTATTACAGTTCGGAATTTTTTTTTATTATTTTTTTTTTATTTTTTGCATATTACTGAACTGAAGCCACTCAAAATACTTGTCCTTCTTAACTGATCTAAAAGTTTTTAAATGTTTTACATCTCAATTAAGCCACAGTATACCAGTGTAAATAAAAACAAAGTACATACTGATTAAAGAATATGTAAAATTACCTGTACACTTGGGCTTTGCTAAACTTGCATCAAGAACTTACCTGCTTTGTCCACAGATTCTAAGTGAAATTTCCTTCCATATAAAGACAAAAATAAACTTTCAAGTGAAGTTATCCATTTATTTTTTTTTAGTAGGATTACTATGATTTATCCATAATTTTCCAGATATAAATAAGTCTGCATGCAGTGTATATTTGAGGTATGCAGGCATAGTAAGTATGGCACATAGATCGAATTTATAGTTTGTAAAATGTACGCACTGAAGTCAATACATGCAACTACAGTTGTTATTTGTCTAGAAAATCATATGAAATGTCTAGACAAAAACATAAATTGAATATACAGATATATAGAGAGAAATATAGAGAGAAATCTCCTCGTTTTGAAGGAATTCCTATGAAACATGAATGATACACTTCAGAGACTCTCCACCCCATCAGCAAGAGCTAGATTATAAATATCAAAGGATCTTTAATGAATTTAAGTTTCTCAATTATCAGAAATGAAGAGGAAAATAATTTAGTAAACCTGTAGGATGCTGACAGTATTGTGACATGTGCAGGTGAGGTTCATGTGCAGCCTAGATTTCTGTGAGCAGAAGTCAGTTCCAAAGTTGTCCCCCAAAATGAATATTCTACATTATTTATTTATCTTTTTAATCAAAAAGGGACATCAATAATTATTTAAAAATGTCATTTCTTTTTCTTTTTTTTTTTTTTTTAATTACTGAAATGCTTATGGCATATGTTTATGGCATTTTAATCTTTTCTTCACTACTCTGTTCTTGGGCTTTACCAAGTTTCAAGGCAAGAAATGGATTGTTTTTTGAACCCATTCGGCATTACCTTTTAAGAATACTATTTAAAAAAAATGCAGTAAGACCTTTGAAAGTACTAGAATAATGCAGTAGTAACATTTGTAATCACTGAGAACATTGTCTGTACTTCCAAACAAACTGATTTTCTCTTATAGTTGCCACCACGTTAACAAATTTTATTTAAGTAACTTGCATGAGTTTTGTAGAACAAGAATTTTTTCTTAAAAAAAAAAATTCAAATATTTCTGTAGAATAGCAAAGGAAAATACTGAGAATTATAAGAAGAAAACAATTTTAAAGTGCAGGTATCTGGAAGTAGTGGATTCTAGGCAGTAGCCCTTCAAATATTAGAAACAGTCCTATTCTCATTTCCAGTTAAAAGACAAAAAAAAGCTATTTGAACTGTGAGTAGTAAATGCTTTCGGTGGATTACTTTTATAATCCATAAACCATGAACTACGTCAAAAATTACTCTAAAAATAAGTTAATCAAGTCAAACAATAAATTACATTTGATATATTCAGAAAATGTTTCATGGCTGACTTGCAAAATAAAGCCTATACTGATTAGGTAAATTATTGTTTGTGAACTGGTAGCCCAGGTTTAATTGCTGACTCCTTTAAGGCTTAAGCTTGTGTGTATGGTGGTTTCCTGGACAGTTACAGGTTTTGCAGCAGCCTCTTTTCAGTCTGTTTGTTCTTGTATATATGTACATGCTGTGTGACAGATGGCAGCAGAGGGGAAGTCTGACAAAATGGCATCTGACATGGAAGCGTGGATGAAGCAAAAGTGTGTCACTGAATTACTTCATGAAGAAAAAATGACACTCACTGACATTCATCAACACTTGGTGAATGCTTATGGAGCCCAAACAGTGGACGCGAGCACAGTGAGGCGGTCGGTGGTGTGTTTCAGCAGCAGCTGCAGCAACATGAAAGACAAGCCATGTTCCAGATGGCCATGCAGATACTGTAAGCTTGGCATGCAGTCTCTTGTTCATCGTTGCCAAAAATGCATAGGTAATGGTGGTGACTATGTTGAAAACTCATGTTTTATAGTATAGAATTTGCTGTATCAAATAGTGTTATTGTGTATCATAGAATCATAGAATGGCTTGGGTTGGAAGGGACCTCAAGGAACATCAAGCTCCAACCCCCCTGCTACAAGCAGGGTCGGCAGCCTCCATATCTAATACTAGACCAGGCTGCCCAGGGCCCCATCCAACCTGGCCTTGAATATCTCCAGGGATGGGGCATCCACAATCCCTCTGCGCAGCCTGTTCCAGCACCTCACCACTCTCATAGTAAAGAACTTCCCCCTGATATCCAACCTAAATCGTCCCTCCTTCAACTGAAAACCATTTCCCCTTGTCCTGCCATTATCTACCTGTGCAAAGAGTTGACTCCCCTCCTGTTTGTTTCCCCTCCTTTAGGTCCTGGAAGGCTGCAGTGAGGTCATTCCACAGCCTTCTCTTCTCCAGGCTGAACAAGCCCAGCTCCCTCAGATTGTCTTCGTACGGGAGGTGCTCCAGCCCTCTGATCATCTTTGTGGCCCTCCTCTGGCCCCTCTGCAATAGCTCCCTGTCTTTCTTGTACTGGGGGCCCCAGACGTGGATACAGTACTCCAGATGGGGCCTCACCAGGGCAGAGTAGAGAGGGACAGTCACATCCCTCCCCCTGCTGGCCACCCCTCTTCTGATGGAGCCCAGGATAAAATTTGCATTCTGAGCTGCAAGAACACACTGCTGGCTCATGTTCAGTTTTTCATCCACCAGGATCCCCATGTCCTTCTCTGCAGGGCTACTCTCAAGGACTGCTCCTCCCAGTCTGTATACATGCCTGGGATTCCTCTGGCCCAAGTGCAAAACCTTGCACTTTGCTGTGTTGAACCTCATTAGATTCACCCACGCCAACCTTTTGAGTCTGCTGAGGTCCCTTTGAATGGCATCCCTTCCTTCCATTGTGTCAACTGCACCACTCACCTTGGTGTCATCAGCGAATTTCCTGAGGGTGCACTCAATTCCATCATCAAAATGTATCTTCATATGTGTTGTAGTTTCCATGGAAATAAATAGTAGGCATTACTTTTAGAGCAACCAATGTACATATATATATATATACATATACATATGTGTATATATATACACACATATATATTCACATATCTGTAACTTATTTATTTCAGTTTGTGCTAATACATCACCTTGAGATCTGTGTCCTGGACTTAGAGGTGGAGTTAACTGATTTCTCTGAAAAGGAAACCACAAAGAAGGATGCAGTAATAAAAAGTAGAGATTTGCTATAGACCCAAACCATTCTTATGAACCTTTAGACTCAGAATCAGAGAATAGCTTGAGTTGGAAGGGACCTAAAAGAACATTTACTTCCAACTCCCTAGCATGTGCGGCATTGCCACCCAGTAGATAAGGCTGCCCAGAGCCCCACCCAAACAGGCCTTGAACATCTCCAGGCACGGGGCATCCACAACCTCTTTGTGCAGCCTGTGCCAGTGCTTCATCACCTTCCGGAAAAAAATTACTTCCTAACTTCTAACCTAGGTCTCCCTTCTTACTAGTTTAAACCATTCTCCCCTTGTCTTATCGCTATCAGACCATGCAAAAAGTTGGGTTATAATCTTTTTATAAGCTCCCCTAACATAGCAGAAGGCTGAACAAGCCCAGCTTCCCCATTCTTCCCTCATAAGAGAGGTGCTCCAGCCCTCTGATTATCTTTGTGGCCTTTGCCTGGAACGAATCCAACAGCTGCATATCTTTCTTACACTGAGGCCCCAGGCTTGAACATAGTACCCCAGACAAGGCTTCACAAGTGCAGAGTAGAGAAGAACAATCTCCTCACCACCCTGCTGGCCACCTCTCTTCAGTCCAGGCTACTGTTGGCCTTCTGGGCTGCAAGTGCTCACTGCTGCCTCATGTCAAGCTTTTCATCCATCAGAACCCCCAAGTCCTTCTCCACAGGGCTGTTATCAATGAGTTGTTCTCTCAGTCTGTACACATATCTGGGACTGCCCTGACTGAAGTGCAAAACCTCACACTTTTCAAGCTTGTTCAGGTTCCTGTAATGGCATTCCTTCCTTCTGTTGTATCAAATGCACCACTCAGCTTGCTGTAGCCAACAAACTTGCTGAGGGTGCACTCGATTTCACTCTCTAGATCACTGATACAGATGTTGAAGAGCTCCAGTTCCAAGATGGATGCCTGCAGGACACCATTTACCATTGGCCTCCACCTGGATATAGAGCTGTTGGCTACAGTCCTGTGGTTGTGACCATAAAAGTGTAGTCACAGACCTTGGATGTAAAAGAGAGGCTGGGTAAAGGAAGACTTTCTGTTGGTCGAGGAGGATCTGATCAGAGAGCATCTAGACAAAATCAGTGCATACAAATCCATGGGCCCCGATGGGATGCATCCACATGTGCTGACGGAGCTAGCAGAGGTAACTGCTGAATCACTCTACATAATCTTTGAAAGATCTTGGCAAATGGGAGAGATGCTTGAAGACTAGAGGATAGTCTGTGTCACTCCAGTCTTCAAAAAGGCCAAGAAGGAGGATCTGGGATACTACAGGCCAGTCAGCCTCACCTCCATCTCTGGAAAGCTGATGGAACAACCTGTTCTGGATATCCTCTCCAAGCAATTGGAAGAGAAGGTTATCAGGAGTAGTCAGCATGTATTCACCAAAGAGAAATCATGCTTCACCACGCTGGTAGCCTTCTATGATGTCATCACTGGCTGGGTTGATGCAGGGAGAGCAGTGGATGTTGTCTATCTTGACTTCACCAAGGCGTTTGACACTGTCTCCCACAACACCCTTGTTATGAAACTTAGAAAATGTGAGATAGATGAGTGGATGGTGAGGTGGATTGAGAACTGGATGACTGGCAGAGCTCAGAGGGTTGTCATCAGTGATGCAGAGCCTGGTTGGAGGCCTGTAATTAAAGGTGTTTCCCAGGGGTCAGTGCTGGCTCTGGTCTTGTTCAACATCTTCATCAATGATCTGGATAAAGGGATAGAGTCCACCTTCAGAAGTTTGCCAATGAAACAAAGCTGGGAGGAGTGGCTCACACATCAGAAGGCTGTGCTACCGTTCAACAAGTCCTGCACAGACTGGAGAGTTGGGCATGGAGGAAACTGAAGGGGTTTAATAACTGTGGAATCTTGCACCTGCAGAGGAATAACCACCTGCATCAGTACAGGCTAGAGGATGACCTGCTGGAGAAGAGCTCTGTGGAGAAGGACCTGGGAGTCCTGGTAGACAACAGGTTGGCCATGAACCAGCAGTGTGCCCTTGTGGCTAAGAACGCCAGTGGTATCCCGGGGTGTATTAAAAAGAGCATGGCCAGCAGGTTGAGGAAGGTGATCCTCCTCTTCTACTCTGCCCTGGTGAGGCCACAGTTCTGGGCTCCCCAGTTCAAAAAATACAGGGAACTTCTGAAGACAGTCCAGCGAAGGACCACAAAGATGATAAAGAGCCTGGAGAATCTCCCATTTGAGGAAAGGCTGAGTAACCTGGGTCTCTTCAGCCTGGGGAAAAGAAGACTGAGAGGAGATCTGATAAATGTTTATAAATATCTAAATGGAGGTGGGAGGCAAATGGATGAGGCCAGGCTTTTCTCAGTGGTGTGTGGTGATAGAACAAGGAGTTACAGCCTAAAACTTGAATATAAGAAGTTCCATACTAACATGAGGAAGAATTTCTTCACAGTAAAGGTGAGAGAGCACTGGAACAGGTTGCCCAGAGAGGTTGTGGAATCTCCTTCTATGGAGATATTCAAATCTGTCTGGACACCTACCTGTGAGACCTATTGTAGGGTACCTGCTTTAGCAGGGGGGTTGGACTCAATAACCTCTTGATGTTCCTTCCAACTCCTGTGATTCTGTGATTCTGTGCAGTGATTTACACTCTGAAGAACTGCATCATCTTGTCAGAGGCACTTCATTATTTTTGCTCAGACATGACACTGACAAGTGTTATTGCATGCTAAAAGCTGTGGCCAAAGACAGCTGGACCATTAAACACCTACCTAGACCCATTTGGGAAAAATCATTATAGTGACTTGTTTCAGATGAATATAATCTATTAAATATGCTGTGAGCTACAACTGTCTGCATAAAACAACCAACAAGCCATAGAAGCCCTTTTCTCCTCTCTGACCTTTCCAGTTGATGTGTTTATTTGCCTTACCTAGCTTCTGTATTTCATGTTCATTTTGAATTAGCGCATCTCAGTAAAATGCTGTCTGCTTATTCTTTTGGATCATTAATACTGGAGTTAAATGAACCAAAGACTACTGCCAATGTGGTGATCCTGACCAGAGTACCACTGTGCATTGACGAGCTGATGATTCACACCAGGGCCAACTCAAGTTTCCCCAGGCCATCCCTGTGCAGCCTTCAGGACTGTTCTGTGCCGCATAAATCTCTTGGCCCCTGTGCAGCTCCCACCAGTTTCCAGTTGCTACCAGTGATAATGACTGCTGTGTGCTCTTACCTTTATCTAACAGAACAGCAAGAAGTTTACATGACAGCATCAGTTCTGCTTGACAGTAGAAATGATGAGCAGAGGTACTTTCTTGTAAGAAAATCATATAACAGCTCAATTAACTGGATTTGCTAAGGATTGGGCCCGCTCAGCTTGAATCAGAAGCCTCTGCGTTGCCACACAGCCTGAGTTTCCAGCATTTAAGGTATGGATATCCAACCTGTTAGCTTTCTTGGGCTGCACTTAGTGAACAGGAATAGGCCATAGGTTGCTCCAAAAGTAAAGCTTCCTTTTTTATTTCCATGTTAATTACAACCCATACAAAGAGCATGATAGCACTACTTGATAAAGCAAATTCTGAGCTACAAAACACTATTTTTCAGCATTGTTACCATGATTAACTATGCATTTTTGCTAGCCATGAAGAAGAGCCTGCGTGCTATGCTCCTAAAGATCTGCATCAGCAGAAGTGACCCACTGTTCCACAGCTGCTATAATGGTATCACTGCTGCTGAAATGCATCACCCATCATCTCACTGTGCTGTCATCCACTGTTTGGTACCCATAAACATTCAGCAAGTGTCAATAAATGTCAGTGGGTTCCATTGTTTCTGCACAAAGGAATTCATTGAGACACCTTTGGCTCATACGCCCTTCCATGTCAGATGCCACTCTGTCAGACTGCCTCCCCTCTGCCATCTGTCACATGACAACAAATGTACAGAACGACAACAAAAACGCAACAGAATATTGGTGGAAAGGTTCAACCTCTACTGCCATACCACCAACATCCACCTCTGTACGTTCCTCACAAGAGGAAGCACAGCTGCATATTTGCTGTTGTTCACAGGACTGTGTTTAGCCAATGTATCACAATGCATAAAATTATTTGCCATAACTTGAGCCAGCACTGCGCTGTGCCCTCCTCATGCCCTGGTTTCAGCCCACATAGTGCCAGTTGCACACCGATGTGTGGTTGTTGTGTGCAATGGGTGCATTCTCAGGGCCAGGGCAGGCTGGTTTGTGGGGTAGAGTCACTGCCATGATGGCATGGGGTAGGGGTGGTCGCAGGATGGGCTGAGCTGGGCTGCATGCAGTTGAACATGCCTGATCTAAGGGGAAATATGATCATCCATATTACCTTCTTATAGCATTAGCTCTAACAAACAGCCTTGTGAATGATATCTTTCTTACTGGGGTTGTTTCAGATCAGCACCTCCTATTCCAAAACGCTGGACTTCTGCCATGCCTTCTTGTGTTGAGACATACCACTCCTGCTCAGATAATCAGCTCACTTCTCTGCATCTCAGTGTGAATTGAGCCTTTCATGTGTGCTTGTGTGCTTTACAGCTACTCCTCCAACACTTATTTTAGCAAGAATCAACTTTCTTTAGATATGGTCATTCTTTTTATTTGATAAACAGAAGTTCACAAAGAAAGAACTTCTTTAAGAACTTCTTTCTGGTCTGTTTAGTTTTTAATATCAGATGGACTTCCTTGAAAAATACTCCTTCAGCACAGCAGAGCTGCAGCAAAAACCACACTACATGTAATTTCTGTTTAATTGAAGACCCCCACACTCCTTTTCATCGCACCACCTCTTTCTAATCTAAATCAGTCTAAGCCTAAAATAGGAGTAAATGAGAACTCATATAAAGTCCATATTTCTTCATGTGTTGCTTAACACCACCAATACTAGTGACTGTTTTAATTCCAGCTTTTGACAGAAAAAAAACTTTGGAGCTCTGCATGAAAGCTGACTTTACAGCCTGTAACTATGAAACAACTTGTTTCCCCCACTTCTCAGTATAAAAAATTTCTAGGCAGTGGTGGCTAAATAAGGGATTATAGAACAAGAACTCTTGGTATGCCTGAGGAAGGCAGATCGGTTTTGTACGAAAGGAAAACATTCCATGCAATTTATTTTTAGACAGGAGCATAGCCTTTTTTCATGTGCAGTTCTGTGAATGAGAAGAAAAATATCTACCTTGGGTGCACTAAACTCTGTTCCAGCACATTTTCACTGCTACTTTGTGTTGTTAAAATTAATCTTCAGAATGTACTAAGAGTGGTTTAGAAAGAGATTTTTCACAAATTACTTTCTCTCTCTGTTGACTTGGTATAGAAGGTGTAGCACAGAATATGCAGATGAGTATTTCACAAGGGTATCTGAAAGCATAAGGAGAGATTTATGATCTATAATAGTAATGTCTTATCTCAGTGGGACTGCCTGTCTCCCAGCATTATATTTCTCAGATCAAGAATGGGCAACTGAATCAAGCCTTGTATCTTTCTCCCAACAAAATGAAAAGGTTGTAGTTTCAAAGATTGAACAGTTGCCCTGTGAGATTCTTAAGGCTCTTGCACCAATTATGCACATCATTCTCAAGGGTCTCCACTGGATTTTAATGCCTTAAGCCTTCTGACAAAATCCAGAAGATACCTACATAATCTTTACTGGGATGTCTGAAACTCTTCAAAATGTGAATAAAGAGATGCTAGATTGGCTTGAAAATTGAAAGATCATTAATACTGGAAAGAAATTTCACTAATTATTGAAAAAAGTAAAACTGAACTGTTTCTGCAAATTATGGACTTATTTTTTCATACTCACTAGTGACAGAATCGTGGCTAGTAAATTCTCCAAAGTAACTAGATTATAGAATCATAGAATCATAGCATTGCCAAGGTTGGAAAAGATCTCCAAGGTCATCCAGTCAAACTGCCCACCTACCACCAATATTTCCCACCAAACTATGTCCCTCAGAACAACATCTAAACATTTCTTGAACACCTCAGGGACAGTGACTCCACCAGCTCCCTGGACAGCCTGTGCCAGTGCCTGACCACACTTTTGGAGAAGAAATTTTTCATAATATCCAATCTGAGTCTCCCCTGGTGCAACTTGAGACCATTCCCTCTAGTCCAATCACTAGTTATGTTGGAGATGAGGCTGACCCCCAACTCACCACAACCTCCCTTCAGGTAGTTGTAGAGAACAATAAGGTCTCCCCTGAGCCTCCTCTTCTCCAGACTGAACAATCCCAGCTCCCTCAGCTTCTCCTCAAAAGTCTTGTGCTTCAGACCCCTCACCAGCTTCATTGCTGTTCTCTGAACACACTCCAGGGCCTTCCTGTAGTGAGGGGCCCAAAACTGAACTCAGGACACGAGGTGTGACCTCACCACAGCTGACTACAGAGGGATAATCACTTCCCTGCTCCTGCTGGCAAGACCATTTCTGATACAAGCCAGGATGCTATTGGCCTTCTTGGCCACCTGGGCAAGCTGCTTGCTCCTGTTTAGCAGAGCATTAACCTATGCCACCCAGGCCCATTTCCTCTATACAGTCTTCCAGCCACTCTGCCCCAAGCCTGTAGCATTGCCTGGGGTTGCTGTGGCCAAAGTGCAGGACCCATCACTTGGTCCTGTTGAACTTCATCAGCTTCAGCTCAGTGATCCAGCCTGTCCAGATCCCTCTGAAGGGCCTTCCTACCCCCAAGGAGATCAACATTTCCTCCCAACATGCTGTCATCTGCAAACTTACTGAAGGTGCACGCAGTGCCCTCGTCCAGGTCATCAAGAGTTCTATTGAACGAGACATGCCCCAGTACTGACCACTGGGGAACACCACTTGTGACTGGTTGCCAGCTGGGTTTAACACCATTCCTCACCACTCTTTGGGCCTGGCCCTCCAGCCAGTTCTTTACACAGCAAAGTGTATCTGTCCAAGCTGGAGCTGTCAGTTTCTCCAGGAGAATACTGTGATAGACAGTGTGAAAGGCTTTGCTGGAGTCTAGGTAGATTACATCAATAGCCTTTCCCTCATCTCCCAGGTGGTCACTGGATCACAGAAGTAGATCAGGTTGGTCACACAGGACCTGCCTTTCAAAGAATCCATGCTGGCTAGGACTGATCCCCTGGTTGTCTAGCACATGCTGTGTAGTCTCCCACAAGATGATCTACTTCCTAACCTTTCTTGGCACTGAGGTCAGGCTGACAAGTCTGTAGCTCCTCAAATCCTCTTTATGACCCTTCTTGTGGATGGGGGTCACACTGGCAAGCCTCCAGTCCGCTGCCACCTCTCCAGTTGACCAGGAATGCTGATAGATTGTGGAAAGTGGCTTGGCTATCATCTCTGCCAGCTCACTCAGCACCCTTGGGTGGATAATAATTTCCTTTGAAGGAAATAGCATTACATATCCAGGAATTCTGGGACTATTTTATCAGAATTCATTGAATGGAAAAAAAAAAATTAGCTGTGTTTCTCTACATGCTTTTTGTTCTTAGGCCTCAAACTTAAATTTAGCTGCAATCCTGAGAGATAGAAATGAAAGTATTGCTTTCTGATCCAATATGTGCCCAGTTTGCTACGTTTTCTATATTTAGCAATGTAATTAGTAATTGTTAATCCCCAGTGTTACAAATGTTAAACTTGAATTTTAGCAAGTGAACTCCTTGAACTGCAAATGAACAGTGACTTCCCTCAGAAGAATCTAAACTTTTGAAGGTCACTGGTGAGTATCAGGAACACGGCATTCTTCTACCCTTGTGACATCAGTATTGAGAAGTACATATTGGTATAATTAAAAAATAAAAAATTCTTATGTGGAGTGGTAGAGCAAAAGTTTTATGACTGTTAGTGACCAAATACTTTAAAGTATCTACCTAAAAGATTTAAGATTTTTTTTCCTTATTGGTTGTCATTAAAATGAAAAAGAAATGTGCCAAATATGCATCTCACCATGTTTTGGAAAGATGATTATTTTTTTGTCTTTCAAAACTGTTTTGTCTTAATTTTTCTGTACATTTAAAATATGGCATGATATCAAGTGCAATACAATCACCTAATAAAGACAGATTGGTAATTTTAATTAACATGTAATGAATGGTATTTTATTTCATCAGCTGTTTGTTGTTTATATTCTACAGCAGAACTGTCTAGAATCACTCTGGTGCTAAAAATAGCATCAAGTTACAAAAGTTACCTTTACACAATTACAATTATAATTATAATTACAATCGTAATTTATGTGGTATAAATACCATAGCTAAAATAATCCACTTCACTTAGCATAATCAAAATTGGGCAGCAAACAGCCTTGTTTCTGTCATTTCTGATCTGTACCAGAATGCTCATTAAAAAAGAAAGAAAGAAAGAAAGAAAGAAAGAAAGAAAGAAGGAAGGAAGGAAGGAAGGAAGGAAGGAAG
>NC_034438.1:50243229-50249516 GCF_002078875.1 Numida meleagris | reverse complement strand
GAAAGAAAGAAAGAAGGAAAGAAAGAAAGAAGGAAAGAAAGAAAGAAAGAAGGAAAGAAAGAAAGAAAGAAAGAAAGAAAGAAAGAAAGAAAGAAAGAAAGAAAGAAAGACAGAGGCGAAATGATTAAATAGAGATGTTTATGAAGATTTTGTCCTTTTCTTGAAACTTTGAGACAAATCAACCTGCCATTAAAACAAAGTTTCTATAAATACTATTACATCTGTTGACTCCATAGAACTTACATTAATTGATAACATTTTATGAAATGACCTTCTGTGACAATAAAACATAAGCCTTAAATACTACTTCCTTTTTTTTTTCTTTTGTGGAAAGGCTTGATAATGACTGTAAATTCATTCATAGAGCTTTTTATCTAGCAGCGTTTGCTGCAAGATGTCAATATTGACGTATGGTAGACAATTGCTTAACTTCTGAATACAGGCTGCTACTAGCGCTACAAGTACCTCTATTCCCCATAGCACTAGGGGATGGTACTGTTTCTGTGCACTGGAGGATCAGATAGGATTTGTATTATGTACTCAAGAATTAAGTATTGCAATGGATTCAGTACTAACCATGACATGTTTTCAAGCCTGTGGTGATCACCTGATAGATGCACCTCTTTGCACTCTGATGGTCTGGCATGAGAGTGAGCAGATTGTAAATCCAAGTACTTAGGAGTCCAAGCTGCAAGAGTTGTCAGATTTCTCCATTTATATGCACTTTATTCAGTGTCTGCAATAGTGTTAAATGTCAAGAGTGTTTACAATCTTAGAGTGTTAAAAGCGTGTTTACAATCTTTGCTTTATTCTGATTTCTGGAGGTCCTGACAGAGCTCTTGGACACTTATGTACAGTGTAGCTGGCAGTAGTCAGTTTAACACTTCGAGAATAATCAAGTCTATTTGCCATTAGCTGTGTAATTATTTCTGTCCAGAAATATGGTAGTTCTCCTTTTTCACATCTTCTGTAGTCTTGAGGGCAATTTTGATACCTGTATTCTTTCCCCTCCTTTTGTTATCTCTCACTTTTGTCTCTGCTTTTTACATAGCTCTGGTGCTGTTTTATAATCACTTGTTTCTCTTTATCTTCCACAGCACTGGAGTCAGTTCTCCCTTTAGATCTGTGATACATCAGAGTAAGTTTTCTCCTCCTGTTGGAGGTTGGAAGTTGTCCAGCCAGCTGCCTTGTTAACCGTCAGTAATCAATATATTTTTGACTATGTTCCTCATATGTGCAGAGAAGTGAAATAAATACTCATTACAGATTTTGCAATGGGAAACAAATAAAGCAGAAGGGGGAGGAGGGATTACTGAAGCATGCAAAACTATAAATAGAATATAATGAAAAATTAAGAAGAAATATTTCTCACTACCTAGTGTTTTTGAGAGAATTTATCTTTAAAAACAAGCATTTGCCCATGACAATTTTCTGCAAATAAAAGTTCAGGGTATAGCTGTCAAATTTCTCCAATTTTACTGCTGGCAGTTCAATTCTTAGCCAGATTCCCCCATAGACAGGCAGGTATCTTACACCTCATTATTAGTCAAAGTAAGTAATGATGAAGCATTCCATTTTTTTGTACCACTTGAACCCAACAGGCTGGCAGCTGATGACTGCACCAATGATTCACTGTGTTGGGTTACAGGACAGAGAATAGACACAATCAGAGGAAATGCCACACACCAGAAATCATGAACTCAGACCTCATGTTCCACGTGAATGGTAGCCTCCAAAAGTAAGAACATAAATTAAAACAAATAAATTACTCCTTTATATATATGGTTATTATTATTATTATTATTATTATTTGAAGAGGAAGCCAATATTTATTTATTTTAACAAACACATCCAAAAGAAATGAAAAAAAATCACCTGGATTACACAGTTTTTTATTGTTGTATTTTGAGGTGCTGTGCCATTGCCAGACGGTGAAAGGAAAATGAATTGACATCTGACACACTATGTAAGGATTTTCGTTCTTTCAACTTTGAGCACAATGGTTGAACCCATTTTCTGTCTGTAACAGAAGGTTACTGAAAAGCATGTTACTCTTTAGAGACTTGTCATCTTTCCTTAGCTATGAGTTCTAACTCAGATTTTACTGAGTCAAAAAGTCCACCACCAAAAAACAGTCAGAAGTTTCGGCTTACCCTTCTCATCTCTTTCTTCCAGTCACACACGGCTTCCTACAGTACAGCCTTTCTAGTTCCTTGCTCCTGAAAGTTCCTATGCTTGCATGGCACTCCACTGACTCATTTTATCACACATTCAACAGAAAACGATTTGCTTTTTCTGGCAAGTTGGCTTTCTGACAAATCACTGCTGAATAGGTAAGTGCTAGAGACAGCACAAAGAAAATAGTAGGAATATAACACTGGGACTAAGGAAAAAGGCTGGATTACTGTGGCCAGGAGACTAT
Source organism: Numida meleagris (assembly GCF_002078875.1). Taxonomy (NCBI): domain Eukaryota; kingdom Metazoa; phylum Chordata; class Aves; order Galliformes; family Numididae; genus Numida; species Numida meleagris. The sequence continues at coordinate 50,247,094 of NC_034438.1, read as the reverse complement.
GTTGGCTTAGATTTTGAATGGCCTATACAATCAATCTGCTTCTCATTGAAAACTCTCTCCACCTTACATCAGCCACAGAGCCTACAGAGTACTATCTTAATCAGGAGATGAAAGGTCAATTGCCCATTTGGCAGCAGCAGAACAGAAAACTGTTTTCTTTTCTGGTTTGCAGATTGCTAACAAAGAGACTCAAGAGCATTCAGACCCAGTAATTTTTGCACACATTACTTTAGAGAATGGTACAGACCATTAACTGCGATTAATAATTAATATGAAATGGGTGAGCTCAACATGTCATGCTACCTTCTCTGTTCTCAGGCTGACTGCATGAGCATAATACATCAACTATCCGCGAATAGCAAGCCTGCAAATTTTACAATCAAATTTACAATGTAACATTCATTATAAGGGTATCCTCAAGCAGCCAGGCTAAATCATCTCTTTTTATGGTTATTTATACAGTTAGATCTTAACCATTTCAGCAGTTCATAGCTGGTGAACAGAGTGTGAATACAGTCATACTGAGCTTAACTGGAGGAATGTTAACAGAAAATGTACCATTAGTACAACATATTATGTTGCTAGCGAAAGAAATAACCTCGCTTATCATGAAAAAGTCAAAATATTATTTAATGTCAACCACTGTACTCTTCTGAAGACTACGAAAACTTATGAGAAGATGAAGCACGTGGGATGATGATAGAAATAGACACCTGCTGATTCTCCAAAGAAATGCTTGGAAAAGACTGAGTGTTTCTGCTGTATACATTTCTAATAGGACGAGATATCATACCTGAACTCAGCACAGAGAGGCTAACTCAAAGCAGAAAGACTCTATGTTAGAACTTTATTAAACAAAGTTTATTTTAGAATTATTGCAGAGAATCTATTTTCTACAGTGAATCTTCTTAAGAGTTCGCTAATTTTTCAAACTTAGGAAGTGTCACATCAGTTCGTTACACTTCGAGTACTGGAATATCAATCTGGGTAGCTCAGAACTTTGGAAGGTTTGTGAGTTTACATGCAAGTAGGAGTGTAAACTGTGCTTTAGAGCCATAACATTATCTACGTGCACACTGTTAAAATACATGTAAAATTAATTTGTACTTCTCAGAAATAAGTTGTGTCTATAAAACTCAAAGAATCTTCTCAGCAGAATCTTGAAAGCATTTTCCAAATCAGAAGGATAATTTGACTTCCCTAGTTCTTTGGTGTACCATTTGTTTTTGTTCTTAGCTAAATGTGAGGATTTTCAAAAGTCGTTCACAACAGGTATTAATTACTATGCCAAAATTAATCCCAAGAACAAAATTCTTATTGCTTAGTTATTCTTTGGCATATTAAATTTATTCAAATACTACAATAAAATGCAATAAAATGAATGAGAAAGGATCGGTTGCTACAGTAACAATAGATCATTAAGAAGCACTTTAAAAGTGTATCTGAATCTCCCTTATTATCTGTTATCTTGAACCAAATGAGGAGTTAGATAGAATCTCTTTTGTCTAGACCAGTGTTTTAAAGATTGTAAAGGCATATTCAATATTCATAACAGAGTATTTTCTTAACTCTTAACAACACAGTAGTGCTAAATTTGATTCACTAACTTAAGAGACAGCCAATCTCGTGCAAGTACTGTGATCCTGTTTAACATTCCTTTATCCTACTCACTTGTACTGTTCCTGCAAGTTTTTCTTGGTTTTAAAGGCTAGCCAGACACAGAGAGACATGCTATATTCTCTCCTTAAGATTTGTGCTGGACACTGTAGGTATTCAGTCTTCTGTTCTTAATACAGTAAAAAATCTCTGAAACCATTTGAACTATTTTATGCACAGTACTGGGCAGTGTAACATCTATGACTCTGAACAATCATGACACACTGGAACAGCAACACCAATTCCATCAGGAAATTTTTCAAATTACTGTAGGGGAAGAAACACAGAAGATTCAAAATTTGAATCTAAAATGTGTTTGCCACACCTCTTATTCATTTAGTAAGCATGAAAAATAGCACAGCAGTTAGTGAGGGATAGGTACAGAATTGTTAAAGTAGAATTAGAGTATTTTTTAAAGGGGAAATTGTTGAAAGTGACTGCCTTCTGAGAAGAATGGAGGGCCCAAGATACTGGCCAGTCCCCATTCACAGGAAAGTATGCTGCCTTCCTGGGGCCCAGGTCAATGACATTACTAGGAGACCTCCTAGTTTGGTTTTCCCCTCTGATTATCCCTCACTGATAGTTCAGGCTGGCAGCAATGATGTCACTGAGAGAAGTTGGAGGGCTATCAAAAGGAACTTAAAGAAATTGGAGCCATTAGTTGATGGAGCAGGAGTACAGATGGTGTTTTCTTCTATCCCTCAGTGGCAGTGAGGGACACAGAGGGGATCAGGAAAACCCATCTCATAAAAAGCAAATGTCTATCCTGATGGCTCCTGCAGATGGGTCTCACATGTCTCAAAGGGGGAAATAGATCCTAGCCCAGGAGCTGGCAGGGCTCACTGAGAGGGCTTTAAACTAGGTGTCATGGTTTTATAATTTTTGGTTATAGGTAGTCCACATCATAACAATAGGTACTGCACTGAGAGTTAAAGAGTTAATGCTCCAGTTCTGTGGATCGTTGATAGAAGAGAAGGGGAACTATGTACCCCAGAGGACTTTGCATTGTTTTGTTCCCGTTTTCTGCTCAGAGGGAAAGATAAAACTGTTCACAGATCACGAGACATGTTCTTTTCGATCTTCCAGCTTGTCTCTACTCCGGGTGCTCCCAGCCATATCGCCTCAGCTTACTTAGAATATGGCCTTCAGTCTTCAGACACTCTCATTTTATTTGACTTATTACATTCAATTCCAATTATATTGTATTATATTGTATTATATTGTGTTATCTTGCATTCCGGTATCTTTTTTGTTAAATTAGCTTTCCTCCTCAGATCATTGCCGCTGTTTTGTTTTTAGGCCCATCTCCCTACCCTTTCCCTTCTTCCCCTTTCCCCTTTTCCGGGGCATGGGTCCGTGGGTCTGCCCGCATCATTAGTCACAGAACCAGACCAAACTGCTGACAGTAGGTTTGAAAGCAAAAGTAGTTAAAATGAGACTCACTAGAGAGGATCCTAGGGGAATGATGGCAGAGTTACAGGTGAAGCAAATGGCTCAGCTGAAGTGCATCCACATCAATGATCACAGCATGGGCAACAAACAGGAGCTGGAAACCATTCCATGGCAGGCAAACTATGACATAATTCCCATTACCGTAACATGATGGGATTGCTCCCATGACTGGAGTGCAGTAGTGGATGGCCATAAGCTCTTTAGAAGGGATAGGAAAGGAAGGAGGGGTGGTGGTGTGTCACTCTTTGTTAGAGAGCGTTTTGATATTGTTAAGTTCAGGACTGTGAACGATAAGGTTGAGTCTCTATGGGTAAGGATCAGAGGGAGGGCCAACAAGGCTGACATCCAGGTGGGAGTCTGTTACAGATGGCTTAACCAGGATGAAGAGAAGGAGGAGGCATTCTATGAGCAGCTGGCAGAAGCCGTGTGACTGGAAGCCCTCGTTCTCACAGGGGACTTCAACTTCCGTGATACCTACTGTAAATACAATACAGCACAGAAGAAACAGTCCAGGAGGTTCCTAGAGTGTATGGAAGATAAGTTCCTGAAGCAGCTGGTAAAAGAGCCTACCAGGAGAGCTGCCTGGCTAGTTCTGATGTTCACAAAAAGAGAAAGACTGGTGGGAGATGTGGAGGTCAGGAGCTGACTCTTGGGTAGCATGACCACAGAATGGTAGAGTTCTCAGTTCTTGATGAAGTCACAAGGGGGGTCAGCAAAACTGCTACCTTGGACTTCCAGAGGGCGGCCTTTGAACTAG
>NC_034438.1:50230294-50242274 GCF_002078875.1 Numida meleagris | reverse complement strand
CCCCCTCCCTTTAACCTGCCTAGCACGAGGCATTACGTAAGCAAGCACGTACCTTACTGTGATTGCTCAACTGGATGTTCTTCCTTTTGTTTACCATGCACACATCCCTCTACCATTTTTACCCGCCTCATCTCCCCTTTCTCTTAGCTGACTACATGGCAGTTGCCATTTCTGGAGGCAATTTCTCATAGCATGGGCCATCAAGCACAAGGTTGACTGTCAGCATCCGTGTGAGTGCTGCCTCTGGGAGATGTTCCTGATCTGGATCCCCACGGCGCAGGTCTCGAACGGATCACCCACAGCGGTGATGGCCAGACAAACCGGCTTCTACTGTTTTCTCAAGCCACAGTCATGCCAAACGCGCAGGGATCCACCGTGTGCCTGAGCCTGTGGAGACACATGCATAACCCCTTCCCGAGGTCTGAAGGGGGGTGATGTCTGTTGGGTCCCGCAATACCAACAGCGCCTTTTCAACTAGGTCTCCAGGAGCACCCTGGTCTCCCCCCTCCCTTAGTGAAAGCCAGTGGTGTTGGCAATGTTTCTTGTGACTTAAGTCGACCAAAATCAGGTACTTCTGTTATGTCTGTCTGGCATAAATCACCAGGGGATAGCCGTCTGGGATTAACACCAGACATTCAGGGCAAGCAGCAATAATTCGTTTAGCATCAGAAATCGTCAAGCAAGTTCAGCAGCATTCTGATGATAAACGGGCTTTTTGGCAAACGTCTGGAAGAACAGTGGTAGCAACAGATACTAGTTGATATATGTAAACAAGCATCTAATAGGTGCCATAACAAAACTAACAACTTAAACAAATCCATTTGAATAGTTTCAAGACGAATGCTATGTTCTAAAACAGTTATTAATCCTACAACATATTTAGAATTTCAGAGCCAAAAGTTCCAACAATTGAATTGAGAGTTGTCGTTGAACTGTTACGAAACACCAAGTTTTATTTTCATCTAGCCAAACATAACCTGCCTTAGACTTGCGACCCTAAGCATCTGTAGAGTTTTTCATTCCCTGTGGTAAAACTACCCAATGATAACGTTTCATGGGATTTGCCGACTGACACATAGAACAGAAAAGCAAATTTTTCACAATCATCTGGGTGAAGCGGAATAGTGAAAAAACAATCTTTGAGGTCAACAACAATAAGTTCATAATGCTGAGGAATCATAAAAGGGGTAGGTAATCCCGACTGCAACACTAGGAGCAGAAACAGCAGTGGTCACAGCATCCACAGCAGCCACAGCACCAGCTCGCCGCCCACCCGCAGCCCCACGCTGCGTGCCCGCAGGCCCACACGTCGCGTCCATCCACGCACGCAGCACCGCAGGCGGCAGCAGGAGCAGAGCGGGGTCTCTGCCGCTTCCAGAAGTGCCTTCAGCCGGGCCCCGCCGCTCCGTTGCCCCCAGCTGCCGCCCCTCCTCGGGGCCGGGCTCAGTACGCCGGCGGCAGCCGAGACTGCAGGAGCCGTCCCGCGATGGGGGGGCCCTGGGGGCATCTCGCTCCCCCCAGCCGCGGGGACCGGGCCCGTCGGGGCTGAAGCACCGTCCCCGTCTCCTTCCTCAGCCTCTAAAGCATGACCCGGCTGGAGCGTGGCATTATTCATTGCCCCATCCACCGCACCCTGCTCCCACTTATTCTCAACACCATCTGCGCTGGAGTAAGAATCACTTTCCTGATATTACACCAATCAAAAGGAGTATATTGATCTGTGGAAAGAACGTCCAGCAAACTAGTGCATGCCGGACTCCCCGGACCCACAGTTGTTATTGCCTGTCATAGCTCCTTAATAATTTGCCAGTCTACTGGCTCCCAGCCAGGTCGTCCATGGCGGTCTTGCACAACAGGGAACACGTTCGGACCCCCATCTGCCACCGGCAATAACTGTGCGTCCCATTCCACTGCACAGTTCTTAACTACCAGCTTCCACTGAGAAGCCGGATCACCCCTGCGGGGCCCAAGCAAGCCAGCGCGCTCAGCCACGGCCTTGGCAAGCACCCCCAAGCCCATGGCAAGGCGGCACAACTCTGTCAACAAACGGTGAACTAAATCCTCCACATCCTTCCCAGGTGACTGAGGATCATCCCGGGGACCTGACGGTGCTGACGGCCCACCCCCAACCCCCAGGACCGTCGCTGTCGGCATACTAACATCCCCAGACCAATGCCCAGGGTCTGCTAATGGCTCGTCAACAGGCGGAACTAATGGCCCTTTGTTCGCACCTATGGCGACTCCAGGCGCAAAAGGAGTAGAGTCACCTGCAAAAAATGAATCTGCGGACGCATCCCCTTTTCCAGTCACCGGATGTAAACGCGGTGGCTGCGCCTCACCTACCGCCACCTCGGCCTCTGACTCTGATGAAACAACCGCAGAACCGCCAGTCCCTGAGGTGGGGGACAGGGGCTCAGAACCAAGCTGAGGATCTGATCCATGAACTGTGACCACTGCAGCCTGCCACACACACCGAACCTCCTTTATCTTCCCAAGACAACCATTCAATGCCCCCCAGTCATAAATAAGACTCAGGGCTGTCTTATCACCTGTAGTGGCAGATTCCAGAAGTTCCCTCCCCACTGCCTCTACTAATTCTAAATCTATCACCTCAGAAGGCTGATGGACAAGACCCCATTGCATCATCCATTGGATGAGAACTCCTGTACCGCTGGAGGAGACCTTCGCGTCTGCCTCCCGAGCCAGTACCTTCAGCACTTTCACCATATCCTTCATGGATGCCACTGACATGGTGAAGTCTGATTACCCCGAGCCCTGCTTGTACTGGTGCACCACAATTCCCGCCGTATCTTGTTGGCCCTAGATCATGTCGCTATATTGCGATATCACATCGGGGTCACCACTTGTCACAGCGCGACAATTAATAGACCATAAAGAACCAAGATCCTATCCCAGGGAGAGAGACACAATCACAGATGCTGTGGAGTCAACTCTCATTTACTGAAGCATTCACACTGTGCTTTATACTCATACAACCCCTGCGCATGACCAATCACACCCGAGTCACACGGCCCCGCGCCCACCCCCTCCCTTTAACCTGCCTAGCACGAGGCATTACGTAAGCAAGCACGTACCTTACTGTGATTGCTCAACTGGATGTTCTTCCTTTTGTTTACCGTGCACACATCCCTCTACCATTTTTACCTGCCTCACAAAAGAGCGGCAGGATATGGAGTCACATCCAGCTGGCGACAGTCACGAGCGGTGTTCCTCAGGGGTCGGTTCTAGGACCTCTCTGTTCAATATCTTTACTGATGACCTCGATGAGGGCACTGAGTGCACCTTCAGAAAGTTTGCAGATGACAGCATGTTGGGAGGAAGTGTTGATCTGCCTGGGGGTAGGAAGGCCCTTCAGAGGGTTCTGAACAGGCTGGATACCTGAGCTGAGGTCAACAGGATGAAGTTCAACATGACCAAGTGTAACTTTCTGCACTTCATAGAATCATAGAATGGCTTGGGTTGGAAGGGACCCCATGGATCACAAAGTTCCAACCCCTCTGCCACAGGCAAGGCCACCAACCTCCAGATCTGGTACTAGACCAGGTTGCCCAGGGCCCCATCCATCCTGGTCTTGAGCACTTCCAGAGACAGAGCATCCACAACCTCTCTGGGCAGCCTGTTCCAGCATGTGACCGCTCTCTCTGTGAAGAACTTCCTCCTCATACATACAATCTAAATCTTCACTCCTTGAGCTTTAAGCCATTCCCCCATGTCCTATCACTGTCTACCCTTGTAAAAAGTTGATTCCCTTACTTTTTATAACCCACTTTTAAATACTGGAAGGCTGCAAAGATGTCTCCTTGCAGCATTCTCTTCTCCAGGCTGAGCAAGCCCAGCTCCCCCAACCTGTCTTTGGATGTGAGGTGCTCCAGCCCTCAGATCATCTTTGTGGCCATTCTCTGGACCCTCTCCAGCAGCCCCACATCTTTCCTGTATTGGGGGCCCCAGACCTGCTGCAGTACTCCTGATGAGGCCTCACGAAGGCACTTTGCCCACAACAACCCCAGACAAGGTTGAGGTTCGATATTAGGAAAAATTTCTTTGAAATAGTGGTCAGGCACTGGAACAAGCTGCCCAGGGAGGTGGTGGAGTCACTGCCCCTGCAGGTGTTCAAGAAACATTTAGATGTTGCACTAAGGACATGGTTTAGTGATGAAATATTATCAGTATGTAGATGCTTGGACTGGATGATTTTCAAGGGCTTTTCCAACCTTGGTGATTCTATGATTGTATTTTTCTATGAAATGGTATATCTGCTTTTGCAGCCTGTCTGCAGCTCAATTCTTACATTTCCTTCACAAGTTCTACCTTCAAGTGAGAGGATGGTAGTAGCATTTGCATATGAGTCAGTGGTAAAATACTGCATCTATGAAAGAATAAGCTTTTAAGAAACTATGAGGGTAATCTATATGATGGCAACATTAAGTGATCTGAAGTCTAGAAAGAAAAATCTAAGTGAAAGGATTGAATGAATTGTGGTAGTTGGAATCTGAGAAAACCATATGACTTGACTAAAAAAAAAAAAAAAAGCTTGCTGTAAATTAAACAAAATAGTGATCCATTTTCAATACCTAAAGTACATGGCATGAGAAGACATAGGTTTAAACTCTTACCAAGGAACATTCATTTCATAAGTAACTGCTGTTACTACAGCAAGTGATTTAGGAGCTCCTGAATTCTCAGTAATGGAGACATTTAGGAATAATCTCAGATGCAGAGAAATGTACCTTACAAAATTATCTATGTTTTTGATAGCATGTTTAATTTATGTATTTTTAATAAGGGAAAGGGCACCATCCTGAACTATGATATTCTCAAATTCTTTCTGATAGTTTTGGACTGTCGTCAAGATTGAATCTATAGATCACGTCTTTGTCCAGAGGAGGGATGAGAAAGAGGGAAGAAAACAGATGACTGTAAGTTCAGTTTCCAGGATACATTCACATACCATAGTCATGGGCAACGTTAGAACTCAAGGAAACAATCACTGGCTTTTTCAGCTGAGTCAGAAAATGCAGTCTTTCATGTTGTAAATTTCTTGGAGTCTTTAGTAAGTAAGCTTTAGAACAAATATATTCAAAGCAGTGTCTGTACCTCCAGACTTCCAGATAAGCTGCTTTTATTAAAGTCTTGCAGTCATTGTGAATTAAGATTTTCTGATGGACTAAAAAGAAGGTTCTTCGATTCTTCAAGTTTTAAGAATGAACCAAATTATACAGAAAAATAAAATTATCTCAGATTTAAAAGAGTGAATGTCAGTGCAATTTGCACCATAATGGAACAACATATTGTGCTTCTGTGCTTGAATACAGTCAGGTAGATTCTGGTCTGCAGAAACATTTCTTGAAAATACTGCATGTATGAGATACACTGGCATATAATACCAGCTCATAATCTCTCTCTAATTTTGAACAGATTCTAGAAAGCTTTTCTTAATACAGATTTATGTGAATATAAGTAAAACCGCTTTACAAATAGGTATGTCTGGATGTTAAATAAAAATAGACTAGATTGCTATGCTTAGTTGAAATATGCACATTAAAAGTTTTTCTTTGATTCTTGAGAGGAAGGAGTGATAAAAGTGCTGGACTGTGTGTCTTGGGTCAAGTTTGCAGGCAGTAGGTGGCATTAGCTGTGACATTTTTACTTAGCTTCACAGTAATTGAATTGGGCAAATTTGGGCAAATCCCAAATCAAATTATTATACAAACAGTTGCTACCTAAATTCAGAGGTGCCTAGACATCCCTTGGGAGTTTAATTTTCCTAGCTCTAATTCATTTTCATTTCATTTCTAATTCTCCTGTTGGTGACTGTTCTGGATATCACGGGGACTATTTGTAACAAGTGCTCCTCTTTCTTGTACCAAATAAGTTGTAGGTAGGAAAAGGCTTCCATGATTTTCTCCTACAATGAAATACCCATATGTAAGATGGGTATCTGATTCAAGGCTGTGCAATAGCAGCAAATCTCCTCTGTGAATCTAGTCTTTCCTGCTATGATTTCTTATCTGGTTTCTCCTCTACCACTGGGAAATAAATAAATAAAAAGGAGTCTATGCTACTCAGATATAAGAAAAATAGTCATCGTTTCATCAAAGGAAGTGCAAAAGTTTTAATACTAAAGGTTTTTTAGACACAGTTTCTAATGCAAGGGGAACATAAAGAAGTGGTGGGGTTACAAAGTAATATGTGCTTGGCATGGTGTGGAACAGTGCTAAATCTGAGACGCTCCTGCAGTTCTTTGAGACTTTACGAACAGCATGATAGAAGCAGCCTCTAACCCCCTGAGAAGTAAAATTTGCAGGTCCAGGTAATTTTCTGTGATGACTTTCCTACCTACAATGCAAAACTTGTGACTGATTGGGCACTCTCACATGGTTTTTGGAAGAACTGGGTATAGTGAATAAATCTCAAAGTTAGCAGAGACAGCATATAGTAGTAAGAAATGAAGGAAGGCTTACTGTGTAAGCTGCAACTAAAAGTTCTTACTGAGTGTCCATTTTTCAGCCTGTGGAAACTGTAAGGCAACAGGCAGCCTTCAGGAACAGGAACAACCTGTACGCAATTGAAATCACAAATATGGAAGCAGATTTAAAAACATCCATTCTTTGGATTTCCACCTAAAAACTCTCATTTTTTCAGGACATTTCACTAAAAAAAAGAATATTCTAAATATGCAATATCTCCATGGAAATATTAATATCATTCATTTATTCATTGACAATCAACTTTTAGACTCATTTAAAAAAAAAAGATTGCTAAAAGAAATAACATTTAAATAAGTGAATTCAAGATACAGAAAGTGTAAAATCTTCAGTGAAACTTTACTTACCAGGAATGAAAGAAGTGGCAGAAAGAAAAGGCTGTTTGGCACAAAATCAAATGAAAGATTTAATCTTTAAGTTTTATATTGCATTTTCCAAAGATAAACTGAATATATAGTTGTGGCCAAAGATGATATATTTACACCTTAATGAAAAAGACTGTAAGGATATGTGGCTTTGTATGACTAAGTGTATTTGGCAAAAGAAATGCCAGTGAAATTTGAATTGATAAATATACCTGCATATATATTTACATATAATGTTGATGAGTCTTGTGCTGTAAATATTAACATTTCTAAAGTCAGAGAAAGAGTATTTGTAGTTATTTTCTGCAGGATATACGCATTAACCAAACAGCCTGATTCACTTCAGTTATAAAAACGCATTACAATATCACTGTTACTGAGAGTAGTTTCCTAACTCTGTTTTTCACTTTACAGTAATAGCCTCCTGTTTTCTTCATTCATCTCTAAAGTCCTTGCACATTTGAAGATGGTGATATTAAACTTTGAGCACACAGCCATGAAATAGAACGGTCATGAAGAAAGACATAAAGAATCAGACGTTTTCTCAGTCTAAGCAATTAAGCTCCTTTAAGCAAGGAGAAAGTGGTAGCTGTTAAATTTGGAGACAATAGCTACACATAAATGAGCCAGAGTGTGACACCAAGCTCCTTTTATTGTTAGCTTCTGCAAAGCCACCTCTTTTTCTTTGTATCTATAGTCTGAACATGGTGGATGGTGGATGACTCAGGCTTTAACTTCAAAATAATGTTTTAAATGCAACTGAATAAATAACAGAAAAAAAAAACAACAACATTAATTTAAAAATGAATGTAAATTTGACTGTTTTTAATAAACCTTTCTTGGCTGTTTCCAGTACCCTGATTGCTTCAGATATACTGGCATGTACTGTAAGTCATGTGTTGTTGTTATAGCTGTGATAGGAAGGATAAAAGATATGGCTTGCAAGAGGAAGTAATATTTTTCTTGCAGTTAAACAAATTCACATTGGAGAAGGAAATAATTTTTTAGATATAAAAGACGTAAGAAAACCTACTTGTTCCAAAGCCATTAAGACTTAATAAAAGATTAGTATCTTTCTAAAACCTTTGCTTCTATAAGACTTTCAATTTGATGCTTGAACTTACAGAGACTCAATAATTATAACATCTTACATTCATAATGTACAATTAAACTATGCATGGTAAAACACTGGTTATCAAAAAAGATAGTAAACAATCTTCTTTTTCACTGTAGTCACATTGGGTTAGTATCTTTGTCAGCTTCCACAGATAAACATCTTTCCTTACAAGTGGGAATTAGGTATTCTAACATCTGTGTTTCAGGTGACCAGCTAAGTTCCCTTTTACAATTCATTACAGAGATAAACACTCAAAATCTACTTCACATAAGCATCCATGTCAAGCAGGAAAAAAAAAAGTTATCCTAATTAGTAGGAAAGACTGAGGATAAATATAGGTTTAACACTGGCAACGGTTTACAGGCGTTAGGCCCGATTCCGTGACAAAGGGGACGGGGGACCCACGGGCCCACGTCCCAGGAAAAGGGGAAAGGGAAAAAGGGTAGGGAGATGGCCCTGAGAGCAAAGAACAGCGGCAACAATCTGAGGAGAAACAAACTAATTTACTAAATAAAATATTGGAATGCAAAACAACACACTATAATACAACATAATTACAATTTAAGCTGATAAATCCAATACAGAGAGAGAGAATGTCCCAAAATCAAGGTAGACCTTACTCTACTACCGACGATAAGACGGCTGGAGAGCGAGGTGCTGCCAAGACGAGAGACGGCGGAAAAAAGGGACGAGGTCTCGTGATCTGCAAGTTTTTATACTGTGAGCTTTTATCTTTTCCCTCCGGCTGGAAAATGGTAACAGAGAAGCAAAGTACCGTGGGGAATGTAGTAGTCCTTCTCTTCTGAGAACCAGGTACATTCACTACATGATGTTATGATGAGGAGTACCAATAACCGAAAATTATTGAACCATGACATTCCACCCCTTATTCCATATCACTACATCATGTCAATATATATATGCAAACAAACAATAATTAACATGCATTACACACACAGAAAATGTTTACCTATATATACATAGACTTACTGACTGCACTCCCCCAGCATCAAATTCCCTTGTGGTACACACTGAACATCCCCATTCTTCTGCATCACCCACCAAGTGGACCCAGGTCTCTGGGCAAAAACAGTGCCACAGAGAGGTTTGCCCTTCCCAGAAGCTGGAAAGACCCAAACCGCTTTTCCCAACATGCTCTTTACATGTACTACAGGGACCTTATCTCCCTCTACATTATGTAGAGAGCTGGATTGAGCAGGACCATCACGATTGATTGATCCTCTAGTGTTGACCAACCAGGTGGCTTCTGCCAAATGCTTCTCCCAGTTCTTAAATGTTCCGCCACCTATTGCTTTCAACATAGTTTTTAACAATCCATTGTATCGTTCAATTTTACCAGAAGCTGGTGCATGATAGGGGATATGATAAATCCACTCAATGCCATGATCTTTGGCCCAAGTAGTTACAAGAGAATTTTTGAAATGAGTCCCATTATCTGACTCAATTCTTTCTGGAGTGCCATGTCACCAAAGGACTTGTTTCTCAAGGCCTAATATGGTGTTTCGGGCGGTAGCATGGGGTACTGCATATGTTTCGAGCCACCCAGTGGTTGCCTCCACCATGGTGAGCACATAACGCTTACCATTGCGGCTTCGTGGCAAGGTGATATAATCAACCTGCCACGCCTCCCCATATTTATACTTTTGCCATCGCCCTTCCCCCCAGAGAGGTTTCATCCTCTTTACTTGTTTAATTGTGGCGCATGTTTCACAGTCATGAATAACCTGTGCAATAGTGTCCATAGTTAAGTCCACCCCTCGGTCTCTAGCCCACTTGTATGTTGCATCTCTTCCTTGATGGCCCGAGGTCTCATGGGCCCAGCGAGCTAGAAATAACTCACTCTTGTGTTGCCAGTCCAAGTCCATTTAAGCCACCTTAATTTTGGAGGCTCGATCTACCTGATGGTTATTTTGTTGTTCTTCAGTAGCCAGACTCTTGGGCACACAAGCATCTACATGACGAACCTTTTCAACCATATTCTTAATTCGGGCAGCAATGTCTTTCCACAGTTCAGCAGCCCAAATAGGTTTACCCCTTCATTGCCAGTTATTTTGTTCCCACTGCTGTAACCATCCCCATAATGCATTTGCCACCATCCATGAGTCAGTATAGAGATAAAGCACTGGCCACCTCTCCCGTTCAGCAACATCTAAGGCCAGCTGGACAGCCTTTACCTCTGCAAATTGGCTTGATTCCCCTTTTCCTTCCGTGGCCTCTGCAACCTGTCGTGTAGGGCTCCACACCGCGGATTTCCAACTGCGATGCTTCCCTACAATACGACAGGATCCATCTGTGAACAGGGCGTATTTCTTTTCATTTTCTGGTAATTCACTGTATAGTGGGGCCTCTTTGGCACGTGACACCTTCTCTGCTGGTGATGTTCCAAACTTTTTACCTTCAGGCCAGTCCATGATCACCTCTAAGATTCCTGGACAACTGAGGTTCCCCATCCGAGCTCGTTGCATAATCAACGCAACCCACTTACTCCAAGTGGCATCAGTAGCATGAGGGAACCTTTCCCTTAAACATCCAGTTGAGCACCAGCAGTCGAGGTGTTAGGAGGAGCTGCGTTTCAGTTCCGATTACTTCGGAAGCAGCTTGAACCCCCTCATATGCGGCTAAGATCTCCTTCTCAGTTGGAATGTAGCGCTCCTCAGACCCCTTGTAGGCTCGACTCCAGAATCCCAGGGGTCGACCTCGGGTCTCTCCTGAGGCTCTTTGCCACAAACTCCAGGTGGGACCTTTCTCTCCAGCAGCAGTGTAGAGGATGTTCTTAACATCCTGTCCCGTCCGTACTGGCCCCAGGGCCACGGCATGGGCTATCTCCTGTTTAATCTGCTCAAAAGCCTGCTGCTGTTCAGGACCCCACGTAAAGTGATTCTTCTTCCGCATCACCTGATAGAGAAGGCTCACAATGAGGCTATAGTTTGGATTGTGCATTCTCCAAAAGCCCACTACGCCCAGAAAAGATTGCGTCTCTTTCTTATTAGTGGGCGGAGACATGGCAGTGATTTTGTCGACCACATTCGTGGTCCCATCGATACCCTTTGGGATCCTTGAAATGTCCCCTCCTGAGGTAATCAATACCGAGTATACTCGGAGCCCCTGGACCAGTCACAATAGGATGTTTTTGCCAGTCTTTACCAGTGAGGCTTATTTTGGCCTCCAACACAGTCAACTCTTGGGAATCCCCAGTCACCCCAGAAATGTAAACTGAGTCTGTCCCTTGGTGACTCGAGGGCATTAGAGTGCACTGTGCACCAGTGTCCACCAGTGCCTCATATTGCTGTGGTTCTGATGTGCCAGGCCATCAAATCCACACAGTCCAATAAACTCTACTATCCCTTTCCCCCCCCTGGCTGGGGGCAGGGCCCCTCTACTTGTTACCTCCCTTGTTCTTCTGATCAGGGCCCTTACGGCTTTTACCACGTCCCGCAGCGACAGGAGCGGAGGATTTCACCTTGGTGATTGATTTGGCTAGCAGTTCTGTTGCCCGTGCTTGTAGTGCAGGAGTGGGTTTTTTGTGCCACTTCTGCATGTCTTCTCCATGGTCACGTAGGAAACGCCACAAGACAACACACGACATAGTCTTACTGTTGTCACTTGCTCGAGCAGGAGAATGTTTTCTTCTAATAGCTGAGACGTTGGATGATGCAAATTGGGAGGAAAACAAATTGCTCAGCCCCTCCCGTAGGGTGTCTCGATAATCCTGATTGCCATCAGGTTTATCGTCGTGAGGCAAAGAAGTCAGTTCCTCTATTATATCATCGTAATCACACTCAAGTCTACCCAGTCTTTCAGTTACCTTTACAATGGCTGAAGCATAAACTTGCAGAGGGGTTAAATGTAGCTCAAAGTCATGGAGCCTGGAAATCAGTTCACCCATAGGGGGTCTTCTTTCCCATCTGCCATACATGGCTGCTAATGTACCGGCGTACTTTTCTGGTGCAGTTCTTGTGAATGTACGCCAC
>NC_034438.1:50060959-50229317 GCF_002078875.1 Numida meleagris | reverse complement strand
TGGAGACAGTCGAGCTTGGATTGCAGAGTGTCCCGCTCATTTCGGAAGGTGTACCGTTCCGACTGGAAGATGTTTTCCTGAGATCGGAGATTATTTCTTTCAGCTCGGAGATCTTCCTTTTCAGCTTGGAGAATTTCCTTCTCAGCTTGGAGACACTTTTGGCCAATTCGGAGATTCATTTCTCTGGTTAGGAGATTCCCATTTTCAGCTTGGACCCGCTCCTCGAAACTCTGCATGTCGGCTTGGAGACTCTCTCACTCATTCAGTACTTTCTGATGGAAACTCTCCCTTTCACTTTGAAAACTCTCCCTTTCCTTTTGGAAACTCTCTCTTTCATTTTGGAAACTCTCTCTCTCAGCTTGGAAACAATCTATTTTGGTTTGGAGACCCTGTATTTCGGCTTGGAGACCCTGCATTTTTGTTTGGAAACTCTGTCTCTCATTTTCAAACTGTTTCTCCCTCTCTGTTTGGAGACTCTGTATTTCAGTTTGGAGACTCTGTATTTTATTTTCAAACTGTCTCTCCCTCTCTGGGATAGTATTAAATAAGGCCCGATAAGCATGAGCTAGGCCTCCTCAGATTTGCCAGAGCTATCACATCCCTGTCTCAAATATTCGCTTAGGCTCTCAGGATCTTCCAGGTGTTCAGGAGTAAAGTTCCATGACACCGGAGATGCCCATCTCTCTAAGGTCTCTCCCAATTTTCTCCACACTCTCTGCCACTCAGTATCCTCTGGCTTTAGAGAAGGCTTCCTCAAAATATAGCTACTTAGTGAAATGACTAGAATGATGAGTAGTGCATTCAAGGAGATTGACAACATGGTCAAATGGGCATTCAAAAATGCATCAAGGATTCAAAGGAGAGACTAGGAGATGGTTTCAAAATCACAAGTTCTGTAATATTAGCAGCTTCCTCTGGAGCTGTATGCCACATTGTATACAGTGTATACAGATACCAAGGCATTTCCATCAATGTTTTCAATTGCTTACATATACAAAAAGCTCCATAGAGCAGCGTGGCAAGCTTAATAAAGGCCCAGTACGTTCTGAGCATTAAAAAAGAAATAATGATAGAATGCACTGCCTTAAAGGGCAGTTTTAAAAGAGAAATCAACATCATTTTTTTTTTCTCTTCACAAAGACAGGCTAGCAGCAGCCAGAAAAAAAAAAGTTTACAAAAAGTGTACAAAAAGTTTACAAAATATCCCAGAGTATTGGCAGTCCACCTGGACTTTTCAAGGTCACGTTTGCAGTTACAGCACCTACAGTTATGATAACGAAGCTTTCCGAGAGCAGAGAAAGATTCGTTCTAAGAGCTAAAAACCAGTCTTAGCTTTGTTCTAAAAGCCAAAAAAGCAGAATTTTGCCCTTAATTTTGCCTTAATTTTGCCTTAATTTTGCCCTTTGCATTCTCCACCAAAAAATGTCAATGGTTGATGGGCGTTAGGCCCGATTCCGTGACAAAGGGGACGGGGGACCCACGGGCCCACGTCCCGGGAAAAGGGGAAAGGGAAAA
This sequence comes from Numida meleagris, assembly GCF_002078875.1. Lineage (NCBI taxonomy): Eukaryota > Metazoa > Chordata > Aves > Galliformes > Numididae > Numida > Numida meleagris. The sequence continues at coordinate 50,227,802 of NC_034438.1, read as the reverse complement.
AGGGTAGGGAGATGGCCCTGAGAGCAAAGAACAGCGGCAACAATCTGAGGAGAAACAAACTAATTTACTAAATAAGATATCGGAATGCAAAACAACACACTATAATACAACATAATTATAATTTAAGCTGATAAATCCAATACAGAGAGAGAGAATGTCCCAAAATCAAGATAGGCCTTACTCTACTACCGACGATAAGACGGCTGGAGAGCGAGGTGCTGTGAGCGGTGGAAAAAGGGACGAGGTCTCGTGATTTGCAAGTTTTTATACCGTGAGCTTTTATCTTTTCCCTCCGGCTGGAAAATGGTAACAGAGAAGCAAAGTACCGTGGGGAATGTAGTAGTCCTTCTCTTCTGAGAACCAGGTACATTCACTACATGATGTTATGATGAGGAGTACCAATAACCGAAAATCATTGAACCATGACAAACACGAACACTTCAGTGGCAGGTATCTCAACCTGAATGTGTACCTGCAAACTGCCTTCTAGAATTAGGCAAAAATCAGATCAACTTTTCCTTTTAGGCCTTCAAAATAATGAAGCAGATACGCAATGCTGCCCAAGATCCTAATGGTTAAAACACCTGTGCTGACATATTCCTCTGGTTTGAAATAAGCCTTTTCATGGCAATGTTAATGTGTTCAACTTTTGAGCATTTCTTGTAAGTCTTTCATTGTAATGGCAACAATCTGGAGCCCTCCCTTCATTTTGTGAAGAACAAGAGGTATCAAATCTTACCTTCCAGATAAAATCTTTCAGGAAAGATGGTAGGAGAAATGCATTATAAAAAAAACATTGGAGGACAAAGATATGAAGTAGTCATTGCAATATTTGAAATTTTCAAAATTCTGGCAGTTCTTTCTGCTAAGACAAATTAGGAGTCCAGAGCTGTTTTTCAGTAGACTTGGGATGCAAAGAACCAACTTGCGAACACCAAGATGTTGGACAAAAGTACTGAAAGTTTTTGTTCCCCTTATAAACAGACGTTCCTCAGCTGTACAAACATTAAATAGAAAGGATAACATAATATATAACCAATGAACAAAGCACAAATATGAGGGCTGCCCCAAACATAATGCCTCCTATTTTATGATGTTGGCCCATGACATCAGAGGCAGATGTTGGTGGCACGGCAGTAGAGGTTGAACCTTCCCACTAATATTCCATTACATTTTGTTGCAGAGCGACAGATTGCAACAGAGGAGTAGTTTGACAGAATGGCGTCTAACATGGAACTGCGGATGAAGAAAAGATGAGTCACTGAATTCCTCCATGTGGAAAAAATGGCACCCATTGACATTGAGTGACACTTGCTGAAAACATTTATAGAGACCAATCAGTGATGTGAGCACAGTGAGGTGGTGGGTGGTGCATTTCAGCAGTGGCAACAGCGACAATGGGTCACCTCCTCTGGTGCAGATTGTTATGAGTGTGGCATGTGGGCTCTTGAACATGGCCGGCAAAAACGCAAAGCTAATAGTGGTGACTGTGTTGAAAATGAGTGTTTTGTAGCTGAGAATTTGCTCTATCAAGTGGCATTATTTTGGTCTTTGCATCTGAAGTAGTTTCCATGGAAATAAATAGGAGGCATTACTTTCAGAGTGACCTATGGATTTTGCTGTAGAATGTAACTCCCAGTGTGCTTTCTGTTGTTTAATGATATGAAGCATCCAATCAGATAGTAGAAAAAAACTCCAGGTGATTTCTGTAATTTATGTAGAAAAAAAAGGCAAAGGTTTGTAATAAGCTTGAAGGTCAAAGCTATTCTCTAAATAACTACATATCTTTTCAAGAAAAGTAGATTCAAATGTTTTTCAGATAATCTAACAAACCTTTAGAACAAAGAAGTTTTCCAAACAGAGTACATTTTTACAAATTACTGGATGAGGTCTGAGAGTGCCCTCCTATGAGAAAACCTTGATGTTAGTTTTGAACATAAAAATACTAATAGCATAAAAAAAGAATAATGGACATCACAATTTATAACAATTACAAACAAATTCTCACCTTAGCTAAATGTAGCCAGGTAGATATGCTTTAAATGCAAGAGGCATCCATGTCAGAATTTTTGTAGTCTTAGGTAGCTGCAAACCATTTACTCAATGCACCAGAGATCAAGAAGCAATATAATTTCATTGTAAACTTCATTATGTCAACATTCACAGCAGCTTGTAGAGGCAGAATTTTTTTCTCCCTTCTATAACATTTTGTATTTCTAAAGCATAATTCCAACTAAAATATATTTCTGGATGCTTGGCTTCTTTTACCTTCCTTATTTTTCCCAGGGCATGCGTAGTAACCAAGATCAGAAATGAAATCAGAATTTGTGTCAGAATTGCAGGAAAGAGAGCAAACCTGTTTTCAGTGATGGTCCCCATTTAGTGATAGAGAAAAAATGACCTCTGACCAGATTCTCACCAAAAGCAATATCCATTTGTAATCAGAAGAAACCCTGCTACCAAATGCAGAGATTGGTTTAACCACTATGTTCAAGTAACCACAGCTACAGTGAAATAAACTCCAAGTGTCATCACAGTGCCAGTAGTCTATGAGCAGAATTTTTCTTTCTTCAAAACCATTAACAATAACAACAATAAAAGAATGTCCATGAGCTAATCTAGTCACCTTTCCACTGAGTTCTTCAAAGATTCTGCCAGGATTTGAATTTATAAACAGACTGCCCACAGGGCAGAAACCTTGATGTGCATTCGGTATCTTACTGTAACTAACCTGGACTGTTTAGTTGCAGACAGCTTGCATTTTCATATCCCACATTAAAAACTCTTTCGTTAGTTGGCTTCCAACTCTGGTGCTAGCTATTCCTCCAAAGTTGCATCCTTCTGAATCTTATTAATTTACTTGATATATATTTAATTTTTTTTCTCTCTCTTATGCACATTTATGCTTATCTTTTCTTTCTCTATTATTTCTTTTAATGTTCCCTTTGCACTGGGAATCTTCAGGAAACAATTAACTATATGTTAATACTATCAGTAGCAGGAAAAATAAAAATTAAATTACTGCTGTAGTGATAGGTTAGATTTCATTAGAAGTTAGAATCATTAGATTTAGGTTAGATTTTAGGAGGAAGCTTTTCACTCAGAGAGTGGTGACACGCTGGAACAGGTTGCCCAAGGGGGTTGTGGATTTCCCATCCCTGGAGGCATTGAAGGGCAGGGTGGACATGGCTCTTGGCAGCCTGATCTAGTGGCTGGCAACCCTGCCCACAGCAGGCGAGTTGAAACTAGATGATCATTATGCTCCTTTTCAACCCAGGCCATTCTATGATAGTACCGATAACTTATTGAAAAGATGTTTTTGAAAAACATTTTGAACAGCAGTGATACAGTTAAATGCAGTTTGATTTTTTTTTAACTGCAAATCTAGCTGACTGGAATGAGAGTGATTTTTCAACATCACTGTGTCTGTATAGTGGCAAGAGCTGCTATTTATTAAACTACTCCTCATTTCAAAAATGAGTAAGGGAACATAGATAGAGAGAGTGGTTGATTTATACTCCATCAGATGTCCTGTGTTTTGCTACATTTCTAAGCATTTCTTAAAGAGGAACTCATGCTTTTTCTCTATTAAGTTTTAATAGATGGTAAAATTCCAAGATGCATGTAAATGACCATGGAAAATAACAGACTACTAATTAACCACATTTTCATTGAATTCTAGAGGGAAAATTGTAGCAGAACAGTTCTGTGTAGGTTCACTGTTATCAGAACAAAGATTGATAAAGATTCCTAGAACCAAGGAAGTATATTGTCATGAAGTTAGCATAGTATCCAATGGAATGTTTAAAACTTCCTTCAGGCTTGTAATCTGTCTTGAAATTACAGTTAGTTTTACTTATCCAAGGATAATGCTTAAAATAAACAAATCTGTGCTTTAGGGTTGTTTTTATACAGCTGAATGGATTTTCATGATGGGAGTAAATTTGAAATGAAAACTCAAATGTTACATCTGGCAACCCTCAAAGATATGCTCTGCCAAAACTCAAATTGCTGGACCTCTGAGCACTTAGCTTTAGAAACCCAAATCCATCCCATTCCAGAGAGGCACACCTCACTGGCAAAGGTCTTTGTTTACAATCTGTATTCACGGTACAGTGCATAGTATCCTCCTGCCTTCTGTTTGCCCCTAGCATGCAGACTAGCAGTACTGGTACAGCGTAAGTCAGTTCCTGGGTGTCTTCAGCACTCTGTTCAATGTCAAAGGGATTACAATGGTAATGTGTTGTTCATCCCTGAATACTGAATTGTGCTGGATAATATGTAGTCATTAGGATCTTTTGCAGCTATTGCACAGAGTTCTGCTCAAAATCTAAGGTATTTGTTAAAGGAAGCAATACATGGAGATACTGAAAAATATATACAAAGGAAAATATATACAAAAAAAAAAAGCTTTCCTGTGCACAGAACAAAGAATTCATTATCAGTTAGTATTTCCTCTCTAAATCTACAGACAGCCTGAAACAAGAGGTCTGAGGAGGATTTATGCACCTTATCCTCTCAATGGAGTGTTAAGAGGAAAATAAAAATCACAATGCAAAACCTACCTTAATGATATAGTTGCTGAGTATTCTAGTGGAACGATCCAACTAAGATATTTATATTACAGCTCAAAAGCTCTCTAACATCGTCTCTGTTACGGCTTAGCTCTCACTTACATAGTCATTAAAGACTGAAGATCTGTGGTCCTTAAATGCGCAGCTGTGTGTTGCCAGTAAAATCTCCAGCATATAAAAAACTGGATGTGTGGTGATGGTTGAAGATAAAATGAGTTTAATCTCCAAATAATAAAACGGGGAGCCTAACAAATTAAATAAATAAGAAAAAGAAAAATGCAATCAATTTCTCCTTTATTGTATATTAAATTGTCCCAGTTTCTCCAGTCTGCCACAGCATGCAGTAGAATTTAAGCCAAATGCTCTACCGAACAGACTTGAGTGTGACTTGTATAAATAAAGAAAATATTGAATCTTTGTCTTAATAATGATGATTATCAAAAGATAATACCAGAAGAGACAAGAAAACTTCAGGCACAGAAAATATAATGAGCCAATTAAGGTCTTTTAGATTAAATACTCTTTTATAGTTTTAATTCTGACAGTTCATTGCTCCTTCCTGAAGTTAGGTATCAATCTGCCCCTTTATTTCACAGAGATAAAGTTTAATTGGTATATTGAGCCTTGCTCCCAGTATAGATTCTCATTCATAACCACTTATTAGCCTTATTATTAAAATTAATCTATTAAAATCCCTTTTTCTGTTAATTTCATAGAAAAAGAATACTATAGTTGATCACAATTTCAGTGACTCTCTAGTGGAACTTTCAGTGCCCCCCAAATGCCTTTCCCCAGATCAAGCGTTCTTTTTGATGGGTTTCATTAGAAACCTCCCAGTTGCTAGCTTTTTCTTCTAATGGAAACCTTTTTCTCATCATCCCTTTTCAGAGACTGACCTTTCACATCAAAGAATGGAAACATTTGTAGTGTTAATACTGTCAGCTAATGTTTAATACATCCTCCTCTTTTAGCTAGCTTTAGTTTCTGTTATCCTTTTCCTTGTGTCGATTTTCTATTTTTCTTACTACATCTGTCTGTGGAAGCTACAGACTTAAACTCTTAAAGTTTATAACTTCCACTGAGATGAATTTACATAAATGAATTTTATCTTTAAATGACTGCAAGGCTCCAGTGATCATTGCCAGTAGATACTGATGCTGAACTGGGGCTGTATGCTGTAATTAATCCTACTATGCTATACTTTCATTAGTATTTTTATCTTTCCTCTTTCTTAATAAAAAATTATGTATACCTGGTGCATGCCTAACTTTTACAAATGATTTTAATCTCTCTGGGTTTAATTTTTAACCCTTCCTCATCCTTTTTTTTCTGTCCAACAACAGAGTTTAAATGAGCTTTGTGAAAATGACCCACATGAGGAGAAAATGTAGTAGCTATGTATAAAAAAGTACGTTTAGATTCTGTGTGGATAAAAGTTAATTTACCAGAAATGAACAATAAAAGGAAGACATGGCAAACTGCAGCAGACAAGGACTGGCACAGTAAGAGGCAAAAATAAAAATGAGATAAATAGGAAGTATGGAGTTGGCAGAGGTATCCAGAATTTTGAAAGCAATCAGATGATTGAGCATGTTGTAGGGATGAAGGCATCTCTGGTCAAGGAGTTCAAAGAACATGTAACAGAGTCAACTGAAAGGCCAGTTGAAAGCAGCTGTGTCTCTGCTGCACTTAACTACCTGGTTAGGGTGCAGTCTTGGACGCAACTTCACATCAGAATGAAATTTAAATTATGTCTAGCCGGTGAAGGGAATGTGCTTTCTGACTGTGTCTATTCATTCACAAATTGTACCATGCACAGATGAGTGAGAAAATGGGAGAGATGGAAAGTGAATAGTGAGTGTTAAAATGCTAAAAAGAAGAATCCCTGGAATCTTTCAGATAATGGAAAGAGAAAAGCCTTCATTAGGTATTTCTGGCAGTGGAAAGAGCTGAATGGTACAGCTTAGCTGTATTGCATAGCATGGCATCCAAAATAGCTGTTCTCAGCAGGAAAAACTCTTGTTCTCTAGCCACTGACATAGCTTCTCTAACGTAGCCCCTGGTATTTTTGCATCTCCTTGCCAGCTTTCAATCAGATTAAAGATTTCTGCCCAGAAACATATCCTGACCCTAACAGAAGCCAACTGCTGATTCTTCGGAAAAGCTGCATAAGACAGAAGTACACAGTGTTCCTTTCCTATATATGTCTTCTTAGTTCTCGCTGGGTATATGAGACCTTGCTTATAAATTAAAAAAAAAAATGATTAAGAGTTGAATTAACTTAATTTGCTGTAAGGACTGATTTGTTAAAGTAGCTTCTGAGCATCACCAGTTGTGTCTGTTTCTTAGTGATCTGCAAAAGGATCATGCATAAAAATAAACTGTTTTAACAAGCTACAGTGTAAGAGATTAAAGTAATTAGTGACTCTTTAAATTTGGTCACATACATACCCAGTGTAAAAGAACATGGAGAACCATCTCAATTTAAAGTACCGGAGAGCACCCAGTATTACTATATCAAGCCATTAGTTTTCAGACTTCAGGTAATGGAAATTCTGGGTATAAATTTTAAATAAATGTTTCTAATAGTGAAATGTTACAGTCATAACTCAGATTGTCAGCAAATGTTGCTTTGTTTAAACTTACAGATGACAAGCATTAGCACTACATATTTGTGTACAGTTTTTGATATTATGAGCTATTCTCTCTTTGTCAGTAGAACTGAGCTTCAATTCTTTTTTCTATGGACTGATTTTAATTCTTTTTAGAAAGAAGAGGATCATGTGTATAAAACTGATGTACTAGACAAAACTACATTATTTGGAGTCCCTGCTAATGATCTTTTTATGATCTGCATAACCATGAAAATCCATACGTATGCAGAAGACAGCACTTTTTAATGACACTTAGAAACACGGAATGTGACAATTATGAACTGTTACCAATTTGTTAGATTGCATGCCAGAATATTTTCAACAGTGTATTTTAATGTGATGATTTTACATGGAAATAAAGATGTTTTGGGGGACAAAATTAAAAGAAAGTGCCTTATAATCCAGGTTTTATGATATATATATTTTTATACGAGAAACATATAAAGATATTTTTGTATTAAAACCTGCACCAATGTGGCTAAACAACTTGCTATACTGTCAAACCTTTTTTCTAAACTTTGTCTGAATACAGTGGTATCATGTGATCTGTGCGGTCCTGGTAAGCAGTTCACTGGTAACTGCTAAACTCCTGTAACAAGCAATTGATATTGTGCTATCTGTGCAGTACAAATTTCCTACTAAAACTATTGGCAGGATTATAGCCAGAGCTATTGCTGTAGTTGTCTGATTAACTTCCACCTGTTTAATAAAACACTAAAAGGTGTGAGGCTTTTTTGGTGGCTTCCTAGTATGCTTCATGGTTGGTTTCGTTTTGTTTCATTTTTCCATTTGAAAGTATTTTTTTAGAAGGCTGCTATTTAAAAAATACTTTATGGTAGTACATTTGATAGACATCTAAAGAGCTCTCCTTAATTGATGCCATATTTCTTTAAGGTAATACAGCAAGTAGCTCACTGCTACAAAGATAACCTTAAGGAAGTCATGATTTTGAAAAAAGGAAGAAACCCTCATAGCTATAATATTGCTAATGCTTAGCACTAGATTCATTTTCAGAGATGTTCTAATAAGATGCAGAAAAGAATCTTTACTTGAAGTATCTTACAAATTTGGACTTTATACTCCTTTCAACTATCTTGTGTGTAGGAGATAGCAATTCTATAGAAATAACAGCAAAAGGATAGGGACTAATGAGAGAAAATGATGAAGTGACTGCAGCACGTTATTGCTCAGCCTCTATTCTCCTAACAAAGGGTCCACAGTTATTTTTTTTTTTTTTACTACAAAGGTGGTCAAGCACAGGAACATTCTATTCTATTCCATTCTATTCCATTCTATTCCATTCTATTCCATTCTATTCCATTCTATTCCATTCCATTCCATTCCATTCCATTCCATTCCATTCTATTCTATTCTATTCTATTCTATTCTATTCTATTCTATTCTATTCTATTCTATTCTATTCTATTCTATTCTATTCTATTCTATTCTATTCTNCTATTCTATTCTATTCTATTCTATTCTATTCTATTCTATTCTATTCTATTCTATTCTATTCTATTCTATTCTATTCTATTCTATTCTATTCTCTAGTAGAGGTCATGTTGTACTTTCCTTGCATCATGGCCTCTAATGTCTATTGCCTAGAATTCAAGTTACTAAACTCTCTAAAAGCCTGTTTGTATTCAGCAAACACTCCAAATTGCTCCCCTTATGCAAGTACAGAAAGATGGCTGATTCTAGATTGTTTATGGAATTTGGGCTGGCTTGCTTTGGGCTGGTGAATACAAACAATGTTAAACAAATCCATACCTAGCTATCTTGGTTCCTGTCTGAGTTCCCTGAGAGCAGCTGGTTTCTCTTTGTCACACAGGGGTATATTCAGAGAACATTTCAGGAAGTGTTTTGGCATTTTCCAGAGCAGAAGAGAACTGCAATTGAGCCCTAAAATTTAGATTTTGTTTTTAATGCTACACTACAAGTTTTCTCAGTCAAAATTAAATGGGAGAAAAATGTGTATTCCAAGTCAGAAGTAAAAGCTGCTTTATTCTATCTGGAGAAGTCAAGTATATTCTTCTTCCCATCTCCTTTAACAGATAAATACATTATTTACAATGTCTGTGCAGGTAATCAACAAGAACATAGATACAAAACTACAAACTGTAATAACTGAACAAAGTACTGAAGATCAAATAACCCTTTAACGAAAAAGACTGAACTTGATTTCATGCTTAGATTTGTCTTTTGAGTAGACCTCTACTCTTAGACAAAGGGAGACTCCCCCATCTCATCTTACCAGCCTGTCACAGAAACGCAGAACCACAGAATATCCTGAGTTGGAAAGGATGCACAAGGGTCATATGATCGTAGAATCATAGAAAAGCTTAGAATGGAAAGGACCTTAAAGATCATCTGTTTCCAATCCTCTGCTATGACAAGAGTTGCTAATCACGAAATCAGGACATCCTCTTGGTAACTGATGAACTATGCAGAATGCATGCAGAGGGCAGGGCAGCAGTGCTGGCATGTGGGGAGAGCCACTAGGCCCATGTCCTGCTGCCCCAAAGGCAGGCATGGATTTCGTTGAAGGCACTCCTGTGCTGTATGGATATGGAGATGTGTCAAGGCTGGGGTGACCTCACAAGGCCCTGGGAAGATTTGGTCAAAGACCACACACCAGCTGAGTGTGAGGCCTGGAGTGAGCAGCAAGGATAGCACTGGTGCTGGTCTTGTGCTCTGGGAGCTACTGACAGCCACTCGCAGTGCTTGTCCCCAGAGACACTGGAGCTCCTTACCCACTCTGTGGCACCCAGGAGGCCGCAGCAGCAAAGTGAAAGGGTAAAGGCACACCTCACCCTGGGCAGCTGGGAGGGTTACCTTCCTGAGGGACCTGGGTGCTTGTTCCTCCCCAGGAAGTGGGGGAGTGACCGTGGCCTCTCTTCCTTTCCTAGCATGACCCCTGCGGCTGCTGCAGCAGTGTGAGGAGCAGCCCCTCATCCCCTGCACTCTTCTACCCTCCTTGAGTTTCCTGCAGGTCAACGAGACTGCAGCAGCGAGGATCTGCCTCTCATTCTAACCCAAAAAGACAGCTGAAGTCTGTACACTAGCAAGTTTTGATGGCCAATTACACTGGCTTCTAGTAGGCTCTTGCTTTCTGCAGTAAAAACTAAATTACTTTCAAGATACAATTTTTTCACCTTTTCTCTTAGTCAAAGTTTTCATCATGAAAGATAAGCCTTTAATTATGCTTTTAAATTGGATATATCATGAAATGTATACTGTGAATAATGATACACACACTATACATATAGTCACAAGTTTCTCACAGAGGCAGGCATTCACCTGACAAAATAAGGATGTAAAATATAATAATGTAAAGTATCGTTTGCAAAACAATTCTACTACAGGCATCACTTACAGTGAATATATTTTTTGCATTGCTTCCTGTTGTAGAGAGAACTCGCGTCTCTCTCACTTTACTCCTAAATCTCCTCTTATATATAGTATGATGTCTTACAGAGAAATAAAGAGGCTTTACAATCTTCAGTTAAATGTGGCAGATAATTGTTAGAAAGTTGCAAGTTTCATTTTCCATAATAAAGTCTTGGATTAAAATATATGAACTAGTATTTTCCAGTGACATTAAAAGATTACAAAGACCTTACATTTTTAAAGGTATTTTCCACCTTTTTCTGAGGCACTTTTTGAGTAAGATTGCACATAAGAGACTACATTTTGAATTTTCTCTTTTTTTTTGCCTCTTTGCAAGTATTCTGCAAATCTACTTTAGGTGGAAAAGATGGGTGTTATGACTCTAAAAACCTAATTTAGTAATGTCATCTCTCATCAGACTCACTTTAAATTTGTCTGCAAGGAACCTTTACATAAAAGAGGGTAAGAAAAACCCCCAAAAGCCACTCTTGAATCTTTCATATTGGAAAAGCTGCTAATGATAAAAAGGACTGACATGTAAAAGAAAGCTCATTATAACAAATTACTTCCTATAACAAATTAGAATAGTATTACAGTACTTAATCACATGATTTGAGACTGAATTTTATGTAGGTATTAGTTATGGCAATTATTGCTTTTTTTTTTTTTCTGCTTTAATACCATCTAGTGAAAGAACAAACACAAATGTGAAAGATATTCTCACTAGTTTATCTTCATAAAAACCCTATTTTAAAGTACATCTGAATCTTGGTCTAGACAGGCCCTATTATGAAATTTTCTGTGCTCTTTAGGGCTTTAATTTGTGTCTGTATCTCGCTTGCATATGACACACTTCAAATTTTCTTTTGCTAAACTTTTATTACTAAAAAAAATTACTAATTAAAAATTCAATTTCTGCCACTAATATATTTCATTCTTTACAAGTAACACTTCCAAATATTTAACAACAATAACAAATGACAACTGTTATAAACAAAAAGTGTTTTTCATATTTTCTTTAAATAGTATTCAATTACTAACCCAATATGATTGGCTCTTAAATTCTCTCTTCCATTCAGTGTGTCTTTGAAGAAAAAGCAAATTGAAAGATAAAAACATTTCTTGAAGTACAACTATGTACCTCTGCTTTTTGGCACCCTGATTCATGGATGCAGGCTGAATTCAAAAACATTTCTAACTCATTTTTATGTTGAAAACCGGTTAGGTTTTAAACAGACTATTCTTTTAATGTCACCATCTGCTTTAGGAATACAGTAAAATTTGGTAATGGACTCTGCTCTGTACATCTTCAAAGTTGTATCTAATCTTATGAGTCTATATGCAAATTACATGTGTGTGTAACACCGAGAATCCAGGCCTTTGTGATTTAATTCACACTTTGTGAACAGCCTAGGCAGTCCTAAGTGGAAAACTGTGCTATAATGCCACAGACTTACAGAGGAAAACATGGATTCCTATAACTATTTTATTTAACTATTGTACTTTGTTTCTAAAACAAGCCTTTTTCAGAGATGTTTACAACAGAATGGGCATTTTATTTTTGTTCTGGGTTGTTTTCCTTTTTTTTCTTTTTTTTTGGACAGTTCATGAAAATCATCTTTCAGGAATGCATTGAAGACCTATATGGTACACCTCTCCACAGAAACAACATACTGAATTCTTGACACTTTTGCAAGGAAGAATGCCAGCAAGCAAAAACACCTCCTATTTCATAGTTACTTTATTTCCATATTATCAGCAGGGGGAGTCCTTAAAAGAGACATACTCTTTTTGTTGTTATTGTAGCTTGTTCAAAAAGTGTACTGATCTACACAAGGGCAAGCAGAGAGATATTTGGGCAACGATGCCCTTAATGTAGTATAAATGGGATCTGGAGATCTACAGAATACAACAGTGCTATTCAGGCTTTATCTGCTTAATATGTCTTTTAGGGAACAGAAGACAGTTTGCACCTGAGTAGCATCCTATCAGGGCAGAGAAGCACATAGTGTGGAGTGTCATTTTCGGTTTCTTAGTTTCTGAAGATCACTTGAAAGTTGTTCCTCAAGGACTTCACCAAGGATGACATCTACAGACTTAAAGAGCAGAAGGAAAAGAAAATAGATGTGCTCTGTACTGTGCCCTTAGTCTCCACAAGCATCAGGACACACACACACACACACACAAAAAAAAAAAAAAAAAAAAAAAAAAAAGCAGAAATCCTAAGTGCCTTTCTCTGAGTTATCATTTCGTTCTGAGATGAAAAGGCTCCTTCCCAGACATGCATGACACTCACACACTCTTCCAAGTAATTTCTCTGCTCTTTCAATTCATCTGCAAGGCCTATTTTAAAGAATTCAAAAAATTGCCCAATTTTGCTTTACTCAAAGGTGGAAGTCAAGTAAGCCCCATTAATTTTAATGGACAATTTAGCAGTCTCAGAGTCTTTCAATGGTACCCAAGTTCTGTCACCTTTTGGATATAAGATATGAAAGTTTTTTTTTTCCCTTGTAGGTGAGAAAAGTTCTACAACTTACACACAGAATGACATTTCTTTCAAAAGCTGTCGTAAGGATGATCACAGAATGTCACCATTTGTATTTAATTTTTTCTTTCTTTGGTTGCAAAACATAAATTAAGCAATAATTACTAATAGCAGGTACACTTAGAAAACTTAAAAATGGCTGTCAAATCAATTTCCATATGCAGATTCAAAGTCATGACACATTTAAGCAGTACATTTCATCAAAGAATTATCTTACATTCCTCTGAAAGCAAATGATTTATAAACTTGGAGTCTCTATACCATACATGAATACTGAACAAACCTACGCATTTCAATGATTTAAAATAAATAAAAAAGGAAGTTCAAATATTTCATCTTGTAATTATCTTCTAATTTAACAACACCAACAAAAAATTCCCTGGCCATTCAACACCGGACTCTCCTACTTTCAAAGAGCAGCTTTGAAAACACACATATTGAAAAAAGAGAGTATTAAAAAGACATTGATCAAGACAATTCCCCGTTTCTTTTCATAAGTTGAGTATGATATGCAGTTTGCCATGAAATATACCACCACATTCTCCTGAGCAAACATGCCAGCACTGCACAGCATACAACAGCCACACATTTTTGACATGGCCTTAAAACTGCTGACTGAAGCAATGACTGATGTTCCCAATGGGCTGGAATGCACTTGCTCGGCCTTACCAGGGAGAAACACATCCCAAGGGGACTCACATGGATGAGGATTTATGACAGATATTGCGTTTGGAGTGACCACCTTAAGGCTTCAATCATGAAAGTTCTATCCAAACTATAAACCACAGAAAAAGTTATCAAGAAAGTTTAATCACATGCTCCTTTTAGCACCTTCAGTAAAAACTGTTCCTCCAAAGCATCTGAAATAACATTTACATAAAAAGGTGAAGACAAAAATAATGGCAAAAAGGCTCACATGCTATTTAAATTAGTTACACCCTTTGCAATGCCAAATTCTCACATGTGTCAGAACATTAACCTATTTTCCCACCTAACTAATAGGCAAATTTGTTAATAGCTTATTGGGAACTCATCGTTAAAATGATATATATATATATGATCTTACATGATGTAATACGATAATCTGAAAAAAAAGGTTTTTTGGACATTAAAACAAGTCTGCCTTTATCTAAAATGTTTATTTCCTCTTGTTAACAATATCTCAACTGCACAAATATAATTTACAAGGCTATTTTTCCACCCCCACATTTTATCCATTTCCTTCTACAGTATGTCAAACATCTAGTAAGAGGCAGCACTGATTAAAGAATTAACCTGGCAAACGGGATTGACTGAAGCAATTGCACTGAAGACACGCAATTGACACAAGCATCATAAACAGCATGGTAGCTTCGTTCTGTGCAAAGCTGTAACATAGTTATGGGGTCTCCTCTCCCCAGTTCATTAATTTCCTCTAGGTTTGTAAAGCACTGGTTTCTCTGCGAGCTGTGGTTGCAATGAACCCAGTCACACTCGCTTCCTGATCCAACATTGGACCACAACAGAATAGAGGCAGCACCTGGTGCTGCTGAGAACGGCCACCACCCTCTTCCTCAGGAAACCCCTTGAGCTGAGAGACCACCCGCCAGCGCACACACAACCAGAAGCGCGCCCAGGCGGCCCCGACCTCGGCCCCGCCCCTCCCCTGCGCCACGTGACCGCGCTGGGAGAGGCGCGCGCCCCGCCGGCGCACTTATGGAGCGGCGGTGGAGGCCACCTCGCAACCGGCACTTCCGGTTCCGGGGCCGGGCGGCGGGGCCCGGCCGCGCTTAGGCCGCGGCCGGCGGCGGGTGATACTGGGGTGCGCGGGCTGTACGAGTGGGCAGTATGTGGCCGCCGCCTCCTTGGCTGCTGGCGGGGCTTGTGCTGGCTGCGCGCTGTGGGGAGGCCGCGGTGGCCTTCCTCGGCGGCCCCTTCGTCTCCCCGCAGCCCACGGAGACGGCGGGCGGCGCGACGCGGAGCAGCGGCGGGCGGCTGGCGGAGGTGTCGGCGCCACCTGAGCACGGCCAGCCCATGACGCAGCGCGCCCTGTCCGTACTGGTGCTGGCCAGCGCCGCGCTCATCGTCTATTTCGTGATCAGGACTGTGCGGTGAGGGCGGCGGCCGGGAGGCGATGGGTGGGAGGAGCGGGCAGGACTCTGTTGGGCTCTGCGCGGCGACAGCTGTGTGCCAGTAAACGGCCTTTGCCGGATCCTCGTGGTGCTGTCCCGGCGGGAGTAGCGCCAGTGACACCTGCTAATCCCTGTGAGGTTCTGCTTGGAGTATTTATCCCGTGTGCCGGCAGACACCGTTCAGCTGCCGAGTTTTGTTCATCTTGTTTTCAGTAAACACTTCTCGTGCATTCCTAAGAGAAAGATTCTTAAAATCTTGCACTACCACCAAGTGTCTCTGTTTCTCATTGAAACTGCTGGCATAACTTTACATGCTTTCATGATTAACACCACAACAAGAAGTCTTCATTGCTGGGTTTTGTCCTTGTGCGCTTAAACGCTGAACAACATACTTAAACTCCTGGGCAAGCCTCAAATGTGTTACTTACACGGAAAGTACATGCATTGTAACTTTGTTTATTCAGTATGTTTCTGTGTTTTTTCAGAATAGTTAGGACAGTTTACATGTCCAGTACCTTCAAAATTGATTCTAGGAAGGTAGAAAAACAGTGTTCTGTATTGGGCCATTACAAAAACATACCACCTAAGCAGACCAGGACAGCCTGCTTTTCCGTACCTTCTTTAGGATGCGTACCAGCACCCATCAGACTGTCTTCATCATGCATATCTTGATGGTTGCATATCCTAAAGGAAACTGTATAGTTTCTTAACCAAGTGAAAATGGACTGGTGTTGGATTTCTGAGTAGTACTGTGGGAAGAACAAATAAAATAAATAAAAGCCTGTCATTACAGGAGCTGCAGAAAGAACATCTCATCTGCTGTCATTATTTTCTGGATAGCTGGGAGTTGTGCTTGGAATAGTATTGTGGTCCTGCTGGCCAGACAGCACGGGAACCTGAAATGTCCTTGGATCTGTGCAGCACTGCAACAACAAAAACATTGGTATTATCAACATTGATTTTCCCCTAAGGACAAAACAAAGTATCACACCATGCACTATGAAGAAAATGAACTCTGTTCCAGCTGAAACCAGGATAGTTAGGAGGGTTACTCTTCTGTGTTTAAAACTGAAGCACTGTCTTCTTGGTGCTAATGTAGATAGGAAAGTTAAGCCTCATGTTGTTGTTCTGGAATTCTGCAGCAATTTCTGTGAGATCCTGAGCTATTAATACAGAGGCTTTCATCCCATCTGGGGTTTCACAAAGAAGATCAGCTTCGTCTTGCTTATGTAAATGTTAATGAATTAGAAGAGGCACTGAGCTTAGTTATTTCGCTGTTTCCACAAGACAGATGAAAATTTGTGAATGTTTCCTCTTTGGAGGGAAAACAGATGTAAATCTAAGGTTATATGTTGTTATGTATATGCATAATAAAAAAAAAAAAAGGACCAAACAACTGATGCTTAACCAAGAGTAGGGTCTTGATATGTGAAGTACTGAGTAAAGTTTTCCTTTTTGAGAGCAAAAGAAAAATAATTCCTTCAGAATGATTTTTAGTAAGCAAAATATGTCACGGTAAATCATACCCTACGTGTAAGTAATGTCACTTTATCATAAAAAGTAAGCCAGTTTAAGTTCAAACCTTGTCCAATATAAGAACTCAGCCCTGTTGAAATTTATGGGGATATGGCTGTGGAAGTACTACAGACTTACAGCTTTAACTTCAGATTTGATTGTGTTGGTGACCGAGTCACCTTCTGAGGTCAGATGTACTTTGAGTCCGCCAGCAAAATCTTGTGGTTTTATTTTTTCCTGTTTCTGATATCCTTCTATGGAAAGAGTGGAAGTGGAGACAGGCATGTAAGCATTGTCACCTTGCATGACGAGGATCAGCATTATGAAGAAATTAGAGTGCACTGGCTGTAAGTGGCCAGGTTTTGGTATCTGGGAAGGGTACAAAAGGTGTCCTCTGTGAGCACAGCCCAGCACTGCCCCATGTCAGAGCAGAGTAGCTCCGGCTGCTCGAAAAGGGGCCTGCTAATGGCCAGAGCTGAGCTATAAGTGATGCTGGCTGTGCTCTGGAAGAAGAGATTTAAGAAATGGGAAAGTAGCTGTACAACAGCAGCTAGGAGATAGGAGTGAGGAAATGGGAGAGAAGCAGCCCTGCAGGCACCAAGGTCAGTGTGGGAGGAGGGCAGGAGGTCCTCCGGGTGCGGAGCAGAAGTTCCCTGCAGCCCAGGAGAGGCCGATGATGAAACAGGCTGTCCTCCTGCAGCCCATGGGCACCATGCAGAGCAGATCTCCTTGTGCAACCATGGAAGAGCCACAGTGCATCAGGTGGATGATGCCTGAAAGAAGCCAGAGCCCCTGGAGAGCCGCTACAGGAGCAGACCCTGGCCCAGAACTGCAGCCTGTGGAGAGGAGCCTGGGGTGGGGCAGAATGTCTTGGGCAGCTACCTCCTGTGGAGCTCCATGCTGGAGCAGTCTGCTCCTGAAGGATGAGCCCTGTAGTATGTGACTGTTGGAGCAGTGCTTGGAGAATGACAGCCTGTGAAATGAACCCCATGGTAGAACAAGTATGAGGAGGAATCATAGAATCATTTGAAGTTAAAGAGACCTTTAAAGGTCACCTAGTCCAACTCCCCAGCAATGAACAGGGACATCTACAGCTAGATAGGTTGCTCAGAGCCCTGTCCAGTCTGATTTTGAATGTCTCTGGGGACAGGGCACCCACCGCCTCCCTGGGCAACCTGTGCCAGTGCTTCACTAACTTTATCATGAAAACCTTTTTCCTTATATCCAATCTAAATCTCCCCTGTTTTAGCTTGAAACTGTCTCCCTTTGTCCTATGAGCCTGCTAAAGAGTCTGTCCCCTTCTTTGTTATAGCTCCCGTTTATGTGCTGAAAGTCTGCTATCAGGTCTCCCTGGAGCTTTCTCTTGTCCAGGCTGAACAGCCCCAGCTCTCTCAGCCTGTTCACACAGGGGAAACATTCCATCCCTTGAATCATTTTTGTGGCCCTCCTGTGGACATGCTCTATCAGATGCATGTCTCTCCTGTACTGAGGACTCTCCACTTGGATACAGTATTCCAGGTGAGGTCTCACCAGAGCAGAATAGAGCGGCAGGGTCACCTCTCTCACTTCGCTGACCATGCTTCTTTTGGTGCAGCCCAGGGTACAGTCGGCTTTCTGGGCTGTAAGGGCACATTGCTGGCTCATGTCCAGCTTGCCATCCCCTAGTACCCCCAGGACCTTTTTGGAAGGGCTGCTCTCAATTCTTTCGGTTCCCAGTTTGTACTGATAGTGGGCTTTGCTATGGCCCAGGTACAAGGCCTTGCACTTGGATTTGTTGAACCTCATGAGATATTCTTGGACTCAACTGCTTCAACCTTCCTAGATCTGTCTGGGTGGCATTCTGTCCCTCAGACATGTCAGCCACTTGGTGTTATCTACAAACTTGCTGAGGATGCACTTGATCCCACTGTTGATGCCACTGATGAAGATGTTAAAGAGCATTTGTGCCAGTACTGACCTCTGAGGGACACCACTCATCACTGATCTCCATCTGGACATTGAGCCACTGTCCACTGCACTGGGTGTGGTGATGTCTATTACCTGGCTTGATACACTCCAGGAGCCTCCTCGATTACCTGTAGCTTGCCATGCTACTTTTCCAGGAGTTGTCAGAATGGTTGAAGTACCCCTGCAGAATGAGAGCCTGCAAATGTGACGCCTCCTGTAGCTGGAGGAAGAAGGCTTCATCAACAGGCTCCACTTGATCAAGTGGCCTTTAATAAACACCATTCACAAGACTCTTCTTTGTTGCTTTGATCTCTACCTGTCACTCATTATCTTTCGACTTGCTTGTGGCTGTTCCTCAGTGACAGCTCTTAACACTCTGTTCCTTCCTCGATGTAGGGGGCAGCACCTCCTCCTCTCCTTACTCACCTGTCCCTTTTGAGCAGCCTGTAGCCATTGATAGTCACGCTCCAGTCATGGAAATCATCCCACCACATTTCAGTGATGGCTACTACATCATTGTTTTCTAGGAAGAAGCAGTGCAGATAAAGCACTGTGAACTGACTGATCACAGTGCCTGTTCCCCATCCTGTTGTGATGCTCAGGATCAGGGAGAAGGTGGAAGAGTGAGTGTGATATTGGCCATGGAATTAGAGGGGGAGGCTGAGGAATATGTTCCTACTTGCAGTTCTTACTGCCCTACGTTGTTATGGATTGGTAATAAATTAATCTTCCCTGAGCTGAGTCTAGTTTGCCTGTGACAGTAGTTGGTGAGTGATCTCCCAGTTCTTATCTCAACCTACAAACTATTTCATCTTATTTCTTCCTCCTGTCCTGCTGAGGAACAGGAGTGTGAGAGTGGAAACCCAGAGGCTAGCTGAGGTCAAGCTGGCACCCAGGGCTTGACCTCCCTTTGGTGCAGAAACTGTCCCTAACCCCCAGCTGCCCCTCCCCTGACACAGCGCCATGCCTTTTCCTTAGGTCCTGTCACTACTGCCAGAGAGATCAGTACCTTATGTTCCAGGCATCACCAGTTTACAGGATTAGACATTAAAAGCCTGTGTTTTCAACACGCTCTTGTGTTTAGTTTAAGAGTATGTATAAGTGATTTGATTTTGTTTCTTGGTGCACAAAAATATTTACCATCTAGGACAAGTAAATTTGGGTTTTTTTTACACATTCTTGAGAGCTGTGCTTTTGAAATGTCATTGTTGGAAAAGCTTGTCTGAAAAACACATGCCTGTAGCAAACAGTTCAAATTAACTTGGACATCATGACTTGCAGCAGCAACCTTAAATCCAAGTGAGAAAAATGCTTGTTTGCTAATGTTAGTCTGAGAGAAAATGCATACAAGTTATTTTATACTCTCAACAATTTTTTTTATAGCTGTTTTTATCTTTCTGCTGCTGGAATAGTTTTGTTATGCTCATAAACCATTAATTGCCAGAAATTTAGGTATTGTTTAAGATAACTTACATATAGATACTGAATAACAATGGAAGTTCTTTCCAAAATAATGAAGTCTTCCACTATTGTACTTCATTGCTGTATCAGAAACTTGCAACCTTTCTGAATGGATGTTGTCTCAGCAAATGGGCATTGCACTTTTAGCAAGCTGCCTGGTATTTGTCCTGTTATGGTCCTGCTCATGTAAGTCAGCATAGACAAAGCATGTGTTTTTTCGATTGGATTTGTGGCTGAAATTTGTGACAGTACTGTATTAGAAATTTAAGGTTTAGATACAAACCTTCCAGTTTCTTTTGAACAATTTTTTTTTTAGGATGAAATCATGCATGTTGTTAACAAACATAAAGGTTTCAGGAGCTCTTACAAAAATTCAACATAATATATGTACACCCTTCAACTTCATTTATTCATAGAAACAATCTATAATTTAAAAATTAGAAATAACTTTTTTCCAGCTCTGATCAAGACTGCCTGGAAAATGTAGATACTCTTTGTTGGGATGCTGTTAGTCAGAGCCTTGCTTGATTAAATTTTGTAGCAATCTCTTTCTTTATAAATTCTGTACATTCTGATAAAGATTCGAGTTTTTGATTTTCAGAGCCATTTGGCTTTGTTTGAAGGTGATGAAATCCGTTTTGAAGAAAATCATGTGAGAGCTGATACAACTTTGATACTGAGGCTATAACACTATTTTTTTCTGCACATATAATTAACATAAACGATAGCAAACTCTCACAGACCAGACTTTCTTAATGATACAGCTGATGATGCAATTTCTCTATCAGAAAAAAAAATACTTATCTTGATTTCATTTCTAGCTTTGCGTATGGGACTTCTTGTTTCAGCTGCATTGTTATAAAGATTGGGCTCTTTGTGCCTTTCCTTCTCATGCTATACTGAGAAGATGAGTTTGGGAGGTATTTTCAGCAACTGTGAGAACTGAGTGTGTGGTAGCAGGCTGTGTGAGGCACCTCTGCAGACTGTCTGCTTGGGCATCCTGCAACCTCCAGTGGGCTGCTCAGCTGTTGATGGGTTGCTTTGAGTATGTGCCATGAAGATTTGTGATCAACATGTTCCTGTGTTTAATCCTCACAGGAAGAAAGTCTGTGGTTTTTTTTCTGGTTTTGTTATTGTTGCTCTTGTTGTTGTTGTTTTCCTCCAATTGTGTTGTTGAGGAAAGCTTCTGTTACAGTGAAGCACTAGTCTTTTCTAGAGTTCTTTCCCAGACTTTATTTGCTTTGATAGCTAGTTGTCAATTACAATAAAACTTCATGTCTCTTGTGCATTTGTATACATGTGGATATCAAACTCCTTTTATAACAGAAGATTCTCAAAGAACAATATATGTAGCAACAAGACCATACAACACATCCATCAGAACTAGAAATAAGGAAATTCAGACCCTGTGGTGCCTTATTCATTCCGACAGTTTTATTTTTGCCTTCTGTGCTTAGATTTGATACTTGACACAAAATGCCTGACAATGCACAGAAACACTAATGTTACAGTTTATACATCCTTTTTTTTTTCACCCTTCCTGGGAAGCCTATTGCAGTCAGTGGTGATCTCCCGTATTTATGTGGGAAGAAGAGCACGCTCTTAGTTCTTCAGTATTCGTGAGTCGGTGAGAAAACAGATGTTGCAAATGAGACAAAATGGCTTTTTTCTTTTTAGACAACTGTTCAATGTGCCACACAATTTATCATACTACATTGGAGTTCCAAAAAATAGTTCAGTACGGATACATATATCAGATACTAATTTTAAATAAGTTTCTAGGAAGCTTTGGGTTAGGATTATTGAATTTCTTTCATGGAAATAAAATCTGTAGCTCAAGAGTGCACTTCACAGAAGTTACTAGCTTCAACTAGTATCTTTATTTTTGTGAGAATACTTTTTGTAACTGGCATAGTTCATGGTTCAGGAAAAATCAGTTTAGTTTGAAATATTCATTAATGGAGAATGTGAATAGATAGTACCATATTATGCAGTACATGGTATAAGAAGATTTTAGGGTGGGATTTTTCCAGCAGTGGGTCAACTCTGGAATAGTTAAAAATTCAGTTCTGTCACACAGACCATTACCAGGCTCTTCAGTGAAAGTGTTTTCCTGATCTGTAACTTACAAAACTTAGCCACCTATTTAAAAGTAGTCATTCTTTGGAGCTGTGGATCAAAAAATGTTGATTTCCACTTTTAAGAAGATGTGTGCTGGCTCGTAAGTAACACTTGTCTGGAGGCTTGAGGTGATTGGAAAGCTACAGTTCCCTGGTCATGTGTTTCTCAGAATCTTCTGAAGTACTGTAAAGAGGAGGAGCAGGGAACAGGGAGGTTTGTAGAACTTAATAATAGTAAAAAGCTTCTAGTAGAATGGCTCTTTACATAAAAAGGGAGATCGATTAGCACTTACTACTGTGTTGAACTGATCTTGTTTCAAGTGTTTGTGGCTTTCAGCAAGCATACTCCCTTGCACCTCAGCTAATCAGGATAATATGGAAAAAAAGAATTCTTACATCCCACTTTCCCAGCCGTTTGCAGTTCTCTGTTTCTTTAGATGTGCTTTGAACTTGGCCTGTTTTGCTTCAACTCTCATTTTCATAACATATTTTTTGTTTGCTGTTATTTTTTTATAAACATCAACATTTCCCCATGTTGGGGGCTGCAGAGCTACATGTAGTACTGTCTCATGTTGAGTTCACAGAATCACTGAATGGTCTGGGTTGGAAGAGATCTTTAAGATCATCTAGTTCCAGCCCCCTCTGCTGTAGGCAGGGATGCCTCGCTCTAGACCAGGTTACTCAAAGCTCCATCCAGCCTGGCTTGAACACCTCCAGGGAAGGGACACGCACAACCTCACTGGGCAACCTGTTCCAGTGTCTCACCACCCTTACAGTAAAGAATTTCTTCCTCTTACCTAGTCTAAATCTACTCTCTTCTAGTTTAAAACCATTTCCCCTTGTCCTGTCACTACATGCCCTTCTAAAAAGTCCCTCCCCAACTTTCCTGTAGGCCCCCTTCAGGTACTGGAAGGCTGCTATAAAATCCCCCCAGAGCCTTCTCCCAGCTGAAAAGCCCCAACTCTCTCAGCCTGTTCCCTGTAGGGGAAATGAGTTTCTCATTAGCCAGAATCCCTAAGTCCCCAGAACTGCTCACAATGCATTCTCTGCCCAGTCTGTTTTTGTGCTCAAGACCTTGCACTTTGCCTTGTTGAACTTCATGAGCTTCACACAGGCCCTCCTGAGAAGTCTGTTGAGGTCTCTCTGGATGGCAGAAGATTTCTAGTCTGTTAGAATGTCTGTGAGTGCTTACAGCAAAATCAGTTGTCTACCTTATGCTTTAGTAAAACAAAAGACGCATTAAAGCTATCATATTTTTCATCACACCTTCATCATAAGGCTTCAAAATTTTCTTCAACTTGGTAGTTTGTAAGTATTTTACTTCTTTCTGTGTTGAGAACTGATTACAAAGTTTTTCTCTTGAGCTGAAAGGTGAAATTTTTCTGTCTTTGTGATTAGCCTTAGCTTTAAACAATAAATTATGCTAAAGCACACGTGTGGCACAATAGCTGCTGCTGTTTCAAATCAGTGAGAGGAAGTTATAATGCTGATTATTTCTTTTTTTACCTAGGTTGTTCCAAAAGTAATGCCTCGTATTTATTTCCATGGAAACTACAACAGATACAAAGAGCACAATAAGACTGCTTGATAGAGCAAGTTTGCAGCTACAAAATGCTCTTTTTTCAGCATAACCACCACTATTAACTATTCATTTTCCCCAGCAATGAACAAAAGACTGCATGCTGCTCTCATGAAAATCTTCATGGCCATCCAGAATGTGGCTTGTCTTTCATGTCCTTGTTGCTGCTCCTGAAATGCACCATCCACCACCTCACTGTGCTCACAGTGAGCATAATCCACTGCTTGGTCTCCAGAAACATTCAGCAAGCTTAATGAATGTCAGTGGGTGCCATATTTTTTTTTCATGGAGGAATTTGGTGACACACCATTGCTTCATATGCATTTCTGTGTCAAACTCCATTTTGTCAGAGTGCCCTTCTGCTGCACTCTGTCACACGGCAACAAAATGTGATGCAGTACTGAAGGAAAGGTTCAGTCTCTACTGCCATGCCACCAACATCTGCCCCTGACATTGTGGGCCAGCATAAGAAAACAGGAGGCAGTTCTTTCGGAGCAGCCCTTGTATTATCTTCTTTTTTTATAATGCCATACCCTGAAGAAAGGTATGTGTTTTCTATCAAAGGAGATCTAAGTCACTGGATGATAATTAGTATAAAAATTGTACATAGTACAGGTTTCTGACAGCTGTGAACACCTTTCCTAGGTACCTAGTTTAGGTTTGTAAATTCTGCTTCTGGAGTTGCTGAAAGGAAGTGCTATATCTCTGGATTTAGTTGTAAGTGTCTAGAATACAGTCTTTTTACATTTTTTTTCAATCTTGTAGTTTTCACATTGCTGCTCTTTGTGAGACTAAACTAGCTGAAAGCAGCTCTGTAAGTATTTTGTAACAGGCATTTTCACATATGCTTTTCTGAGAACCTTGTAATCAGAGTTCCCTCACCCTCAGAGAGTTGTACAAGACCTATTCGATACATACAGAGCTGCAAAACCAAAAGCAGGGCTTACATGGGAGCCAAACCTACGCAGCAAAGCCACAGAACAGATTGATTTGTATATAAGCAATGCTATTTATTCAAGATGTTTATTACTCATTTCTATACATAAGAGATGTTTGGATTTTTCAGACTCTGTGTCCTACTTCAGTGCACTTTATTTGTCTCAATGGTAAACAGTGTAGCTTTTTATTTGTGAAGTGATCTATAGGCTGAGCTAAAAATGATGGCACTTACGGATTGTGCTGCATATCCATTACAGTTTTGCTGAGTTTCTCTCTGATTTGGTCTCTTGTTCTATAAAGACTGCAGCAAATACATAGCAAGAGAGTTTTTTTTTTTTTTTTTTTCCTCACTGTAGGATCTGCTAGTAGTGTATTTTGTACATTGGCATGTATTTTTGTCTGGCTCTTGCATTTAGCTACTGAATAGCTTTTTGCATTCACTTTCTCATTAGCTATTAAGTGCCTTTTTGTATTCTCTTCTGTAATTCTATATAAAACTAAAGGTGGTGAATTCTTATTGGCCTCAATCATTTCCTGTAAATTCTTCATGCTTTCAACTGACAGCTGAACTTCACTGAGCTAAGGGTGTACATTGTAATTACAGTAACTTTAAAATTTATGATCAGTCTCGATCTAGCAGTGTTTTAAGGGGTAGTTCTCTTACATCATAGAAATTGAAAGTAGGCAGAAATTTATAGAACTTCTATATCTTTAAATACATTTCAGGCTCAGAAGACGTAACAGAAAAACACGAAGATACGGAGTTTTGGATACAAACATAGAAAACATGGAGCTGACCCCACTAGAGCAAGATGATGATGATGATGATACAACACTATTTGATGCCAGTCATCCTCGAAGGTTTGTATGTAGAAGCTGAATGTATGTCTACAAATGGAAATGAAGGAGTACAGATGATGAGCAGCTTGACTGAGGAAACTTGCTATTTTGTTTCATATGTATGTAGTTGGAGAAGTAATGTCAAAGTAAATTGAATTTTAAATGGGCAAGAATTTAGTGGGCAAGAAGATAAGGTTATTACTTCTGCTATACTTGATCTACTCCAGAACACCTTTGACATTGTATTTGGCCTATGAGTTCCAGAGAAAGTCAACAACTAATGTATCAGCTTTACATACTTCAGTTATTCTGTTCTTGGATATTTCACTCTTGTCACTTATTGAATGTCTAAGAAGGAAATAGAAGCAAGAATAGTAAAAACAGAAGTATGGTTTAGACTAAGGTGCTTGTCAGCGGTTTACAGGCATTTGGCCCGGTTCCGTGACAAATGGGACGGGGGACCCATGGACCCACATGCCGGGAAAAGGGAAAAAGGATAAGGAGATGGGCCTGAGAACAAAACAGCGGCAACAATCTGAGGAGAAACAAACTAATTTACTAAATAAGATATCTGAATGCAAAATAACACACTACAATACAATATAATTACAATTTAAGCTAATAAATCCAATAAAATGAGAGAGTGTGTCCAGAGTTAAGGTAGGCCTTACTCTAGTACCGACGGTGAGATGGCTGGGGAGTGAGATGCTGCTGGGTCAAGAGACCGGCGGAAAGAGAAAGCAGGTCTTGTGATCTGCGAGTCTTTATCTTTCCCTCTGACCAGAAAACGGTAACAGGGGAGCAGAGTCCTCTGGGGAGTGTAGTAGTTCTTCTCTTCTGAGAACCAAGTATATACAGTACATGACGTTAGGATGTGGAATACCAATAACGAAAAATCATAAAACCATGACAGTGCTTTACAGCTATAAAACAGCAGACATCTAATGGCAATTGCTATTAAGTGTTACCTGAGAAAAAAATTCACGCTATGATGTAGTGTTGTAGTTTAAAAAAAAAAAAAAAGAAAAAGCTGTCCTAATTTCCAAATACTCAGCTTCTTTTAAAATTGAAGTACTGCAGCAAATCATCATTTACTTTAGCTATACCAAGCAATTTGGAAGTATTTGAAAGTAACTTCCTGATCCAGACCATTTATAATATAGTCATTGGGATGACATACGATCTAAACAATTTGAGTACATTTGTAGTATTTCATTTATCTGATGACATAGCTATTGTCAGATAAGTATTTATTAGTATTAACATATATAATTCTTCACATACTATGGTACCTTTGTGATGAGAGAACTTCTGCTATTTAAATAGTATTTACTTTAATAGTGTCAGCTTCAGATGAAAACCAGAAATACCCTATGTTTTCATCCAAGTCCAAATGCTCAGAAAAAAGTGGGAAAAGAAGTGGGATGTTTCAGTAGTGTTAGAACATGCCATAGCCCTGCATAAATATATAGTGATGTAACTTGCCACCTAAACATATGTTTATTTCTTCCCTATGGGCCTGCAGAATGGCCTAAAATTTGATAATATTGGCTTACAGAAGAGGTGGTGTCAAGATTGAGCCACACTGCAAGAAAAACAATTGTATTCAAGTAACTGAGTGATCTGACTGAACTTCTGCATATGTTTATGTTAACGTAACTTGCTAAGGAAATTTACTGAATAGAAGTATTACTCTCACAAGTGAATTAATATAAAATCATAGAATCATTAAGGTTGTAAAAGACCTTTAAGATCATCAAGTCCAGCTGTCAACCCATCACCATGCCCACTAACGTGTTTCTAAGTGCCACATCTACACATGTACACCTCTGGGGATGGTGACTCCACCACTTCCCTGAGCAGCCTGTGTCAATGCCTGACCACTCTTTCAGAGGAAAAAAATTTCTTTATATCCAACCTGAACTGTTGTAGACTGCAGTGATATTCATTCTGCTTTCATTTTTTCTAATTGAATCAGTCAAGATCTTTTTTTTTAAGATGTTAGTACACAGTTACACAGTTCAGTACATTGTTGTTAGAAAGTTCTAGGCTTGTTTTGTGTAAGCTGCTTTTTGACACTGTATAAGGCAGAGCAGAGTAAGTGTCTTCTCTCCTAAAATGAGTTTGTTAGTATACTGTGCTGATATGGTTACAATTTTGTGTTGTTGGTGTTTCCTTTCAGAGCCATATGAAAGAAGCAGCATAGGTGCAACTTAAGTGTCCTCCTCTTGTCACCGGTTTAGTGCTCTGTACACCATGTAGTCTCTGTGCCTGTTCTGTTCAGGGCATCTTATCAAAATGTGAAGTTTTAACCCTTTTGTTCAGTAACTTACTATTGCATGCCAAAATTTGAAATTCTGACCTTTAGTTTCTCATCATGCATTGTGGTGTATATGTGAGCTGAGGGACAGTATCTTGCAAGCACATCTTTGTTTTTTGAAGCTGCGTCACACTGACAGTTTATAGTCCTCAAAAAATCACTTCATGCATGCAGTACTTGCTGTACTGTATGTCACAAGGTGAAGACTTACTCTATTTATGATAGCATTCCAGTTACAGTATGTTACTGAGAGTTACCAAAATTTCACTGTCTTATGTGGCATTTAGTCTTACAGACTGTGCATCTTACACACACACACACACACACACATATATAAAACAAAACTAAAAAACACGGAGGTCCAAAAATTCTAACATGGAAAGGTGGAACATGTTTGTAAATGTGCTGCCTTTGTATTTGGGAGGTTTAAATGAACAGTGTTTTATGGCATTTTACTTCACGGTAATGTGGTAACTACATATTTTTATAGGCAAATTCAGTAATAAAGAGTTGCACCTTTTTTGTCTTAATGCTTGGCCTTTAAAAATGTAGACTAACGTTACCCTTGAAACAGCATTTCACATTAATGCATCTGTTTCTTCTGTTGTAGATAAGTGCGTGCCTTGCAATGAAAGAACTTAATTCCTGAACCAGAGGAGACTGCTTCAAGGGAGGAATAAGAAGCAAGAGGGTGTGCAAGCTCGGGAGAGGCTAATTTATACTAGTATACTGTGGCATCCTTAGTTTGTTGCAGTAAATACTGTATCAATTTGTTGTACCTTTCTGTACATAGAGAATTGTAAATTTAAAGCCTAAAGTGTGAGGGTGCACTAAAATGAAAACCTATTTGGAAGGGAGATTACTTTTAAAACAGGGTATTTTTTGTTTGTTCTGAGTCTTGTATGCCATAAGTGTAGTATACAATTTTTTCTACAACAATCTGGAATGTTAACAGGGTTTTGGCTCGTACTAAATTATAAGTAAACTTAACCACTGTGGACTACTCACAATTGTTATAACTCAGTTTTAATTGAGGAGATGCTTTACCCTTTGCAAATAAAAAGCCAAACTACTGCCTTCTATGTTGAGTTGTTTTTTTTTTTTTAACTAATACATGTGTTGTGTGTAAGTTTAAGTGAAAAAATAAACATGTTTAAAATGTTCCTAGCATTTAGTGTGTTACTTCAACACTGTATAGATATTAAGGATATTACTAATACAGTCTTACTAAACATAGTAATGCAGCACCTTTTGCTGTTAAGTCTATTGATTAAAACTATTAAGTCAACGTCTTTGTGAGGGCCGTCTAACTGGTGTGAACAACTCTTGCTCCAATGACTTAGGGTACTACTTGCATGTGCCATGTGGTGTCAGCGTTCAGAGCTCTGATGTAGCAGAGGTCAAGACTTTAGCTAAAGTTGTTTATTTTTGTACTCTGTTTAAATCTGGGGAAAATACTAAACCTGAGCCATAACTCTGAAGTGAAAAGGTGACATCAGAACCAGTAGTTACTGTGAAATATGCAGTAACATTCACATGAATATAGTTTGTTTGTTTTCTTTAGCCAGCATCCTAAAGTTTAACAGAACAAATTTTAAGATCCGAAGACCTGATTTTTTAACAATGTATCACATCCTATAGATCTCTTAAATATTACGGCTGAAATGTAGAAATTCCAGGTTGTTAAAATTACATTAGTGTAACTGTACCAAAAATTTTGCAAACAGGCTGTTTTTCCTGATTACTCAGTCCCTTTTTTGAGAAGAGAGCCTTTGAGACTACTTCTATAATGATGGGGAGTTGTCTGCTGTAAATATATTTTTAAAATCCTCTGCTAGCTGATTTGTATTAAAACCTACTTATTTTGCCATAGTAAAACCTTAGATTAGGTTTGAAGTAATCGGTCTACCAAGCTAATGTTCATCTACAGTTTGCTCATGTGCCACCCACACTGCTGAAAAATACATTGTTTTTACAGTAAATTGAAGTCATTTTATTTCCTCCCCTCTTGTACACATTTTTTTTCCATCCATAGTTAAAAGATAAAACTGAAATGGGAACACAGAACTGATTTTTTGAAGAGATTTAGCTGGGGAATCTAGAAAGAAAGATTGTGAAGAATAGCTGTGTCATAGGCTGCAAGTGAGAGAGCAACAAGTTACATGATAGAAGGTGAAACATGTTGTTCCCATATGAGAAGGGGACCATCACCATTAAAAAGTCAATGTAACTAAATTTTCTAGCAATGTTGCATGTTAACCTTAGCAGTAGAGACCATCTTCCTGACTTCCTAGAATTGTCTAATTCTGCATAGTCTTTTTAAGCTTTGAGCTGAATGTACCCTGAAGAGCTGTTATGTTTGCTAAGCATGCATACTTGAACTGTTTATGTATGGTAGGGACAATGGAAGTGATTACTTTGTTTGTAAGCTCTTGTCTGTTCCAAGTAAATCTGGAGATTTTCATGGAGGGAAATAAAAAACAGAACAGGTTATTTACATTTCTGAGCAAATATCAAAAAAGTATGTGAGCTTCTGGGATTCGTGCCGCCAAAATTATGAGGCTCTATTTTCTAGCATGAGTGGTTATAGAAAAGTCATAAAGCTGGTAATAAATTGAGACAATTGTGTTTTCTGGTATTCCAGATGCTATGTGTTTTGTGGTACATAATTCCTCAACACTGTCCTGACTGTATCTAATTTTAGGAGCTGAATTTGGCTGTCACTGATATGAAATTATTCAAAAAGGCCTGTGTTGCATCTATCTTGGACTTAACTAAGCAGCTGGAAATCTGCTCTGAATTTTGTGCTGCTCCTGTTGAAATGCACACCAACAAAGCTATTTCCAGCTGTAGATAAAAAAACAACAACAACAACAAAAACTGTTCTTATTATAGCTTAACATTCTTACATAAATTTTCCATGTTTTGTGGGGAGGAATATGGCATCAGAGAGGCTAGTAACTGAACCATGTATAAATTTGATTAGATTTGATATAAAGTGGACTTACCAATTAACAATTTGATGTGAAACACAAGATCAAAAAGATAAATGTATCATTAGATAGCTACCTATGGAAGATGTTATTCTCATGCTATACCTACAAAAAAAAACTCACTGACAGCAGCCCTGCAGAGAAGGACTTGTAGTTTCTGGTGGATGAAAAGCTGAACATAAGCCAATGTGCGCTTGCAGCCCATAAGGCCAACAGTATCCTAGGCTGCATTAGCAGGGGTGGCAGCAGGGAGAGGGAGGGGATTGTCCCCCTCTGCCCTTTGAAGCCCCATCTGGAGTAGTGCAACCAGGCCTGGATCCCCCAGTACAAGAAGGATGCAGAACTTTTGGAGTGGGTCCAGAGGAGGACCATGAAAATGATCAGAGGATGGAAGAACCTCTCTTGTGAAGAAAGATTGTGGCAGCTAGGTTTGTTCAGTCTGGAGAAGAAAAGGCTGTGGGGAGACATCACTGCAGCCTTCCAGTACTTGAGTGGATGTAATAAGAAGGACAGAGACTGACTTTTTACAGTGTGATAGTGGTAGATCAAGGGCAAATGGCTGTAAATTGCAAGAGGGGAGATTTAGGTTAGGCGTTAGGAAGAAGTTCCCTACTCAAGGAGGGAATGATGAGGCACTGGAACAGGCTGCCCAGAGAAGCTGTGGGTGCCCCATCGTTAGGGCAGATTGGATGGGGCCCTGGGCAGCCCATCGTGGGGGGGGTGGAACTATACATTCTGTAGGGTCTCTTCCAATCTAAGTCATTCTATGTTTCTAAGAAATCAAAGGCCCTCACCTCAGCAGGTATGTAGGGCAAGCCCCAGGGCTGCTGAGTCAGTAGAGAAAAGATGTCCTGCAAGCCTGGAAGGCAACAGCCTATGTTTACAAGTTCTCCTCATGAAAAATGGGAGAAAGCTGGAGGCATAGAATCATAGAATCAGAATTGCTCAGGTTGGAAAAGACCTTCAAGATCATCAAGTCCAACCACAACCTAACCATACTACCCTAACAACCCACCACTAGATCATGTCCCTGAGCACCACATCCAAACGGTATTTAAACATGCATGAACTCTTGCACATTCTTTTCCTCAGTATTGCAAACAGGGCTGTGGGCCAGGCATGGGAGTCTGTTCTGGGGAGGCAGTTGTGCCAGGGGCAGCTGCGGGGCTGACCTCCTGCTCTGTGGCAGCATGGGAGGCCTCCAGGCACAGCAGATATCGCACCTCCCCACTGCACCACTGCACAGCTCAGACAATGAGCAGTCACACAAAGCTGGTGGCCTGGCTTTGCAGGGAGCTGAGCAGCCGCAGGGTCAGAGTTCCCTCGTCCAGGCCAAAGATGCACAGGCCGGAGATGACAAGGCACTGCACTGCAGAGGCTGCCCTGCCATCAGCCCCGAAGAGCTGCCTCAGCTCCTGGCACAGCCAGGGCAGAAGGGGCCAGAGTACAGCTGGGTGCAGGCAGAAGATGGACGCCCAGGTGGATGCTGCCAGCAACTATCCTGCAACCTCTGTTTGAGAGGTGGCAGGGCACTGGAGGCTGCACGCTGCTCAGCATTTGGGAGCTCTCATGGCCTGTGCACACTGTCTGATGACAAACTCTTCAAAAGTTTTCTGCACACACCAAGTGCAAGATGGACCTCACCCTCCATTTGCAGAGCGGACACTTGGGCATGCTCTTGATCCACCTTGATCTTGATGCAGCCAAAGCAAAATTGGTGCAGGCAAGGCATGACATAGCTGGCGTCATCCCAGGCGTCCAGGCAAATGGGGCAGCAATGATCCAGCTCGGTGGCCATGCTCTCCATGCTGTGGTGGGCAGGAGAGCGCAGGGGATGAGGGGCTGCTCCTCACATCACTGCTGCAGCAGCAGGGGTCACGCTGGGAAAGGAAGAGAGGCCACGGTCACTTGCTGACCCTGGCAGGGGAGGAACAAGTGCCTGGGTCCCTCAGGAAGGAAACTCTCCCAGCTGCCCAGGATGAGGTATGCCCGTATCACGTCCCTCTGCTGCTGCAGCCTCCTGGGTGCCCCGGCTGCCTGAGCCATGCAGGGCAGGGAAGAAGCTCCAATGTCTCTGGGGGTGAACACTTACAGCAGCTGTCAGCAGCACCCAGAGCACGAGACCAGCACCAAGGCTATCCTTGCTGCCCTCACGTCCACTATTTGATCTCCATAAACCTTCATCAAGTGTTGGTGAATTCCTCATGGAGGAATTCAGTTACACCCCTTTACTTCATCCACACTTCCATGTCAGATGTTATTCTGTCAGACTGCTCCTCTGCTGCTATCTGCCACATGGCTACAAAATATAATGGAATACTGGCAGGAAGGTTCAACCTCTATTGCCATACCAACAATATCTGCCTGTGACACTGTGGGCCAACATAATAAAATAGGAGGCATTATTTTCAGAGCAGAATTCATATATATGTATATATCTATAGGTAGACAGATAGCTAGGTAGGTAGACAAATAGATGATAGATAGATAGATATAACATATATATATGTCCATCAAAAGAATCAGATCTCAAAATCTAATCATAGTATTGCATGTTTTTCATTATTCATAGTTGCTAATTTATTCCAAGTAGTTTTCACTCTGTTTAGTTTACTTATTGAAGCATTCTTATTTTAAGTCATGGTAAAATTAGAACATTTCTTGAATATATTTCCAGGATGAATTTAAGTTCAAGTGTCAACTTGAGACTATTAGGAGACACAAATAAAATTCTTAAATCATGAAATTTTTTCAAAGCTTTCTGCTGTTAGAAACTTTTTTGTCTTTTGGTTGATACCATGTATGCTTTTGGTCTAAGCCTTCTGGATGCTTGTGGGCAGTATGCTTTGCACAATCTATAGTAAAGGCAAAGTCTGAAGTCAAAAGTAAAACTATGCCAGAGATCCTTTTGAAATGTTATTCCAAAAAGGCACTTAGTTGATTGATCTTCTGAAAACATCCTCTGTTTATCAGAAAGGAGGATTTATTCATTACAGTTTCAGAAAACCTAGTCCTTTTAAGATACAGAAAGAAACAAAACTCGTTTTCATCCAAACTTTTCACTGAAGTTTATCAGTGGTGGTATCAGTTCAAACAACATCTGACTAGATCATGTGCTGTGCAAATAATTCATTTCTAACCAAGAAGCTCTGCTCCTTCCACAGCTTATATATAGAACCAAATAAAGTCTTGTAGGCAAGGTAAATTGTATTTATGAGGAATCTTTATGAAATTCCTATTTTTAGGTGTTTTAGGTTAGCACTGACTTCTGCAAGAGAACACTTCAAAGACCCTAGGGCACAAATGTTTTGAAATCCAGAGAACTCTCAGCAGACGTGCAGTATCTTTGTCCTCATCTTATTCAGTTGAACCTCGTTTGGCCGTTGTCCAAGAATAGATGCATGAGTAGCTGGATTTTTTTGCCAGCCAAATACAGCTTTTCTCATTCTGTGTCTGGGTAGAGCCCACAGGCCCCTCATCTCTGTAAACACAGGAAACAGTTTCAGAAGATGTACACTAAATGAGCTGATCAAAGCAGACACAAATGTACTAACACTGTGTTACTGAAAGCTATTCTCTAGGTAAACTCAAAGCTTCACTATCCTTCCTAGTAGGCTGGGCTCTAGTTTTTTTTTCCTGATATATAATCTAAAATCTCCTTTTTCAAAATTTTAAGCCTATCGTACTTAAGCAGTGAATTGTGGAAAGAGCTTAGTTCCTTTGCAACTCTACCATGTATTTTAAGATACTATATTCCCCTCAGTCCTGTCTGATCCAAACAACCACCCCCAATTTCTTTCCCAGTGGTCTTATGTTATAAGTATGTAATCCATTCCATTCTTTTCCTCTGAAAATGAAGGGCTGGTCCATTCCATGGTTTGCCAGCACAGATCTCCAAAACACAAGGCAGTGGATACTGAGAATGTATGTTACATGTAAGTGTCCATAGTTCATCTATCCTTATCTCTCCTTATCTCTACATACAATCAATTTGTGTTTTGTTGTTGTTGTTTTTGTTGTTTGGTGATTGGGTTGTTTTTCATTTCTTTTTTTGTTTGGTTGGTTTCATTTCATTTATTTCATTGCTTGTTTTGTTGTTGTTTATTTGTTTATTTTTTGAGAAAGAGAGAAAAGAGATTAAAAGGGAACTGGATGTCTGCATAATATTATGTCTGTGTGGTGGTTGGTAACACAATATAAAAGGCTTTCAATCTACCCCAATGGTATTACAGTGAAAGTCTTTTCTTGAAGTGGTAATGCATGCCCAACAATACATACTCTCAGAACTTTTCCATGTGTGGTATATTGAGCATATAGCAGTGCTGGAACTTAAGAACTGAAAGGAGCTTATCTGCTTCAGCTCTACTTGATCTGGCCTATTTAACATGACTTCTTTGGATAAGAGATTTGTGAAGTAGTTTTATGTCATGTAGATCTAGTTTTCAGCAAACAGTATTTAGAAATGGGTCCTTTTCCCGCTGAAGCAACACTTCAGTTTAATTGGCTGCATCTTACCTGAATACAACATGTGTGCTTGCTGATTTCTTTGCTGAAATTTTCATCTGGCAAATAATGAAAAGGTTGATGTGTCTACTTAAACAGAATTTTTCCCTAAATGAAATGGAAGGGCGTTGTCAGAAATTTTAATTGTTTGCTCAGTGATTGAGGGCTTACACATAACTTTGCATTAAATTCTTTACCTGAATTTTACAATTTTCAGAAATAAAAACCTTTTTTCCCCATCACCCCTTCTCTGAATAAACAATGTTATTTACCATATTTTCAGCTTGAATGCTCTCCTAAATAACTTACATGGAATTGAAGCCTTAGATTTTGTAGCAACATTAGAACCACTCAATATTAGAAACTAAATAGGTAGAAAACAGTATTCTAAATAAATATGAGTAACCACATGTACTGCACATGGAGGTTCTAGGGTATCATTCAGTATAAGCTGAGACATGACAGCATTAGGAATTATTAGCTCATTTTCCCTGAGAGGCTATGATAGTGGGACTTACTTGCCTGAGCAGCTGTGGTGCTTCTGATTCCAATGTTACATTGTCTCTACTGACATAATACAGAAATATCAGAGCTCCAGTGTGCAATACTGATGTAACTGAAGTGTTTATAGTCCTCTGGATATTAACAGCAGAGAATGATTAAGATGTTAGTTGATGACCTTGCCTACTCTGACTGTCCTTCAGAAAACACCTTAAATTCATCTGGTTTGCTACAAGCTTCAAGAAAAGGAAAGGTAAGGTAATATACATGGCAAAGGTGATTATAAAATGTATTATTCTTTATTTTGAACTTTAATGTTAAAATCACATTGCCCTCAATAGAGATGTATCTGTTTTCACTGTCTGAAAACTGAAATATTTCCCTCAATTTTTAACAGCATAGATATTCTAGAATCATAGAATCACCAAGGTTGGAAAAGACCTCCAAGATGATCCAGTCCAACCATCTACCTGTCACCAATATTTCCCACCAAACCATGTCCCTCAGTGTCACATCTAAGCATTTCTTGAACACCTCCAGGAACGGTGACTCCACCACCTCCTTGGGCAGCCCGTTCCAGTGCCTGACCACTCTTTCTGAGAAGTAATCCCTAATGTCCAACCTGACTCTCTCCTGGCTTTACTTGAGATCATTCCCTCTAGTCCTATCGCTAGTCACAAATGAGAAGAGGCCAATCCCCAGCTCACCACAACCTCCCTTCAGGTAGTTGTAGAGAACAATAAGGTCTCCTCTGAGCCTCCTCTTCTCCAGACTGAACAATCCCAGCTCCCTCAGCTGCTCCTCAAAAGACTTGTGCTTCAGACCCCTCACCAGCTTCATTGCCCTTTTCTGAACACACTCCAGGGCCTTCCTGTAGTAAGGGGCCCAAAACTGAACTCAGGACACGAGGTGTGGCCTCACCACAGCTGACTACAGAGGGATAATCATTTCCCTGCTCCTGCTGGCAAGACCATTTCTAATACAAGCCAGGATGCCACTGGCCTTCTTGGCCACCTGAGCACACTGCTGGCTCATGTTCAGCAGAGCATTGACCAATACCCCCAGACCCATTTCCTCCACACAGTCTTCCAGCCACTCTGCCCCAAGCCTGAAGCGCTCCATTGGTTGCTGTGGCCCAGCACTTGCTCTTGCTGAACCTCATCCCATTCACCTCAGCCCAGCAATCCAGCCTGTCCAGGTCCCGCTACAAGGCCTTTCTAGGCCCAGGCAGATCGACACTTCCTGCCAGCTTGATGTCATCTGCAAACTTATTGAGGGTGTATTCAATGCCCTCATTGAGGTCATCAATAAAGATACTGAACAAGACAGGCCCCAACACCGACCCCTGAGGAACACCACTCATGACCAGCCACCAGCCGGATGTGACTCCATTCCCCACTACTCTCTGGGTCTGGCCCTTCAGCCAGTTCTTTGCACAGCAAAGAGTGTACCTGTCCAAGCGATAGGCTGCCAGCTTCTCCAGGAGAATACTGTGGGAGACAGTGTCAAAGGCTTTGCTGAATTCTGGGTAGACTATGTCTACATAGACTATGTCTACGAGCCTTCCCCTCATCCGCCAGTAGTGCCACTCAGTAATAGATGGAGATCAGGTTGGTCAACCAGGACCTGCCTTTTGTGAATGCACGCTGCCTAGACCTCATCCCCCAGTCGTCTAGCACATGCCAGGTGATCTCCCACAAGATGATCTGCTCCATAACCTTTTGTGGCACCAAGGTCAGCTGTCAGTCTTGTAAGTACCTCAGATTCTCCTTACAACCCTTCCTGTAGATGGGAGTTACACTGGCAAGCCTCCAGTCCTCTGGGACCTCTCCAGCTGACCAGAAATGCTGATAGATGATGGAAAGCTGCTTGGACATCACCTCCGTCAGCTCTCTCAGCACCCTCAGGTGGATCCCATCTGACCCCATGGACTTGTGGCAGTACAGCTGTTTCCACCTGAATCGTGGGGGATTTATTCTGTTCCCTATCTCAGACTTCCAGGTCAGGGGGTGGAGAACCCAGAGGATAATTGATCTGACTTTTAATGACAGACATAAAGAAGGCATTGAGAACCATAGCCTTTTCCTTATCCTCAGTGGTCACATTCCCCACTACATCCAGTAAAGGATGGAGATTCCCCTTAGCCCTCTTCTTACTGCAAATATATTTGTAAAAAAGTTTTTTGTTCTCTTTTACCCCAATAGCAAAGTTTAGTTCAAGGTGGGCTTTTGCCTTCCTAATTTTCTCCCTTCACATCCTAACCACTTATTTATACTCTTCCCAATTTGCCTATCCCTTCTTCCACTGAAGGAAGATTTTCTTTTTCTCCTGGAGCCTCAGGAAAAGCTCCCTGTTCATCCACAGCAGTCTTCATCCCTGCCAGCTCATCTTGTGGCACAGGGGAACAGCCTGCTCCTGCACCTTTTAGACTTCCTTCTTGAGGAGTGTCCAGCCTTCCTGGACCATTCAGGACTGAACCCCAAGGGACTCTCCCTACCAGTGTCCTGACTAGTTCAAAGTCCGCCCTCTGGAAGTCCAAGGTAGCAGTTTTGCTGCCTCCCTTGTGACTTCATCAAGAATTGAGAACTCTACCATTCTGTGGTTACTCTGCCCAAGAGTCAGCTCCTGACCTCCACATCTCCCACCAGTCCTTTCTCTGTTTGTGAACATCAGGACTAGCAGGGCACCTCCCCTGGTAGGCTCTCTCACCAGCTGTGTCAGGAAGTTATCTTCCATATACTCTAGAAACCTCCTGGACTGCTTCTTCTTCACTGTATTGTATTTCCAGCATATATCAGGGAAGTTGAAGTCCCCCATGAGAACACAGTCTGGTTATCACGCAGCTTCTGCCAATCTGTTTGTAGAATGCCTCATCTGTTTCTTCATCCTGATTAGGATGTCTATAGCAGGCTCCCACCAGGATGCTCACCTTGTTGGCTTTCCCCTGATCCTTACCCATAGAGATTCAACCTTATCATTCCCAGCCAGAGCTCAACAACATCAAAACGCTCTCTAACATAGAGAGCCATGCCACAACCCCTCCTTCCTTGCCTGTGTCTTCTGGAAAGCTTATAGCCATCCATTACAGCACTCCAACTGTGGGAGTGATGCCACTACGTTTCCATAATGCCAACTAAGTCATAGTTTGCCTGCCACACAATGGACTCCAGCTCCTCCTGTTTGTTGTTCATGTTGCAATGATTGGTGTAGATGCACTTCAGCTGTAGATGCACCCTTGCCTCACCCCCAATTTCATCATCGTTCCCCTAGGCTCATCTCTGTCAGGCCTGGTTTTATCCACTTCCATCTTCATGCCTAGTTTAAGGCCCTCCCAAGAAACCCTGCCAGCTCCTGGGCTAGTGTCTTTTTCCCCCTTTGAGACAGGTGAGACCCATCAACAGCCATCAGGCCAGGCGCAAAGTAAACTACCCCATGGTCAATGAAACCAAAATTCTTGTGATTGCACCAGCCTCTCAGCCATGTATTTATGAGATGGGCTTTCCTGCTCCTCTAAGTATCCTTCCCTGCCACTGAAGGGATAGAAGAAAATACAAGCTGTACACTCACTCCATCCACTAACTGCCCCAGTCCTCTGAAGTCCTCTCTGATAATGCTCAGGTTTCTCTCAGCGACTTTACTGCTGCCAGCCTCAACTATCAAGAAAGGATAACAATCAGAAGGGAGAATCAGACTAGGAAGTTTCCTAGAAATATCCCTGACCCAGACTCCAGAAAGGCAGCACACCTCCCTGCGGGCAGGGTGGGGCTGACACACAGTGCCCTCCATTCCTCTCAGCAGGGAGTCCCCTACGACAATCACTCTTCTGTGCTTGTTGGCAGAGGCAGTCTTGAGGTGTGGAGCTGACCACCTCACACTAGACAACCTCGAGGGTAGGTCTCCCACCACAACCTCACTCACCTCTCCCTCAAGTTCCAGAGCATCAAACCTATTATGCAGGGACACCTGGGGAACTGAGGAAGGTCGGAATGGGGTTTGCCTGTGATGCTGTGCTGGGACCCGTTTCTACTCCTCCTCTTCCCTTAAAATCACCTCTCTCTGCCCATTGGTGGCAGAGCAGGGGGTCCACCACTGTTTGGGGGGTATCACCACAGTGTCTTTCTCACAAGTTCAGCAGAGAGTTACTCCACCCATCTATCTCCTGCTCGCCCTGTCTGGTCTCTCCACCTCCTCCTTGAGCTCCACCACCATACTGAGCAGATCCTCCACCTGCTCACACCTCACACAAGTGGAATCCCTGCCACCCTTCACCGGCAGCAACAGGCTGAGGCACTCGCTGCAGCCAGAGACTTGAAGGGACACAGGCAGGCACTCTGTCTGTGTCGGTACGTTCTTGCCAGATCTTTCTGCCTAGTGGAGGCCATGGCTAGATGTGTTGTCTGGGATGCAGCCGATAGGTGAGCGGGTCTCCCGAGTGAGCAGAGGTACTCTGCCCTCCTTGCCTACCCTACCCTCCACCAACAGCCCACGCGGACTGCCGCACCTCTCCCTCTTTGCCCGTCCCCTTCCCGCCGCTGCTGGGTCGCTGCGCCCCCTAGTGGCAGGTTTTATACACGCAGGGGCTGGTCACGCCAGAAAGGCTGGTGTTGTTCTGTCCATTTGCGTGGCTCTATAGCGTAGCTAAAATCTGCAAACAAAATCGTTCTAATGCACTGAATTTTAAATACAATTTTAATTTTAATTTTAATTTTAATTTAAAATACAATTTAAAATTCATGTATTAGATTCAGTTCTGTCTTCTTTCTCAAATCACAGAAGGGCAAAACTCTGAAATGAAGAAGTTGTAAAGGCTTCTGTTTTTTTTTTTTGATTCATAATCTAGGACTTTAACCACACAGATCTTCCAGAAAAGGAAGCGATGGGGTTTTCCTAACTAGATTCAGACTATCTACTACGGCAGTCTTGCAGCTGTCACTGGAATGTACTCAAAAGCTACGCTTGAGTGCAAGGCCATTACCTATTTCTGTAGTAGAGTAACTCTGCTCAACACTGTAGGAATGGAATGTTGTTTCTGCGTTAGATATTGAAAAGGGGGAACTGATCTAAAGAAGTAGAGCACAATGTATTCTGTAACTTGCCCTTAGAAACAGTTAGTTTGGAAAAGTAAAAATACCAAATATTTCAGTAACATATTTTAGAAATATAGTTGTTGAATTACATGATTAATTCTCACTTGTAAAACTGTAATAGTTGTGAATAGTACGGGTATAGTATTACGGACTGGAAAGCATGTTGTAAGGCTATTCTGTTTGGTTAAGAGATCCTCAGCAAAAGAAAAGAGGACTTGTCAAACGTCAAAGAAGCCAGGGCCTCTGCACAAGACCGGGTTGTCTCACTCTGTGGTTACGCTGGGATGCAACAGGCAGGCATCAAGATATTCCCCTCTATCCTCCTTCCAAACTTATCTCTATCCAAGGAGAAGCAGATGCCCAGAAATAATGGCCGAGTGTTGAGTGAGCAAATGTTAGAATTTAAATAATTAGCAATATGCAGGCTTAGCTAGCAACAATTTATGTTTAGTCAGTATCCATATGTTTAGTTGAGCGTTGGGAAGATTTGTGAACTAAGTACTGAGCCAGTGAGGAACCAGGGAAGGAAAAGATAAACAGGCATAAAAGATGTAACACTGTCCCTGCAGGTGCGCTCCTGCTTGCAGGACGCCCACCATTGCAATTGTGAATAAAATCTTCTTTTATCAGAGATACCATCCTGATAAATTATTTGGATAGTCCCAGCAACACTCTTCATGCCAATGCATGAGACCTGCCTCAAATGTTTAATGTTTCTTCTCTCACAGCAAACAGTAAGTTCAGTTTTGGGTAGCATGCATTCCATTCTCTGTTGAGCAAAAGGAAGAGAAGGTTACCACTGTTCTGGAAACATATTTCTTCACCTTTTATTGAAAATGTATATATTCTTTTAGCATTTGACAAAATAACAAGTAGTTGCACGTTGCAACATATGTGTTCTCTGTCTTGGAAATGATTCATCTTCTCGAGGAAGAGATGATGTGTCTGGTTCACTTCAAACATGAAATGGGTTGGAGTGTCCTAACTTTGAGGAGCTGTGAAAGGAAGGGGAAGGGGAACCCACTGCGTAGATATCATTCACAGTTGGATGTGGGGCATATTGGGTAAATGAAGCATGTTAGACCATGAACAATTCCAAGTCCTCCTCAAAGAAAGAGGAGACATAATTCATGTCTAAAGATGAGAACTGGAGAAATTAATGGAATGTGGGCCCAGTTTGGACTTGATAAGTGACAAAAAAATAACAAAAAAATAACAAAAAAAAATGGTGTAAAATCATATTACTGAAAGAGGAAGCAAGAATACAGTCATAAGTTTTCTGGCATAAGCACACATTACACAAAGAAGCCTACACCAATGCACTAGAGGCGTGTTCATCAAGGGAGCAGGATTAAAGGTTGTTGTTTATTGAATGTAAGTCAATCATTTTAGTGTTTGCAGTCTTGCTGAAAGCTGTCAGGTTGAAGGGGTTTGCCATTCTTCATATAAGTTCTGAATTGCGCAGCATGTCCTAATCCTGCCAGTATGAAAGGCAGTGCCAGTGTGTATGGAGATGCCTGACGGCCAAATTCATGGTCACCTGCCAGAAGGCAAGGACCCACTGAGTTTCCAGTAGCTGTGATGACTAACAACATCAGGCACCAGAACAACAGGGGTTAGACAGTGCTTCTCACAGTGTTGTGGCTGTTGTCCCCTCTCTGATGCAGATGCTAGAGTATTAGAAGAAACAGCTTCTGGAGTTCTGATAGAAATATTGTATCAGCACACATCAGTATTGTTTGCAGCCAGTATGCCTAGTGTAATTATACATGAATCACTTTATGTAAGTATATATGAATGCTGAGGCGATGTTGTCTTTTCACCATATTTTTCTTTTGAGCACAGACTCTTTGTGTTAGTCACTGGATGTCCTGTGTTTAGGCTGACGCTAATGGAGCTGTGGCCCTGATACTAAATATTTCAGGTGGTGCCACAGACCTTGTGCATAGAATCATAGAATTAACAAGGTTGGAAAAGATCTACAAGATCATCCAGTCCAACCATCCACCTACCACCAATATAACCCCACTAAACCATGTCTCTCTACACAACATCTAAACGTTTCTTGAACACCTCCAGTGGCAGTGACTCCACCTGGGCAGCCCATTCCAGCGCCTGACCACTCTTTCAGAAGAGTAGTATTTCCTAACGTCCAGCCTGAATATCCCCTGGTGCAACTTGAGACCATTCCCCCTTGTCCTGTCACTAGTTATAAGAGAGAAGAGGCTGACCCTCAGCTCACTACAACCTCCCTTCAGGTAGCTATAGAGAGTGATAAGGTCTCCCCTGAGCCTCCTCTTCTCCAGACTGAACAATCCCAGCTCCCTCAGCCTCTCCTCATAAGGCCTGTGCTCCAGCCCCCTCACCAGCTTCGTCACCCTCCTCTGAACACTCTCCAAGGCCTCAATGTCTTTCTTGCAGTGAGGGGCCCAAAACTGGACACAGTACTCGAGGTGGGGCCTGACTAGGGCTGAGTACAGAGGGACAATGACTTCCCTACTCCTACTGGCAAAACTATGTTAACACAGAGTTAACTATGTTAATTGCAGGGCCAAACTGCTGTGCTGCTCATCATGTGGATTCTGATCTGAAACAAAAGCCCAGATCAAGCAGGTTGCTGAGGTAAACACAGCACAGGTTCCTACAGCTGGACTGGGGATGCAGCCTTCTGCACCCAGAAATTCATGGGTACAGTAGATCAGCCTATATACCTGTAATTTTTGAAAAGCAATGGATGTACACTCAAAAACTACTCAGACAGCAACTCTCTTATTCTTTCTTCTGACCAGGCTGCAAGTTCAGTAGTTCCCTTTGATATGCTTGACTGTATGTGTCTGAATTCTACAAACCCTGTCTTCTCCACCTTGTAGATCATCCAGGTGCACCACATTAGCTCACTAAGGGAAGTGGCTGATAGAGCTTAAAAGAAATAGTGTGGTTGGATGAGAGAGGAGCTAGTGGTGAAAAGAGGCCTAGTGCAGCAGAAGGGCCTGATCACTCAGATGTGCATGCAAGATACTTGTGTAAGTTGTCACTTACTCTAGTTTGTAATAGATAATTTGCTAGGGAGAATGCATCTGGGGAACCAAGCTCATTTTTTTGTAGATGTAAGCTGAAACGGGCAGAAGATAACAGTTTCATTTCATGTCTAGATTTGATATGAAAGACCAATCCAGACCTGATGGTTTATGTCTCAT
Source organism: Numida meleagris (assembly GCF_002078875.1). Lineage (NCBI taxonomy): Eukaryota > Metazoa > Chordata > Aves > Galliformes > Numididae > Numida > Numida meleagris. The sequence goes on along the minus strand of NC_034438.1, from coordinate 50,183,526 downwards.
TACAATGTATTTAATTCCCTCTAGCAGATGAGACAGATCCTTCTGCATTCAACACAGCGTACTAGGATTAGAAAGTTTGCATGCAAATAATGTACACCTTTTAACTCCTGAATAACTGTGCTAATCACAGCTCTGTCTTGTAATATTATGTAAATGCTATCATGTTAATAGTGAAGCTTATTAAATATTTTTTCAAAGCTTTTATTCATATGCTTAATTCCCACAGATGTCAACAAGACGCCAGCTGGAGGTCAACGTATGTCTAATGCCTCTGCCCAGCTAAGATCTTGAAGCACTGTATTATTGTAGTGACAGGATTACTTCTTTTCTGCAAGACCAAGGTAACAGCAACATGCCACTTGGAATCCATTCCCTGTGGATATATGCAGGAGAACACAATACCAAATTCATTTCAGTAATTTGTGTTTCAGCAAAATTTGGCAAACCACAGAGTTTTGGCTCACTCTGAAGTAGATATGTTTAAGTGACAACCAATGACGTACAAAACTTGCAAATCATTTTCATCATATAATAGATGTTCACCAGGTTAGATGTTTCAATGTACCAAGAACAGGACCATTAATTTGGCTTACAAATATGGATTACATATATAATGTTGATATGTGATATTGAAAATTAAACTACACACAGTATTAAAAAATGTAATCATCTTTCACTAGGCAATCCAGTTACTTAATATATTCAAAAATAAATAAATTTTCTTGAAGATTCTTGTCTGATATGAATGTGTTTAATATACATCTTTGCATGCGCTGGCTAACATCTGTTATAAGTAGTCTTAAATGTTGCTGATTATGAAGGGGTTTTTGGCTTTTGCGATCAGAATTTTTTTTCCCCCATTTTGCATTTGCATACAGTAACAATGCACTGTTTTTTCACTCTTTTTTTGATCTTGAAACCTTTTCAGTAACATGGTTGATCTCTTAGTTAACAACTGATTGTCAATGCTCATGTGGGCAGCATTTCAAAGGCAAGTTTTCGGACACTTGCTGGTTTCTCTCGGTGCTTTTGTGTGCATGTGTTCATGTTGCATACAGAGTTAAAAGCAGCTGAAATTACAATTAAGAATCAACTACTTAAATTCTGGATAGTATAATAATATTCTGCAACCTTAATTTAATTCCTTTGTATATACACTGTCATTATCACTGAATATATAATGATTTTTCCACAGAACTTTGCTTGCTTACTGGAGTGGGAAGAAACAGAATAAATAAATACATTTTAAATGTACAGATTTGACCTCATGCATTTGCAGGATTCAGGCCTCATTCCTAAATTCAGATGCTTTTCTTTATAGAAAAATGACACCTCTTACAATAGTGGCTTAGGGCTTCAAATGAGTAGTTTGAATGAATAAATTGATTTTCCTAGAAATGCCAGAAATTCTTATTCCCATTTTACAGATAGGGTACTGAGTACATTTGCTGTCTTTAGTAAGTAGGCTTCAGATGAAACACCTACCAACTGACTTGATGAGGTGTTGAAGCATTCCGTGTTCTGTGTTGTTTTATTTCTTGTATTCTAAAAGGTTTTACAGGTCAGAACTAAAATTCTAATCTAATCAGTAGGAAAATTAGAAATACATAACAAATGACAAACTGGACAAATTTAGTGTTAAAGGATGTGTTTAGCACCCACCTGAAAATTCAGCACAGAGGCTGGTATGGAATCTACATCTGTGTTGTTCAATTTACTTTCCCCTTCTTTTTCCTTTTAACCTTGTTATAAAGTTCATATTTCCTCAATCGCCATACAGCCCCAGTTCATTCCTCAAGTGTACTCCATCTGGCATGCTGAATGAGGCATGGTCCTTCGGGGAAAAAAATGGTTTCTGATTATGTTAATAAGGACTGTATTGCAGCGCATATGCACAAGGGGGCAACTTTCTCCTGGTATGATTAGAGGAAAGTTATTCATCTTTGGAGAATAGGGGTAGTAACCAGAAGTAGAGATGAACTTGAGAGATGTTAAGTTAAATTTGTGATTGTTTTGGAAGGGAAAATCTAAGTAAGGCATTTATGTATCTACCTATTTATTTATTTAATTACTCTAAGGAAAGAGGATTTCTTTGAGGGTAAACCATGAGGTGACAAGGTGAGAAGAGAAGCCAGTTTTTGCAGTGTGCTTTCCCTAGGTTTCAATTTACTTCGCTCTCTAGGAGAAACTAATTTGTATCTGACTTGCTTTGAGAAACCTGTTACAGAGGTATTTCCATAAACTGCAGGAATTATCTAAAATTGAGAAGTCATTGCTTGAGAGTGATTGGGTAGGAATTTTGTTATTGGCAGACCAGTGGGTCAAAGGAACCATTTATCCTTCAGGAGCAAATCTAAATTCTGTTTGAGGAATTATGCTAGCTTGTAACAAATGCATGTCACTGATCTGGCTTGCTATGATTCAGCTATTTCTTCTGTGGTGTGTTTTTCTTTCTTTTTTTTTTTTTTTTGCATCCCTACCACTTTCTCTATATATGTGTTTTTATTCTGCACCTATGTATTGTTTCTAACAGAGGAAGCTTAAGACGCCACAATGAGAATCAAGTATTTGTTGTATCTGATTTAACATAAATACAGTAACAGATCAACAGCTTAGAAACTGGGCAGGAGAAACAGGCAAGATCTAACATGCAAGGATCTTCAGTGTCTTCATTTTATAGCAACAAAATGTATTGTCAACTATAAACTCTGCCACAAACTTTGCATTGTATTGGGCAAACTCATTTGCATCTTATTGGCAAAAGCTCTTTGCTGTTCTAATTACTTCTGTGCTTTCACTTAAAAAAAAAAAAAAAAAAAAAGAGAGGGCAGAAATATTCTTCTAATAAGTGTTTTTTAGATCTTGAAGGGTCACTTTTAAGCCAGGCATTGTTTCTAGAGATGCCTTACTAAGGAAGGATATATCCCATCTTGCTATGTGACATAAATTGGTTGTGCTTGGTCTTCCTATAGCAAGGTAGATTCTGCTGAATATTTAAACATAGATATATGTAGGTAAATAACGAAATATGAGAAATATAAGAATCATTTTTATTCTCAGAAAGGAATTACTTTACTGTTAATGCTAAATTGCTCCCTAACAGGAGATCTGGAAATAGTGGCTTCCACAGGACACTGCAGAGCCTACCCACAGCCTCAGTGCATTGTGCTGGACAAGATAAGGGACCGGGTGCTGACCAGAGAAAGGTTGATCCAAAGCATCAGCCCTAGACAAAACTACCCCATTTGGGATAAAGGAAAAGTGGAGAACTTAACTTGCCAGATTCCCATTTGCAGGTCCAGATGTAATACTGCTTGATCACACTGAGCTGAGCGTGGACTAGGTGTGAGGCTTGAGGGAGGCTGAGTGAGAGCAGCTGGAAGTGGGAATAATTTGCAGCAAGTGAAGGAGCAACATTTGATCTCCCTCTGCCAAAGGTCCCAAAAGATGTTTGGATCCTTCACAAGGGACAAACATGCTCCATGAATTTCAGTGCTGCTTGTTCTCTTGTAGACTACAGCTGTTCTGGGAAATAGCAGATAGCCAGCGTCACTGGTGACTCAACCCTGTCAAAAGGAAGTCCAAGGTTGTGCATGCTGAGCTCCACGTTGCAGATCAGCTGAACTTTATAGGAACATTAAAATGTGGATTTGCTGTAGTACTTTTCTTACTTATTTGGAATCACTTTAATATTCCTTGATTTACGTTTTGTTGTTTGGTATCCAAAGTTTCCTTGCCTGAGTCCTTTCCTTCCTTTCCTTTAGTTAAACGTTGTATAATTGTCTGCAGGAATAAACACTTCCTCTCCCCCTCCCTTTCTTCCTCTTCCCACCTTTCCACAGGGGAAAATTAAAAATGCTTGATTTTCTGTCATGATACTGTGTAATAGCTTAGAAGTTTTGAGAATTGTCCCTAGTCAGTTTCTTGGCCACAAAGTGGCAGCACTAAACCCCAAAGCCTGCATACATCAAGAGGGCTCACCAGGCCTGAAAAGGAAGAGTGAGGAGCTCAGCATGCTCCGATGCTCTGCTGAGCCTCAGACCCAACTGTGGGACTTTAGGTGTCTCCTTTTCATTTGGAGTTTCAGTCCTTAAGCAGGGCATCACTCTCTGATTGCATAAACTTTTGCTGTAAGTGGAGTGGAGTAAGTATTGAAATGAAAGAAAACACCTTATTCAAAGTTGTTGAGGATGAAATCAAGTAGATGCAGCAAATAATAAGAGAATGAGTTTTCCAAATTCATTCTGGAATTTGCCACAGAACAGCAACAGAACTTTGAAATGTGCCTGGGGAATGAAGGCTGAAGAGAAAAAATACTTTTCAATACATTTAGATCCAATCCATTTTACTTAGCTTCTCAACAAACCGAGCAGCTGAAGTTATCTTTCTCTAAAAAGTATTGCTATTCTTACTGAGTAAAGTCTTAAAATTTAATTTTAACTTAAACTAAAATAACATATTTTAAGTATAGTGATTTTAGAACTGTAATTGAAAGTGTAACAATGCATAGCAAAATATAGCATCAAAATTCAAATGCATGATATAGCTGAACTTCAGAGAATTTTGGCATTCATAAGATGTTCCGTAGACCAGTAAAGTAAGTCTGTACATTTTTTGCCCTGGAAAAAAAAAATACTTTCATAATGTAAAGTATTTCTTCTAACATACAGCCAATAGTGTTTTATAAAATGACTAACATGCCATCAATTAATGCAAAATATTTATTGTTCCTTTGTTTGCTCTTTCTTGAAACGAGCCTGGTTTTTATTTTCATTTAGTCTTGTGTTTGGACAACTAAAGGATGACAAGCCCTTCTCACTGAAAACCTACGTACTGCAGAACCTATGTTACATTTTATTAAAATCCTAACAAGAATTATGCCCTTAGATTTTTTTAATGCATAACTGTTAGAAATCCTGATGAAAACCAGTAAGAACTTCTACTTCTCGTGTGTAAATTAAAGATCCCCCTAAACATCCTGTAAATGTTCACTTGAATCTTATTTTATGTAATGTGCCTGCTGGTAGCATGATTTATAACTGACCTGTAAGGAAAAGACTAACACATCTAAATAGAAGTGCAAAAAGCCACAACTCTGTTGTGATGTGCAGAATGTGCAGAACCGTATTCTATATATTACTGTATCTCAGATGCCCTCATTTAAGGAGACTCGGTCAAATTTCCCCACCCATGAATTATAAAAGATATAATTATACTAGGAAATAAAGCTGTTCTCACAGAATATCAATACCTTTTCTTCATTAAGATTGTAAATGGCAGTTTTACAATTTACACAGCAAGCATGCTTTCATGTAAACTATCATCCTCACTTTTATAGTAAAATAAACTATGTTGGCTTTCTTGTTCTCCTGAACTTGTGCTCTCTGGAGTATAGAATCATCAGTTTTATTCTTCCTTGATCTATGAATACTGATTCACTGATATGAATCAACTTTTTAATTTGATACCAATTGCATGTCTGAGTTAGTACTGTTTCTTTAAAGTAAGCAACCAACTCTACAATAATTGTTGCACCAAGAAGAAATAGTTAAGCAGACTGTGGGAGGTGCATACAGTTAGAAGAGACATAATGTGCTCAACTGTAAGGCTTTTGTTTGCACTGAAATCTATTGTTTTGCAGTACCTTTCTTCACCTGATGAGTAGACACCACTGAATCTTCCTGTAGCAAGAGCTACCAGTGACTGTAATTACTGCAGGGCTCTGCATTTTATATGTGTTCATATGGACTGCATCTGAAAAGTTGTACATTCAAGTGGGTGTTTACTGTGCTTTTGAAACAACTAAGCAGAACAAATTAAAATTCAGCAACACTGGTGTCAGAAACACAGCCTTTAAATTAAATATTTTTCATTGTCTTCTCACTGCCGGCTGCTTTATGAAATCCTTTATTCACATATGTTGTGATTCTTTGTTGTGTGATGATGCTTCTAATTTGAAGTATCATCAATATTTTAAAATACTGAAATATTTCATACTGATTCATTTTTATTTCCACTGTTATAGCAAACTGAGTTGGTGGAAATAATGTTGTATGAACTTTGTTCTTGTAAAAGGAGAGAAAAATGTGTTTCTAGTCAAAATGGATGCAAAGACCTAAAATGAAATGAATCTTTCTGAAGTCTTAGAAGATCAAACAAGGAAGGTTAACATCAAGCTATAAATTGAGACCGTGATGAGATTAGTCCTGCTGTAGCCCTATTATTTTAAGTACACGTAGAAAAGAAATGCATATATTTTTTCATTTTATGTCTTGCTTATCTTTTAAAAAAAGAGTTTTAATCGTAAGTTTGGAACAAATATTTTCACAGTCCTTTTCAACAGAGCCCAAATTTGAATGAACATGTCATTATATTTAGATAATAAAGGTTCATTCCTATTTAAAAATTAAGGATATACCCTTGTCTTTTAGATGAAAGACTACTGTGTTTACTTTCCTCTTTCTTTCTGATCTGAGAGTTGTTATTTTGGAGAACTTTCTTCATTTTGTGTTTAGTATGATAACATTAATGTTTGAGACCTGCCCATTTCCTCAGTGTAGTCTTTCTATTATAACTTGTAGACCCCAAGTAACCAGTATCTTTCTTCTGTCAAGATGAATTCATTCTATTTCTTCTGCAATTGCTGACAGTTTCTCTGTGGCCTTAATCTCCTCTTTTTCCTGTTCTTGTGTGCGTTCCTTTTATAAAGGCAGTACCATTACTTTTATAAAAGCATAGTGAGTGGAATATACTTGGGCTAAATTCAAAATGATGGTAGGAATTCTCTAAACGTGGTAAGAATTCATAAATGTCATTATAACTTGGATACAGCAATAGGTGTATACAGCGATGCTGTATTAACATTCTTGAAGGGTGCATTATAGTAAATATATGCTATTGATGTAATGTCATCAGTTGGCAATTATTTTTGTATTCCTGGTTATATTTCAGATCAGAGTACAACTTCTAAATGCGCTGTTATGATATGCAGGTGATAACTACCCATAACTACCTGTGTGCTGTTCTGTAGTCTTCAGATGACAAAATTATGGTTTGTTTGCATCTTGAAAAGCTGGAAAGAGAAAAACAACAGAGCCATGAGAAAAAATAAAAGTAAGAACTGGTATCTGTTGAAGAGGCAAGGCAGCAAAAATAAGATGAACATAGCAACAGCTTGTTTCGATGTTGTGTTGAGAGACATGGTTTCGTGGGGTTATTGGTGGTAGGTGGATGGTTGGACTGGATGATCTTGTAGGTGTTTTCCAACCTTGATAATTCTATGATTCTATAAGCTCAATTTGCTGGACTGTTTCCTTAGTAAACAGGAGACACTGTTCTGGTTGAATCTATTCTTTTTTTCTTTTCTGGCCTAGCACATGAAGTGGGAGTGGAACTAGTATTTGACTTTCTTCCTTTTTGGCTAAAGAGTAAAAGCAGGATAAAATAATGAGGGCAAGAGGCAGAATGTGTTAGCATGGGTAGAGAAGAATGAATTTTTCAGACTCCAGCACATCTGAAAGTGGAATTCAGAGAGGAAGAAGGCTGGATAAGTGCAAGAAAGATGGAAGATCTAATGAAAGAGGCAAAAGGGAAATGGAAATAGAAAATATAAATAAATAGCAAAGGGAAGACTAAAGGAAGGATCAGCATTGCTAGTTAATTTTTGTTATGTGAAATTTAATGTGTTTGGTGTCCAAGAGAAAAAACAATGCAAGTAAGCATTCCTCTGAAAGACAATGCACAAGATCCCATCCTTGATGGGTTTTTTGGGCAGATTTTTTCCAGTTGTGCTGCTTATTGGAGTAATTTTTTTGTTCTCTTTATTTAGCCTATAATATATTTTATGGGCTGCGTAGCTCATATTTACTGTCATTTCCTAGCACTTTTGGTAGATCTTCCTCTTTTTTCCTGTGTTATAGGGTATAGTTTTTTTGTGTGTTAGCATAACTTCACCATTCTTGGATAGAGCCAAGTGCATTATTGAAAACATTAGGCTCTGTGACTGTGCTTATGTACTGCTTACTGAAAAACATGCCCAAGGGCTCTGCTGCCACATTATGTCTGGCTCAAAAACAATAAACCTTTTCAGTAATTGGGTGGAAAACTTCTTGAGGAAATGTTGAGAAAAGCTATATGCTAAGGCTGGCTCAAGGCAACAGGCAAAATAGGATGCATTTTCCAGCAGGATGGAAAAAAAGGGAATTCATGCCTTTCTGCCCCCAGAGAAGCCAGCCATATTAATCAGTTCCAGCATTCCAAAAGGCTTTCTGTCCTTCAATTCACTCCTGTTCACCCCAATATTTTCCTCTGGAGACTTGCCAGTACTTTTCTTGCCCTTTGAACATCACTGGAAAGTGACTGCTGCTACCAAAGGTTCTTTGGTATTTGAAAATTCAACTTGAGGGAAAGATTGAGTTGATACAGGTTTAATTAGGTCTACAAGCTACCAATTATACATTAGAAGTAGCAGATTAGGTTTAGTAGTTCATTACACTTGTTCTTCAGACTGGCAGCATCCTGATCAACTTATCCTTTTCTTTCTCCTTTCTTTCTCATGTCAAGAGATTGAATAGTTCCACAATAGCTGATGAAGAGTGACAGTGAGTATTAGCTTCTTTGAATTGTTAATCAGGCACCAGAAATGAAGGTGTCAAGAGACAAACTTCTGGTAAATAGAGCAGAATAAGTGTCGGTGGAGACAGCAGACCTATAGGATTTACCTGTGGAATATTCTGAGAGTTAGTCTCATAATAACTTGTTTCGTCAGGTTGAGCCCAGCATATTTCAAATGGGAAGTAAAAAAAAAAAAAAAAAAAAAAAAGGAGAAAGAAAAGGAAGAAAAGAAAAGCCTTTAGCAGGAAATCTACTTCTTGATGTTGTGAAGAGCAGAATGTGAAGCTAAGAAATACTTACAATTTCATCATTTAAAAATCATTAGAGTTTTACTGAAAAGGAGTAAACTATTCATCAATCTGAAAGGGTGGCTGATTATCTGAACTGTAAGTATAAGCTTTCCTCCAGCCTTTAGAGGCTTGAGTGAAACCTTTTGCTAAACCAGCTGTTTTGGAGCCCAGCTTCTGAATTGAGAGGAATAATGCTGCACTGAAAAATCATTTTATTACAGGCCAGATACTTGAAGACCTGTTCAAACCTTTAGCAGATTGTGTTTATAAAAAGAATTGACAGACATGCAGCTTGCAGAGATGTGATGTTACCTCTGCTCACCTGTTTCTTATTTCCATCTGCAAGTGGTAGTGACCTAAATTTTCTTATACAGGTTAGGTAGTCTTTTCATTTAAATTAACAGTATAAATTTTGTAGTTTGAACTACCCCATGCAGGACAACTGAATTCAGACTTTGGAAGATTAAGTTCACCTCTCTCCAGGAAGAGATGAGGGACAGTAACAACCAAGTGGGGCCTCAAACCAGCGGAGGTATATCCAAAAGAGGATGACAGGGAAGAATTTTGTATTCTTTTGCATGATAAAATAAGTGCATATGTGTGAGGCAGTCCAATCTCACCAGTTCTTTTTTAACTATCATTTTCTAGGCAGATTTTTTGCTTGAGTGGAGCACCAGTAAAACAGAATGTGAGTCCATATCACAGCTTGTAGGCTTAGACCCGAAATCTGTAAAATACAATAAAGTGCTTAGAGGTCAAAGATAAAATGCTCATATTATTCACGACACATTTTTACTTCAAGAGTTTCAATTATTGTCAGTGATCATTTCAAATCTGAAACATCTGATTGAGACTAAGAGGTGTGATAAGAATATCTGCCCTTCAGACGCTTTTCTTCAGCTTTTATTTTCTCTCTGATTCGTGTTCCCAAACACCCGTACAAACCTCACCTTCCAAAGCCTTTTTATTTTCTGAAATGAGCATTGCTGACTGCGTGGGTGAGATGCAGATTGCCAGCTACTTATGCAGTATATTTCATTTACACTCTGGTCATTAGGTCTCTCTTTCCACAGGCAGATTTCTGTGATGTCAAAAGCAATGACAAGGACTCATTGGCAATGCCTGCAGCAAGCTCACAGTGCAAGACAAGTGGGCAGGTTTTTGTCAGTTGCTGCAACCAGTTTGGCAAAGACAAATCATCTATTTTCTTGCAATACCTTGTTTATTAAAGAATTTTGGAGGCTAGACCTTTCAATAAGCAATATTTCTTTTACTGAATTTTTAATAAGAGAAATCACATGTCTTTAATTTTTTATTATCTTCCAGTTATTCTAGTTCATTGTTGATTTTATAAAGCAGCTGCCGAGATTATAATGTATCCATCCATACTGTTGCCTTTCTTGCTTTGCCAGGATTTAAGCACTTTTTATAGCTGCTCCTCCTTGCCCCTTGCTTGGCCTGCCTTAAACTGGATCTCTAGGGAATGAAGTGCTGCATAAGCAATCTTTTCCAGTATTCCATGGCTTACCATATATCCCCTTTATGACTTTATTTTGTGCTTCTCTCTAGCAGGAAGCAGTAATAGATGCTGTAAATCTCCTTTTATAATATCTTCTATTTATTACACACATCTAATGGAGCTGCATGTCGTAGTTTGGTTACAGTGGCCATTGCTTGACCATATGTGTTTAATAACCTGCTGTATATTAGAGAACTAACTTTGACCCAAGAGCCTTTGCACTTCACCACTGTGGTTGGTGAAATCAGAAAGGATGAAGATGGTTGTGTATATGCAAACATGTTCAAAATTGTGTATGAATCATAAATACTACTGTATTGCAAAAATCCTAAGTGCCTCTGCAGTTTTTCTGTCTGCAGCTGTTTTTAACTATGGAACAAGATCTTTATTTGATTTTGTGTCTTGGAGAAGGGCAATTTTGTGAACAGTATGAGGAAAACAGAACCATAGTTTTCATCAAATTTCCACATTCACAAAAACTGCAATTTAATAAGAAAACTAACCTCATATAAGCAAGTAAATGTAGAAATGCAGTCTTCCATATAATTAATCCAAACACAACTATCTCGTCTCTTTCTTCACAATTGCATTACTTACATGCACATACATGCACACACACACTCACACACATGCATGATTCCATTAATTCAGTATATTTCTACATAAAAATATAACCAGTTAACGCTCCATGAGCGACATGCATATTTCAGTGATTGGTGGTTTCCATTACATTTGTAATGTTTTGTGTTTCTCTTAAGGCAAATAAACTGACACTTCATTTCCTATACAGTAGGCTACAAGCAGCTGTCTCATATACTGCCCAGTGAACCTCTGGCTCTCTTTCTGTAGTACTGTTCAGGAGGCTTATGTTTCCTGTGTTTCATACCCAGTGAAAGGAAAAATTCAAAGAATTTCTATAATCTGCCAAACTCTACTTTCTTTTCCTGCCAGAACTTTCCACATGGGGAATATTATCTGGACAGAATAAGAAACATTCAAGGGAAAAAAGTCAAGGTCTTCCGTAAAGTTTAGCCTTGCAGATAATGGGCATCCTTTGCAGAATGTTTTGTTTAATTAGTATGCATTTCATCGAACTCTTGAAATTAGATTTTGATTTCTGACTGTGAGCTTCTGTTGTGTTCAAAATAACATATTCAACAAAAATCCAAAGTACTATTCATGATGGAGAGTATTACCTCTCTGGATGTACATTACCAGAAAAAATGGCAACATATTTTGCAAATAATACAGTATGTATACTTCCCCCACACATTTTTTTTTTCACAGTCATAGATGTACATTGCAAATACTTTGTGCCACTGAATGGACTTTAAAGTTTGTTTTTACTCTTGATAGCATGGTGTTCTTAAGTGTTCTTAATTGTGTGTAAATTGCAGCTTTTCAGTCATCCTTTCATTTTAATAACCATCACTGTAAAGCTGAATGATGTCTGTAGTACAATTTGTTGATGAAAAGATCATTCCCAGTAGAATGATACTTTATAAACTGTTCAAAAAATAGCATCTTCGGGGTTTTTTTTGCTTCTCAGTGTGATTACAGTGCAAAGGAAATTTTGAAAGTAAGTTCCCACTTTTAGCCTGGGTCTAAGAAAGAAAGCTTCACGACCATATTATCAGCATGAGCACACAAAACTTTCTGCCGTCCCCTCTTAATAACAAATGATGCTGGCCCATTTCAGCTTGATATGACAGAGAGAAAGAGCTCTCAAAGACATTTCCTTCCTTTGTATTGAAAAAGGAAAGAGAAAAAGGTAGTTAGGTTGAGAAAGAGACCACAGGGAAGAGGGAAAACTGCAAACATCCCATCAAACTGAAAACAATGCATGCAGAATTGGCATATTGTAAACAACACTTGGTACATTTCCACTGAATACAGAATTACTTTTTTCCTCTGGCAGTGAACATAGCACTACATATTCCTATAAGACTGCCCAAGCTGGCATTAGGTATAAATCTTCTTATGCAGAAATTGGGAAACATTGTACTTATCCATGTTGATGTTTGTGGGTACAATAGGTATGCAGATGTCTGAAGAATGTTTTATTCCCGTGAAACAGGAAAGGCCAATGCCTAATGGGTGCTCAGTGACCAGTTATCTAAGATTAAGACTATTGTTTAAATTTATAAATATGGTAAAAAGTTGTTCTTAGTAGGCAGTCTAGTATGGCTGAAGGAACATTTATTTCTGAACTGTTAGTAAGCAAAGTTTTCCAAGAAAATAGTATATGTTAGAGGTACAGTAATACATAGTACTAGCAACACTGCATGAGACTCTAAAAGGTTTGAGTGAACTAGCAGAACTGAAATATCCACAGTACATCAACACTGACAATAGCACCTTGTTAGGACACACAGAGATGCAAAATTCTATAGCACTTGCCTATTATTTTCTTTCCTTAGGCTGCTTGGTTTCTGTACTAACAAAGTACGTGGATCCATGATTCAAAACTCGAGTCAGAACAAATTGTAACCTCAATTGGAGGTGGAGAAACAAAGAGCACAATATACTTCTGAACCAAGTGTTGCACAGAGGAGACTTTGCATGAATTTAGCATGGAGCAGCTTTTCTACTATTGTGCAAGGTGTTTATGTGTAGGTTTATAAGTATCTACATAGGTCACTCTGAAAGTAATGCCTGCTATTTATTTCCATGGAAACTACAACAGATACAAAGAGTATAATAACGCTATTTAGATAGAGAAAATTCTCAGCTACAAATCACAACTTTTCAGCAGAATTACAGCCATTAGATATAGTTTTTCACCACTGATGAACAAGAGCCTGCAAGCCGCACTCGTATAAATCTGCACAAGCGGAGGTGACCCACTGTTTCACAGCTGCTAAGATGGTGTCATTGCTAAGAAAATATTGCCCACGGAGTCCATCTTTCATCATCCCAAACAGATGGAAGTCAGAAGGTGCCAAATCTAGACTATATGGTGGATGTGGTAGGACGGTCCAGCCAAGATTGGCAATGTACTCCATGATCTTTGAACTGGTATGGGACTTTGCAATATCATGTTTCAAGAGAAAGACTGTCTTCTTCTCTGGCCTGACTCTGGACATTCAAGCCTTCAGCTTAATGTCATTATGTAGTGGTCAGAATTGATGGTTTCTCTGGGTTCCAGGAAATCCAGAAGGATCACTCCTTTCCTACCCCAAAGGACAGTGCACATCACTTTACCCACTGAGGACAGTATCTTGAACTTTTTCTTTGAAGTGGAATTCACATCACCATGCCATGAACTGTCATTTTGACTCCAGCTCGCAGTGGTGACACCACAACACATCACCAATAATGACATGGTCCAGGAAACTGTCACCCTCAGTCTCATATTGTTTCAGCAAGTTCTGACAAAGTAGCATATGATGTTCCTTCTGTTCCTGTGTGATAATTCAAGGGACAAAACTGCTGCAAGCTTTGTCATATCCCAATGTTGCCACCATTGATTCCAACACACTGAAGCTGATATTCAGCTCCATATGCAGCTCCCTAATCATAATCCAGTGATTTGCATGGATGAGCTGATGAAGATGCTCTTCATCTCATGGTGTGACAGCTGTGAATGGCCATCTGGAACATGGCTTGTCTTTCATGTTCCTGTTGCCACTGTGGAAACACACCACCCACTGCCTCACTGTGCTCACATCCCCTGTTTGGTCTCCAGAAATGTTCAGCAAGCATCAATGAATGTCAGTGGCTGCCATTTGTTCCTCACTGAAGAATTCAGTTATGCACCTTTGCTTCATCCTCACTTCCATGGCAGATGCTATTTTGTCAGACAGCCGCTCTGCTGCCATCTGTCACACGGCAACAACATGTAAAGGAATATCTGCAGGAAGGTTCAATCTCCACTGCTATTTCATAAACATCCACCTCTGACATTCTGGGTCAACATAATAAAACAGTAAGCATTACTTTCAGACCAACCCTTGTACAATAAACTTCGGAAAGAAATCAAAGACCTGGTTTTTGTAGCTGACTTATTTATAAACATCCCTACACTGTTCTTGTGTTATTTTCTATTATACTCTAGATTATGTTACTATGAGTTAATATTTTGATTCAATTTATTTTACAAATGGATCACAGCAGGTACAAATATAAATTTCTTAGTACTACATTAAAAATAAAAATTGTTTTCTTTATCTCTGGTTGATTTTTTATTCTTTTCCTTTATGGAGAATCCAAGGCAGGAACAAGGGCATCGCATGCAGGGCAGGAATTATCTCTTTGATATTGTTCGGCTGTGAGAGCAGAACAGAAAGTGGAAATATCCATCACTGCAACCAAATCTCAGAGTGACTGAAGCTGTACTACCTTCAAATCCCAATTTCAGTGCCTGTTAATTGCAGGAATGGTAGTTATCAGCCTGACTGGTGTTGGGTGACACTCTGTCCACAAACACACCCATCCAAGAGAAGTACAGGTAGCAGATATAAATGTATTTTATTACTGAAAATAGAGATAGTAGGATCATATTTTCAGTGAAAAGAATAATAAACTCAGTAGTCAAAACTGCCTGTGTACACTTAACCTCCTCCTTGCAAAAAATGTAGTATTTATTTTATGGATGGACTGTATATCTTGCCCCCCCCCCCCCCACTCCTCTGGCTTTTTCTTGGTGTGTGTGTATTTTGTTTTGGTTTCCCTGTGGTTCTAACTTCTTTATACAAATATCTCATTCTTTTCCTGAAGCACTAAGTGATGGAGGTTCTGTCACCCTCCTGAGGCACTTTTCCTGTGACAGCTGGGACTGTTTGGAAATGGAAGCTAATTTTAAGATTTATTTTGCCTAATTTTGCTTGTCATCCACTACATCTTCATACAACTTTCTCTGAAAGACTGAAAAGCTCCACAGAATCTTTTCCATGCCTGACATACTTATTAAGTTAGTTCTAAACCCTAGAGAAAATGAATAGATTGAACTTTTATATCCTAAATATTTTCCCCAATACTTTTATTTTTGCAGCACTTTTAGTATTTTTTTTTGTATTTTTATTTCATATAGAAAACCAGAAGCCAGAATTGAAAACAATGTCTCAGCAGGAGTCTGCTCACACAAGCAAAAGCACTTTGTTCCTTTCACTTATTGCACTGAGTTCTTGCTGAGTCTGTTACCTCTGACAGTCTGAGTCAATAGTTTTCTGAGTCACTAGTTTCCTTACCTGTATCATCTGTTCTCTGTACTCTCTTCAGCTATACTAAGTTCACTTAATCTGACTGGGACCATTTAACCAATGGCTGATGGTTTCACCATTCTGATCATTCTAGTAATATTATTACTCATGGGAATGATGCAGTACCACTACTGAAGTTGTTGATGGCTGTGTTAAAATGTTACCACTGTCTCCTATTTCACCTTATATATATAAGCTTATGTAGAGTGAAAAATAAAATGCAGAGAAGAGAGGAGGGAAAAAAAAGGAAGAAAACGTAGTCAGAGGATAGAAGGTGAGAAAAAAGACTTGATAGAGACAAGACTGATTACAGCTGCATTTTTCAGATTCAGTGTAGTGATTCAGGAGTCTAATTTTCCTTTGCAAGCATGGCTAGCAAGCACACACTGGACTGCTTTCTAAATTCTGCACAGTCTGCATGCTTACACTTATTTTTTTTTTTTTTAATCTCCAAAACAGGATGGCAAGAGGATTACTGGAATTATCTCTGAGACTTTTCTAGTTCCCAAACAAAATCTGAAAATTTTGCAGGATAGTTTTTCGTCCTCTAAAATTGGCTGTGACCAGTTAACACTGTACTAGAATAGCTGGTTGAGTTTTCTATACATTAATGCTGTCTGGCATGGGTTAATTTACAGCATGGACTAAGTAACATTGAAAGACCTTGAACCATCTCATGAAGGCAGTGAGGATAGTGTAGGGACAAGGTATTCTTCAGACATTTTCTCATATACTTGGTAATCAAAAACAAGCTGGCTTGGGCTTTTTGTGCCTTACAGAGTGCCAATCTGACAACACTTGGACCTGGCTGAAGCAAGTGAGTATCTGTCAGGTCCAATAATGCCCTCAGATGTCACCCAGCTGTGAGCAAGGGTTGGACTACGACACTATGGCCGCTTGGTCCTAAAGCTCAATACAACTCATTTTTCCAGGCCTTATAGCATAAGGCACCACAGCTGCAGGTATGGAAGTATGGAAACCAAACATGTCCACATTCCGCACAGTGAGGCAGTGGGTGGTGTATTTCAGCAGTGGCAGCAGAGGCAGTGGGTTGCCTCCGCTGGCATAGATTGTTACAAGCGTAGCATGCAGGCTCCTGTTCATCACTGCTGAAAATGCATAGCTAATGGTGGTGCCTATGTTGAAGAGCAGTGTTCTGTAGCTGAGAGTTTGCTCTATCAAACACCGTTATTGTGCTCTTTGTATCTGTTGTAGTTTCCATAGAAATAAAAAGGAGGCACTGTTTTTGGAGCATCCTACATATTTTCTTTAGACATTTGAGAGACAAAAGGTTGTTTTGTTCTGTCTTTACCAGAGATAATACAAGAAAATTGCGAAAAATCAATCTATTAGAGTCAATTATTAAAGTTCCAAGGCAAAAGGCACAAAAATCAGCAGTCACAGAAGCAGAATGGGCAGGACTGCTTAGAGTTTCTTTGAATAAACGTGAATTCATTAGTAAATATCAAAAACAAAAGGGAAACGTACTGCCTTGATAAATGTAAATTATGACACAGGTTTTTTTTTGCTGCCAGGTAGTCTAATAGGCTGCTTCTAGATGGAAGCAAGAAATATGAATTTGAATTAAAAGCCAAGAAAAAGCCAGCATAGGTAATTTAAAAGAGATTAGCATGACTAGATTATTTTTTATAATTTTTTTCTACATTAAAAGTTTAATTGTTTTGATAACGTTAATATTATAGTTTAGGAATAATTACTACAATATTTTACTATTTACAAATTCTTAATGATGAAGTAAAAAAATATATTTTAAGTGGATGTAGCACATTAACAAAGGGATGCATGGTGTTTACTTAAGCAGAGTGTAATCTCTATAAATTTTTATTGATATAAATGAGATAAACGTATTGTTCACAAAGAGAATTAGAGAACAATTATTCATTTTTTTTCTGTTGTGATCTAGATTACACAGAGAAAGGGGAACTTCTAAAATAAACAGTTAGAGTATGCTACCATCCTTTCCTAGTCATTCACTGTACTCAAAGACAGCTCCAAAAACCTGTTTACACTCTCCGCTATTTCATATTTACAAGATGTGACTGAGAAATGCCACATGCTCTTTCACAATCACTCTTCACTGATCTGTGTTTTGTTTAGCTTTATGGTTTATGATACCATATCGAGGAGTTCACAATATTGAGCTGTTCATTTTATCTTAGTTCAGTTATTACTGTTTATTTTATAGGTGTCTTAAGAGAGCATCATCTGCTCACATAAACTTACTGCAAATAAGAAAACACAGCACTGTGTCATGCATTGGCTTGCAGTGATAAAATTCTCATTCATAGATTTCACAGTATGTATGAATGTCAGTAACACTATGATTTTGCAGTTGTTTTGAACAATTTACAGAAGATAAATTCAAGTTGAAACTAACATGTTAATCAACTTTCTACGTATTTGATAGTGTAATTTGTTTTTGCTTTTCTATATATGCAGGGTATTTCAGTGTAGAATAAATACTCTGTTATGTCATTTGAAACTGTTGGGATACTGAGGATATAAAAGTCCTTTTTGACATCATCCTTAGGAGAAAATCTGTACTGACAAAATACGGAAAATATATTTAATATATTCTGTAAACAGGCCCCAAAAATGAGGCAGTTGATAGGAATATGCTCTCCTTTGAGGAAAACATAGCCATAATTTCAGAGTAATGTTCTTTCCTTTTAATCATGAAATAATGATCAATGAAAATATTTAGCATAAAGATATAAATTTGTATATCATGTGTTGAGTGAACCATTTGATCCTTTTGCTGAAAAGCCAACGTAAAATGAGTCTTCAACATTAAGCCATCACAAGGGTGTAAAAAATAACGTTCCAGGCCTGCCACGGCTTGATATAAACAGTAAAATACATAGTCTGGATACACATAGAATTGATTTCAGTGTATCTATTAAATAACACTATGTGAAAATAGAAATAATGTTAAGAATACTCATACAATCTTCCAAATATTTATGGGTCTGTGGTTCTGCTGCTGAGCCTGAGACAGCAGGCAAAAGAGAAACCTTGTGCTATGTGAGACAGGGCATGTTTACTCTACTCCACAACTATCTTTTTGTAAGTATCTGGGCTAGTAAAAGGAACAGTTATTCAGAGAAATAAAACTACTAACAGAGAAATATTAAAGCTAATAGGAAAGAAGTTCTGCCAAGTTAATCAAGAAGATTGTTCTGGGCATCTGTCCCTGAACATTACCTTGAAGAGTTACATTGTGAAGTACCCAGCATTACTTCTATGAAAATAAAACCAAGCTTAGCTTAGATTCTCATTACAGTCTTAAGGTACTGACTTCTTGAAGCATTTGACTGTGATGATTGCTTAAAAAAATTGATTCCAAGAAAAAAATCTTCACTTACATTCAGTAGATAAACTACCAGACAGAAACTCTGTTTTCTTATTGAATTATGAACAACAAAACTGATACACAAACAAAAAAAATTGTTCTAGTTTATCATCTTCCTTATGGATAGAAAAAAATCTGGTAGAAACTGGACCACACTAGCTTTTCAAGAAAGGAGTTCATTAGAGATCTGCTCATCAAACAGTATCATCTCTTGATGAGTCTGTGTTCTCAGATTTTGTCTTTCTGTAGAAGAAATTCAGACAGTTCTTGCAGGACATGCAGAAAGGAGAATCACAAAAGAGATTTCCCAAAGCCGTTTGACTTGCGTTCTACCTGGCATTTTCTGTGCTGTGTGGCCTCAGACCAGTTTTGTTCACTGTCTTTGATACAGACAACTTTGCAAGATCAGATGCTGTTTCTCTTGTTCACAAAGTGTCGGAGCCCAGTACAGTTCAATACTCTGAGCATCTGCCTCCCTTCTATGTCACTAGTTCACTGTTATGTGACTTTGAACAGTCTGTCCTTCATATTGCATGTAGGATACCCAAGCATAAGTTGAGTACCAAGATTTGTGTACCTGGTGCTATAGAAAACCTGATTAATTCAATTTAGAATTTCACTGTTTTCCTGGGATGTGTGAAGGAGATCAAGCTGTGCCTGCATCTGCAGGTAGATGGCATGGGATAACAAATAGTAAGATGTGCTTTCATCTACAGTGGAACTCAACACTTCCCACCACTGTACCATACAGCCAGAAGTCTGGAAGTCCTGAAAGACAGAAGTAGCAGAACTCTGAGTTCTCAGACCTCCTTTGATTGTTTCCAAATAAAACTTGTTTGAAATCTCTGGGGTTTCTGGGAAATTAAAAAAAATATATAGAATGTAATATTATTTATTGCTATA
Organism: Numida meleagris; assembly: GCF_002078875.1. Taxonomy (NCBI): domain Eukaryota; kingdom Metazoa; phylum Chordata; class Aves; order Galliformes; family Numididae; genus Numida; species Numida meleagris. Next base: position 50,163,627 of record NC_034438.1, on the reverse strand, counting down.
CTCAGAGTAATATACTCATTTTTGAGAGTTTTTTTAATCATAAAAAATAGCCTTCAGTCATACCTATGAAGTCATAAATGTTATGAAAATGTATAGAGAACAATTGGCCACCATTTAGTGTAACTCAGTTAAATTTAAATATTAGACTTCAAAGGAAGCTTCGATTTTTACTTAGCTTAAAATTAAAATTGATTGTTGGGCTTCCTTCTGTGTTTTGCCTGAAAAACATACATATTTAGAAAATTCAGGTAGAAAAATCCATCAATATAGGATATCCATGAAATAGAAGAGGCATGGAATTTTTCACTGAGGAATTCTGAAATATGCTTTTGGGAAGCAAGAAAAATATTTCCTGCACTTGCCTTCTTTCCCTACTTACTCTGTAGCTGATAATGTCTGAGACAGCACATCTGAGCAGAAACTGTTTTAATCTTCTTTTCTAAAGTCTAGCTCAGAAAGTATAGATTTCCAGTGGATGCAAGGAGAATATTTGCTGGAAACTTGAATAAACCTGGAATTCAGATTTTGTTCCAAGATCATTTATTTTTAACTGTAAAAGTGTGAAGACATCTTAGAATCCAATGAGCTTTACAGACCTATGTTAGCCTGTGTCTAAAGCATGTGCTTAAATGTCTTGTTAAAGGGTAACAGCAAATATAACCAAGAATTCCAGTTTTCATGATCCATAAGGCCTGGTTAAGATCTAAATCTATTTCTTTGCTTTCTAAGAAGAAACATATACATGAGATAGTTATTGAATGTACAGAAGGGGGAGGAAGGGAAGATACAGAAGAAAGAAGGGGAAAAATGAAAAAGAAGGGAAAGAATAAGGTCTTTATTTTTACTGGGAATAGAAAATATAGGTGTTCCTAACCGTGGGTTAAACTTTTAAAGATAATTAGCCTAACAAGTGTCACTCTAGATTGCACACTTGGACACCTGTGTCCATACTTACTGCATTACAATAAGAATACTTAAGAATAGGTGATTAATCTGTGTTAAGCATGAAAAATATTTTGATAAAAATAGTCAAGTGAATTATCCTTCACATGTACTGCATATGCTAAAATTTTTATTCAATTTCTTTTTTCTTTTTTTTTATTTGTTAGATACATTCTGACTTCATTTCTAGTGTTCAATACGAAACAGTAAAATCAATTTAAAAACAGATTTAAATCTGAAGAGGTTTTCCATTTTTTTTCCATTTTTTCTATATGATAAGGAAAATAAAGAATAAACTTCTTCATTAAATAAAAAGTGTATCTTTTTTTTTCTCAAAATGAACTTTTAAATAATTAGCAGTCTTTTATTTGTATCCTTTCATGAATCTTCTAAAGGGAATCCTAGGAGACAGGGTATTAAAACAATTCTATTTGTGATAATGGTCTTCATAAATATATAAATGATTTCCATAGACTTTACTGACCTCAGATCATAAACAGTGGTTTGAAACAGGCTAGGATCAAACTCATGTTAGTGACCAGAAGAAGCACAAGAAGCACAGAATCATGTAACATCCTGAGCTGGGAGGGACCCACAGGAATCATACATAGAATCACAGAATCACAGAATGGCTTGGCTTGGAAGGGACCTCAAAGACCAGCTAGTTTTGTGACTTGGCTTTCCTGATCTCATCTCTGCACATCTGGACAGCATCCCTGTATTCTTTCTGAAGCTTTCCCCTGCTGTTTCCTAAAGTGTCGGTGTTTCCTGGCTCTTCTCTGTCACATGGAAGTACACCCCTTTCCCCCATCCAATCTAGTTTAAAGCTCTGCTAATAAGTTCAGATGGCTTGCTGCCCAGAACATTCTTGCCCTGTCTAGTCAGTTGCATCTCATCTGACATCAGCATTCTTGATCTCTCAAAGATGTATCAAAGATCAAAGTATCCAAAATCCTGGGTGCAACACCATCTTCTCAGCCATTCATTCATTACTCCTACCAGTAAGTCAGACACTATCTGGGCTCTCAATCCTTTCAATATTCTTCCAAAGGACAAAAAGTTTCTTCTAATATTTGGATAGTAGTTCTCTGGTGTTGTCAGACCCAGTAGCCTCTTGATGTCCCAAATACAGGCCTTCAGGAGGGAGGAAACCTCTTTAGAGAGATTATCATGGTAGCAAATGGGTGTCAGTGAAAGGACTGTTGAATCCAGACCCTGGCTGCACATAGAACCACCCAAAATTCAAACCCTACATCTGAGAGATGTGTCCAAATGCTCCTTGAGCTCCAGCAGCTCAGTGCCTTGACCATTTGCCCACTGCTCTGGGCAGCCCGTTCCCTGCCCACCACCCTCTAGTGCAGAACCTCTCCCTAACCCCCACCTGCCCCTCCGCTGACACAGCTCCATGCCATTCCCTTGGGCCTTGTCACTGTCACAGAGAGCAGAGCTCAGCGCTGCCCTCCACTCCCTGTGAGGAGCTGCAGCTGCCATGAGGCCTCCCCTCAGCTCCTATGCCCTGCGCTGAACAAGCCAAGGGACCTCAGTGACTCCTCATATATTTTGTCTCTAGATACTTCGCCATCTTTGTAACCCTTCTTTGGGTGCTCTCTAAATCTCTAGTAATTTTATGTCTTCCTTACAGCGTGGCATTCAAAATAGCAGTACTTGAGGTGTACCTCTTAGTAAGGAAAAGTGTTCTCATTATTATTAGAAAAATATATTTGTGTGACAAACTATTGAAACCACCCAGCACCCAAGGACAAAACAAGGCAAAATAACAAAACATAAAATGATTGGATTTTTTCATTGAAAGTAAAACATTTTTTTAAAATTATTGCACCTGTTGTTTTCAGTATTTGAGGGCACTTCTAGCACATCTCAACAATTCATCCACAGAATACAATAGGGCCTTAAATTATACATAGCACTAAGTAAACAGTAATCAAATGGAAAGTGGCACATCAGTAACCAAACCGGCCTTAATCATAAAAAACCTTCTACAAATGATTCAGTTCATTGCACAAATGGAGTGTATTAAACTTTCTCGTTTTATCTTGCTTGGAGCAATTATAAAGAATGTACAGTCTGAAAACTAATTAAGGTGGAAGTCTAAACAACCTCAAAGGCTAATGAATTTTAAGCAGCATTCACAGATAAGTGTTGGGGAAGTTTTTTGAATTTTTTACTTAATATAAGTGCCAGTTGAAGAGTGCTGAAATGATACCTGCTTGGGCACAAACCAAAAATAGGATCTATTCTCTGTGATACAGAAGCACCCATGAATTGTAGAAGTTCAGTTATGTTGCATTTTCTTATCTGCTCTACAACTAATATTAATAGGAATGATGCTGGCAAGCACATCTGGACCTTTTTGTATTGCTGGTACTGAAGTCACCAACCACCAATGTCCCATCCAGCAACCTGGACTATTAGAGCCAGTGTTCCTGAACCTTTTGTCAGGCATACCAGGAATGCAAGCTGGTTCTCTTGGACAAATTCCTTGGATAAAGCAGAATGTCAGAACCTCAGTCATGTTGGTGACAAAATATTGTCATGGTAAGGCCGGATGCTTTCCAACCTCTCAGTACACTCAATTTAGCATAATATCTTTTCTAAAGATTAAAAAAATAAAAAAATAAAAAAAAAGGAGGAGAGGGGAGAGGGAAGAGTACAGAGTGGACAAGATAATATTTGAGACTATTAAAAGCATTTTCTGTGTAAACTACTTTTACCTACCAGAATTATGCTACACATATACAAATTAAAACTACTTCAAAATTGAAAATTAAAAAAAAAATGTTTTTCTTTGATGCTTATGATGGCACAAAAATATTTTCCTTTATGGTGCACATAATTATTTTTTTTTAATTTTAGTTTCTTTAAAATTGGGCTAGGAATGAGAGTGTACGTAAATACATTACATTTCTCATTCACGTCATATGAATAAGGAGTAATAGGGGATTTAGACAATATTTGGAGATGCCTTTGAAAAAATCAAACGTAGTTTATTTAAGAACCTTCCCTTTTTTTATGTAATTGAAACAATTCATCCAGGTATCCCCATTTCATAGAATCATAGAATGGCTTGGGTTGGAAGAGACCTTAAAGATCATCTAATTCCAAGCCCCCTGCCATGGGGAAGGTTGCCACTCACTAGATCATTTACCATGCTTTAGTTTACACCACTGAATGGCAAGACAGATGTATACTGTGGAAGCACCTAATAGACTCCAACAACTGATGGTCTTGCAATCCTTGACAGACTCGTGCTTCTCAGGGTTAAACCACTGAAATCATAGAATCATAGAATGGCTTGGGTTGAAAAGGACCTCAAAGATCATCGAGTCTCAACCCCCCTGCCAAGTGCAGGGTCGCCAACCACTAGACCAGGCTGCCCAGAGCCACGTCCAGCCTGGCCTTGAATGCCTCCAGGGACGGGGCATCCACAACCTCCCTAGGCAACATGTTCCAGTGCATCACCACCCTCTGTGTGAAAAAATTCCTCCTAATATCTAACCTAAATCTCCCCTGTCTCAGCTTAAAACCATTCCCCCTTGTCCTATCGCTATCTACCCTCACAAATAATCGATCCCCCTCCTGTTTATACGCTCCCTTCAAGTATTGGAAGGCCACAATGAGGTCTCCCTGGAGCCTTCTCTTCTCCAAACTAAAAAAGCCCAGTTCCCTCAACCTTTCCTCATAGGAGAGGTGCTCCAGCCCTCTGATCATCTTGGTTGCCCTCCTCTGAACTCTTTCCAAGAGCTCCACGTCCTTCTTATGCTGGGAGCCCCAGGCCTGGACACAGTACTCCAGATGGGGCCCCACAAGAGCTGAGTAGAGAGGGACAATCACCTCTCTCTCCCTGCTGACCACTCCTCTTTTAATGCAGCCCAGAACATAGTTGGCCTTCTGGGCTGCCAGCGCACACTGCTGGCTCATGTCCAGCTTCTCGTCCACCAGGACCCCCAAGTCCCTCTCCGTAGGGCTGCTTTCAAGTACTTCTTCCCCCAGGTTGTATAAATACCTGGGATTGCCCTGGCCCAAGTGCAGCACCCTGCACTTGGCCTTGTTGAACCTCATTAGGTTCTCGTGGGCCCACTTGTCCAGCCTGTCCAGGTCCCTCTGGATGGCTTCCCTTCCTTCCAGTGTATCGACTGCACCACTCAGCTTGGTGTCATCTGCAAACTTGCTGAGGGTGCACTCGATTCCATTGCCTATGTCGTTGATAAAGACATTGAAGAGCACTGGTCCCAAGACTGAGCCTTGGGGGACACCAATCGTGACCGGCCTCCACCCTGACACAGAACCATTTATCACAACCCTTTGGCTGCGACTAGCCAACCAGTTCTTAATCCACCAAACAGTCCATCCTTCAAATCCATACCTCTCCAATTTAGAGAGAAGGATGTGATGAGGGACCCTGTCAAAGGCTTTGGAGAAGTCCAAGTAGATGACTTCCATCGCCCTCCTCCCATCCACCGATGCCGTCACTTCATCGTAGAAGGCCACCAGATTGGTCAGGCAAGATCTGCCCTTGGTGAAGCCATGCTGGCTGTCTCACATCACCTCTTCGTCTCATATGTGCCTTAACATGTCTTCTAGGAGGATCTGCTCCATGATCTCCCCTGGCACAGAGGTGAGGCTCACCAGCCTGTAGTTCTCTGGGTCATCCTTTCTCCCTTTCTTAAAAATGGGAGTAATGTTTCCCTTTCTCCAGTCACCGGAGACTTCACCGGACAGCCATGATTTTTCAAATATGATGGAGAGCAGCTCGGCAACCACCTCAGCTGTCTCTCTCAGAACCCTGGGATGGATATCATCTGGCCCCATGGACTTGCATACATTCAGTTTCATGAGGACGTCTTGAACTTGTTCCACTGTAACAGGGGGACAGAATCCGCTCCTCTCACCCACACCCTGAGGTTCAGGGTCCTGGCAGACACGGGGAGCCTGACCACCAGTGAAGACCAAGGCAAATCACTTATTGACCACCTCAGCTTTTTCCATGTCTGAGGAAGCCACTTCTCTGTTCTCATTTACCAGAGGGGGAACACTCTCCTTGACTTGTCTTCTCTTGCCTGTGTACCTGTAGAACCCCTTCTTGTTATTTTTCACATCCCTAGCCAAGTTTAGCTCTACCTGTGCCTTGGCTTTCCTGATCCTATCTCTAATGCAATGCATATAGCGATGACCCTGGGTTATGTGCATCATTTTGTTGTGTTTGTTCGTTTGTTTTCTTTACAGATACACTCCTATTTACTAAGGTTAGCTTAGCATTGGAGGACTAAATTTAATATTCTGCTACAGAGTAACACATTGAAAACTGTGGATGTGATAAATTCCATAAGAACGCTCAAATTAATGAATTTATTAAACTTTCCTGATGTTTAAAGACACACTGCCAGTGTAATCTTATGAGTTAGAGAGGTCTCATTACTACCAGCCTTGCTAAACTACCTCAAGTACATGCACAAGAGTGAGTCCTTTCCCAAGCAGAAGAAAATATCCATGACAGTGGTTTCCTGCCTTTTAAGGGGTAGGAACCAAAACCCAGATAGCTCCAGAGAATACATTGTAACAGTGGTTTGAAAGCTCTGTTAATCAAGTAACTTAACAAAAATGCAAACCTTGTAAGAAGCCAATTAAATAGAACTGATGTGCATAATCTTGAGTTATGTCAACCTTTGTTTTTATACAAAGCTGATAAACTGCATCAAATACATTTCTCTTAGCCTGGATACAGCACAGCAGCTCTTTTTTAACTTCAAAAGTGCTTCAAAAATGATTTTGGTGTTGTGCTTCCTCCAAATCTTTTCACACCAATTCTCATTCTTAGAGTATGCCTGCTACTCTGAAAGAGAGTATGATCTGGAAATGAAAAGGAAATATATAAGAAAGACTGTCAAGTGTCTGGATATCAAAAGAGCATTAGAGAGTGAGTGATACATTGTAGGCTCAGTTGCAGATACAGATGAAATGATTTAAAACACTACTTGTCAGCAGGTTTTCAGAAACTAAACACACTGAAGGTAGCTGTTGCCCTAGATAGGCATCACAAGAGCTGTGGTGTGATTGTGCAGCATCTCCACACTGCTCTGACTCACCTCTCTTATTTGACTTGTTCAGTCAGCTCAGCTGGGCATGAGAAAATGCAGGAGGGAACATAAGGAAAAGCAGAAGGAGAAAGAGAGACAGAAGTTCAGATATGCTATGCCAGTTTTCCAGAGTTTATGCCTAACAGCTGGAGGGAACTTTCTTGACAATGAAAGAGATAGCTAGAAATATTTTAGTCATCCTTATTCTTGAGAGTGGCATCAGTCTGTCTTCTTGCCCATTTCATGCTTGAAAGTGCTAAACACCTTGTTGTATCAGGCACTGAGGCTCAGATATTTATTTCTTTACTGAGAAAATGCCTAACTAGAGAGGAAACAGGCCTCTCTCTCCCTAATCTGCTCAGTGATCCATGCAAAATGGGAACTTGGTTTCATACTAGTCTTACCAAAGTGGTTTTCATACCCCTTAACACACTAAGCCTATGTGTCATATTCAGTTGAAGAACGCTTAGGGGAGGAGAAGGGAGAACAGAGGTGATGCTGTGGATTCCAGCTTTCCTATGCAGAAATGGCAAATCTGAAGCAGTAGATCTGAGTATCTGATAAGTATAGGTTAAAAAAAGTTGTCTGTTGCTGCCGGATGAGATTTTAGGGAAAAGCCAGGCTTAAACATCTGACCTCAGAATGGAGTTCAGGACTTTATGTGCTAGATACCCACTGAAGCAGAAGTGGTGCAAATATGGAGACAGACAGGACTGCAGCCTGATCTTGCTCCCCAGGGTGGTTTTTGTTGTTGTTTTTTGGTGGGCTTTTTTTTTTTTTTTTTTTTTGGTCAAAGGAGCTCCTGATTTTCTGCTATTGGCTGTTGTGGATTGTATACTATGGTGTTTTAATCTCTGTGTACACAATTAAGGCCTATATGTGTGATAAAGCATGGTAGCAGAGCATTCCAAAACATTAAAGGTATCTGAAACAAACCATTTCACAGACATAAATTACTCACCTACCAGTTAAATACAGGGGAAAAAAAAACACAAAAAAAAAACAACCTACACAATACTAAATAATCTTCTATTTCTATTTAAATCTGGTTAAGTTCACTAGCATGATTCACAAAAACTGTAAAGCTTCCAGGTATTCAAAGCCCATTTACCTTCATTTTTTTATGTCACCAAAACTTTCCAAACAAATAAGCTAGTCCAGTAAACATCCTTTCCACAAAGTCATATTTCCATGAATACTATTGGTACCACTTTATGTGCATCATCCTGTTGTGTGGCACTGGGAGTCTAATAAGACATAGAGGAAATGCTACAGTGAAATTCAAGACATCATTTAAACATTCTTCTCGTCTTGTTAGATGAATGTCTACTGAGAATTTAGACAGCCTAGTATTTTAATAATTTAAATGCTATTATGATCAGGATATATTTCTAACTAATGCGGAAGAACAGATATTACTTAATAAATGCCTGTCCATCGTTATGTTCAGTATGCAGGTCAAAGTGACCAATCTTCACTGCTACTAGTCAAATTCATGATACCAAGACTGCACATTTATAATTCATAGGCTAGTGTAATCACTTTAATCTTTTGTGTGAGTTACATTTTAGATGTCTGACTATAATTCTTATAGTCTCTCCTTAATTATTGAGTAACAATATCATGATTAATTAAAGCTTGTGACTGTTACCATACGTAACATCTACTGGAAGATATATTGCATTTAAATGGAATTGTATCTTGTCAGCTTTTCATGATCTCAGCTAACTTCTGTTAAAGCTTCTCAACAATGCTGAAATATACCAGCTAAATATGTAATTTCTAAATGCTTCCTTTAAGAAAGAGTCACAAAACATCTTTACTCTATTAAATACGAGAACAAAATTCCAAAAAAATCACTGGGAAAATATTTCATGTGACCATACAGTATGACCTCATGGGGGATTTCACAGGGACATTCCATGTTCTCTACTGTAGAGAGGTCTAATGTATTTCAGCACTGAAGTATCCTACTCACACAATACAACATATGAATGGCTCCCTAGCAGAACACACACCTTACAAGAGATTCTAATTTCTTTGATCTACACACAGCCAGTAACACTTGCAGAAGGTTTTGAGGATGCTTTATTGTCTCCTCCTCCTCTCTTCCAGTGCCAACTTAATGCTACACCTATCTGCATACTGAAAGCACAATGTCCTTCCTGGTGACTATTTTATCAATGTCTCTTTTAGATTCATAGTATCTTTTAACAAAATGATGTAAAATAGTTCCTCAGTTGTCTATTAAAAAGATTTAGAAAACCATTACTGAATTAACTGAGGTTTCATCATGTGTGTTTCTTTGAATCTCAGTTCCCCCACACTGTGTATTCTGGAGTTGCTATTACCCTTTCTTAGAGAAAACATTATTCTCTTATTACATGGACATCAATATCAAGACAACAGTTATCATTGAATTTTCTTTTTAATTAAGGTTTAATGTTGTAGTAGGCGTGTCACGGATCTCGGTCTGTAACGCGGAAAGGCCCTTCCCCATATGCTTGCTATTGGTTCACCTAAATAGCTGAACCTGTGTCGTGGACACAGGGGGTTGAGCTTCTTAGTTTTCATAACAAGGGGCACAACAACTCCGTGTATGGCCTGTCGGAAGTGACAGGTCAGAAGCGGGAGATTCAATATGATTGGCCAGGAGCACCGCATGAGCTTCTGGAACAGTCTAGCAAAAAGATAAGAAATAGTATATATTTCTTTAGCTTTTACCAATAAACGCCATTTTGCTGCATATCATATTGATGCTGTGTGTGGTATTTGGCCAGGACCGGGTTTAGGTTCCTTTCGTGCAAGAACAATACTAAAAGGGTCGCCGGAGTTCGGTAACAGTTTAAAAATGTTTTCCCTGTAATTTGTGAAATCAGAAACTCAGAGTATTTGGATTAACCATAGTGTGCTGCTCTTCTGTTGTAAAGACCTCAGAAACTTTGAGGAAATGGCAGCTGTCCAAAATACACCTGTAAGACCTGGCTTAAATAGAGATTCTAAAGTGGATAAAATAATAGAAAGAGCAGTGAAAAACAAAATGCTAAATCGGAAATATATTTGTTAGGTTGAAGGGCAAATAGTATTATTTTAAGTACTGGGTATTACTCACGGATATTGTAACAAATCAACTGCTCTACCATAATACCTGGCAAATCAGCACTGCAAAGTATGTAACACTCAGAGACTGGGATCAAAGCGAGAGAGTGGAACATTTCATTCCTGTCTATGTGGTGGCATACCTACAGGTTGTTTTCTTCTGCAGCTTGAATACTCGATGTCAGGAATAGCAAGCAAAAATGTGTGTACTCATACACAGAATTAAGCTTAAACAACAGTCTTCTGTTTTCATAAAGTGCAACAATCAATAAGATTCAATAGGATAAGCAGAGGTATCACTAAGTATAAAAAGATTTTTCATTGCAGAGGATCAACACAGGATACATGCAATACTTATGTCAAGGCTTTTAATGGGATTTATATGGCTCTAGCACTGTCACTGAGAAAATTTCCTATATTGCCATTTGCCTTGAATCTTCTTTGGGCTTATGAATAGCTCTAATACAATACCTGCTTTGATATGCATGCTATTTCTAGTTATTGCAAAAGGCACAAAACTGTACTAAGCAATTATCAGAAAAGCAAGGACATTGAGATTGTTTTGAGTCTTACAGCACATTTTGGACTGCAGCCCATCATGGCTGTAAAGCATTGTTACTTTTTAATTTCATTTTTAATTTAGAAAACACTTTTTATTGGATTTGTTTAGTTTTACTCAATATCCAATTTAACTGAGGAAATAGATACTAGAACTAGGAAAAGTAATTTCTGGTCATTCATTACATTTGAAGTAATTATGTTTAAACACCATTGTTCAGAATATTAAAAAATTCTGTACACAACTGAACTTACATTATTATTATTTTACAACTGAACTGGCATTATTATTGTGATAATGATATAATGCTTTGTGGAGTTCATCTTAAAGATGAAACAGACTCACTGGCAGAACTGAGCTGTCTAAATAGTGGAAGGATGAAATCTGGTTTTGAATGCTGCCATAAATTATTACATGCAATATTTTTCTGATAAGAATTTGCAGACAGCAATGATAATACTGGAATTTGCCAAGGAGGTGTCTGAAAGCAGTTTCAAAGAAAGTTCAGTGAAAACATTCCTGCAAAGATGTTTCTCGTCACTGTGTCAGTGACCACAGTGAGGTGTTGGTACATTCATTTCCCTTACTTTAGGTTCCATCCTTGGCACTGCTCATACATTTAAAATTTGTGCATCTAAGCCTCTGAACTGGAAGAAGGCAAGCTTTGCATGTATTTTCACCAAAATATTTCAACGTACTTTTCCCAAGCTCCCCAGTGCTGGGTGTTTGAAGTTTCTTGTAGGGAGAAACAGAATTCAGTAAAGCACTTCCATGGCTCTGGGAAGAGTTCAGTATTTTAAGGGGTTTCTCTGCATTTTTAGAATCAGTCACCACTGAATCACATTCATATTCCTTCTTTATCTATACTTGCACTGAAGTAAAAAAGACATGTTCAGGTACAGCCTGCACTTTAAAGCTCTCCTTATGGTAACTGTTACAAGCCTAGAATTTTATGCAAAAGTGACAAGCTATTGATCTGTTCATTCCAATTCAAAACATTACAGCCTTTTTTTTTCTGAAAGGCCATCTATAACAGCCTGTCCTAGAAATTGCTAAAATGTGAATTATAAGCAGCTGGTATTACTTTAAAAGCAAAATGGAAGTACATGCTGTTGTTCTGCTTCAGTTTTTAGAATGGCAGAAGCTACGATCTTCTAGTTAACATTTAACTTCTCCAATTCTTTTGCATGCAAAATGAGGGTAGATGTTATGATTACAATGTACTACACACTATCCTAACTCAATTTCCCTTTTTTCTTTTTTAACCTGGTTGTATTGTGTCTTACTAAAGTGTTGTGAAATAGCTTTACTTCTGTGGGAAGCTTACCTTGACACTGACTTCGATACTAGCTTGATGACTCACCAGCTGATGGATGGGGCACAAAACAACAGGCAAGAATGGTATCAAAAAGAAAAGGAAGATGTCTTCGTTAAAGGTGTGTAAATCTAAGGTGAAAATATAATCTCTGAATATATGATAATATTAATTATAATGATTTAAAATGCTATTCATAAGATATTTAAATTATCTCTCTTGCTAACTGCAATTTACACTTCGAAGAATATGCAGAAACCAAGTTTATTTTCTTCCTGATGTACAGAAAAATATGTTTTCATTTCCAAATGCTGATGGAGTCACTAAATGTATGTCTTAACAGAAATACAGACTGAAAATAAATGCTTATATATTATGTTAAAAAGAATCATTGTGAAGACAAATATATCCTGTGCTCAGGGCTTCTTTTTTTTCTGATTTCTTACCTGGGATTAAAGCTTGGTGAGCTGCAGTCAAAAAGGGAATGTGGGTGCTTCAGAGCCTCACCAGCCCCTGTGAGCTGTACATTAGTCTCTACAATGACTTTTCTTTCTTGTTGCCTGGCATAAGCAGCTCCCAGGCCTCAGAGAATGCCAAGTGTGACATGCCTGCAGCCAGGTGGCAGACCATCAACACAGGAGAAGCCCTGGCTCTCTTCTTTCTCATTTCCATACAAATCTTCAAGACAGAAGCTGAGAACCTCTTCACTGCTGATATGGAGCAGAGCCCAGAGTGAAAAATCTCACTGAAATAAACGGGTTTCAATCAGAACTTCAAGACAAGCTGAAGTCTATTTGTCCATCCAGAGTGGGCTTCACTGAAATCAGGTCTTACAATCCCATTCAGTCTCACTGCAGACTACCACCACTAAACTGTTAGATATCTGTTAGCAAACACTGTTTTGTGTACATTGCCAGGAAAATTTCAGTTTTCTCCCCTTAACATTCATTCAGATGTAGAAACACAAAGCCAAGTGCTTTTGTTATAGAAAACCTGGATGATCAATATGTATTTGCAAAATTCTGAAGAATTCTTCATTCTCTAGTGATTATACATAAAGCAAGAAACAGCAGTTTCTGCAGGTATGTACTAGAAAAAAAAAGGTGGAAGGAAAGCATTCTTAATGTTACAGAATCACAGAATTGTAGGGGTTGGAAGAGACTTCTGGAGATCATCAAATCCAACCCCCTGCTAAAGCATGTTCTCTACAGCAAGTCACACAGGAAAGCATCCAAATGGGTCTCAAATACCTCCAGAGAAGGAGGCTTCACTACCCATCTGGGCAGCCTGTTCCAGTGCTTTGTCATCCTCACAGCAAAGAAGCTCTTCTTCACATTCATGTGAAATTTCTTGTCTTCCAGTTTCTGCTCATTGCTCCTTGTTCTATTGTTGACCTTGCATATATATTAAGTAGGGTACAAGTGTGTATGAATACATACTTTATTTATGCATACACTATTCTAATATAAATTTATGCATTTGTGGGTATATGTGTATACATTTATATTAAAAAAAAAAGATCTGTAATTGCTCAGTAGTGAAGATTCTACTTTTCTGTGTTGTTTTTTTTTTCTTCAGTGGAATGCAGACGTGAACCTCTGGTACCATTTTTGAATAACAGCTTTTTATTTTTATTTCTTAGCAGTAGCATCTGGCATCTTGGCAGAAAACTTAAGCAATTTTTTTTGGCAGCCCCATACTTGGGGTGCCATACTCTTGGTGCAGCTACTGCTAATGGCCTGTCTGAGAGATCTCATCCTCTTAACCAATACTGTTTGATGATATATGTTTACTATTCAGGAAATTCACTGAGTTTCCATTTGTGCATCCACTTTTGCAGAACAGTCTGCAATATGGACACCAGAAATTGCTAGAACTTTGTGACAAGCTGACCTCTTAGAAAGTCACATAATCCCTACTGGCATGTAATTCCTATTAGCGTGTAATTGTAAACTTTTCTCTCCTTCTTTTTCTTGTAAATTCTCACATGAAAACACATTATTTTTTACCCTTCAAATGTTTTTAATTCTTTATGTCCAATTTATTTATTTGTTCATCATACAGAAAAAGCACACTATACATTTCCATGTAAAGTCAAAACTGCAGGCTACTATTTTTGACCATTTCATCTCAGTAAATGCTTTCCTTTTGCATTAGATTTCATGCTATTGAAAACACATTAAACCTGATTATTAATGTGTAAGACACCATTTCTTATCCGTAATAATCAAGGGAGAGTTCTTGGGCCTTATATCTCCTTTAGCTTTGAATAGATTGAATCCATCATAATCAATGTATAATTTGTCTTGGAAACCAGATAATTTTTGACTTTATCAACTTTTGGAAGTAAAACCATTTAGAAATCCTTTGCAGACTTGACTCATGGTGAATATTTAGCAACTGCTAAAACATGGAAACAAATGAATACTGGTGGCTCACAGTCCTCCTGTTTAGGGCTCCAGAGGTCTCAGAGTCCATTGTCAATGCTGAAGACAGAGGTGAAGAAGGAATGAAATGACTCTTCTTTGTCTGCATCCCTGTTTATGAGGTGGCCATCCTCATCAGGCAATGGAACAATTATCTCTGGTTCTCCTTTTGCTGTCAACATATTCTATGTCCTTTTTAATTGTCTTCCACAGCACTGGATAGCTTCAGCTCTTAACTGAGCTTTGAGGGCATGAGTTTTTCTCTACGATAGCAAACAGCATCTCTGTAGTCCTGCCATATCAGCCACCCTTGCATCCAGTGGCCATATACTTTCTGTGTGTAAAAGAAGACCCTTACTCAGCCGAGCCAATTGTCTGTCCCACCTGTCTGACTTCTAACATTTTGGAATTCCCTGTTCCTGTGTTCTTAAGAAGTGATACTTAAGAAGTGACCAGCACTGATGGACTCCAATCCCTTCAAAAGTAGTTTCCCAGGGGATCTTAGCAACTAGTTCACTGATCTATCTGAGGTCTGCTTTCCCCATAATGAGGACTGAAGTTTTGATGAAAGTTTTCCTATTATCACCAAAGAATTTAAACTCCACTATGGCCAAGACAGCCAGTAATCATCGTTTCGCCCATGAGACCTTGTCTGACTACAAGTAACAAATCTAGGAGGGAACCTTTCCTACTCAGCCATCTTCGTTCCTGCACCAGGAAGTTATCTTGTTGATAACTTGTTGAAAACCGGTTTTGTGAATATTCTGTACCCATTTCTATTAGTTGTGTGGCGTTTCCAGTTAACCTCTGGCAAGTTGAAGTCACCCATATGGATAAGGGCAGCTGATCTAGAAGTATCTCTTGCTTCCTTAAAGAATAAATTATTGATGCTTTCATCCTGGTTGAGATGACTATAGCACAATGACATCTGCTTTATTTACTGTCTCTTTACCCCTCCCAGAGGCTCTCAGCCTTGTGAGTGTGATCTGCAGGTGCAGGGAGGTGATCTTTGCTCTCTACTCAGCACTGGTGAGATCACACAGTGAGAACTGCACCCAGGTCTGGGATTCCCTCAAGACCTTATATGGAGGCAGAGTTCCCTGGACATACTTCAGCACACAGATCACACTGTTCCATAACTAAGTGGAAGTCAAAGTCTTTCCTGTTTGGTTCACCAGCTGTCATCACCAGAACATCATGACTCACACCACTGGTGAGCCAGGCAGGAGTTGAACCTACATCTTCTGATCCATATTCAACACCCTGAAGGAGGGTGCAAAACAAACAGAACCAGACTCTTTGGTGATGCTCAGTGACAGGACAAGTGGCAATGGGCACAAACTGGAACACAGCATGTTAACCTTGAGCATCAGAAAGCACTTCTTTCCTGTGAGGGTGACTGAGCCCTGGCACTGGTTACCCAGAGAGGTTGTGAATCTCTTCCTTGGAGTTATTCAGAAGCAACCTGGACACAGATTTTGAAAGGTTCTCTTGGAAGGTGATACACTAAATGAAGAAGGATAGCCTTGGTGCTGCTCTTGTGCTCTGGGAGCTGCTGAAAGCCACTCTCAGCGCTCACCCCCAGAGCCATTGGAGCTTCTTCCCTGCCCTGCATGGTTCAGGCAGCTGGAGCATCGAAGGAGGCCACAGCAGCTAAGAGAAAGGCTAAGGGGACACCTCACCCTGGGCAGCTGGGAGGGTTTCCTTCCTGAGGGACCTGGATGCTTTTTCCTTCCCTGCCAGGGTCAGCAAGTGAATTTCTGCCCAAGGTTGGGAAGGCTCCGGGGAGACTGGATTACAGCCTGTCAGTATCTAAACAGGGGCTATACAGACTCTGGTAAAGAGCTGTGATAGGACAAGGGGAAATGGTTTCAAACTAAAAGAGGAGAGAGTCACATTGGTTATAAAGAAGAAGTTTCTTACACTAAGAGTGGTGAGAACAGTTTGCCCACAGGGGTGGTGGATGCCACATGCAATCTTTGGATCCGTTCAAGGTCATGCTCAAACAGGCTCTGAGCAACCTGATCTAGCTGTAGAAGTCCCTGTTCACTGCAGGAGAGTTGGCTAGATGACCTTTCAGGGTCCCCCTTCCAACTCAAATGATTCCACGATTCTATGATAGTGCATGATGGCATCCCAGGGAAATACATTTATTAAGTAAATTCCAGAAGAAAATGCATCCTGTGTGTATTAAGGCGTCTACCCACGTGAGTTATTTTCCCCAGGGAATACTGGCATATGGTCAGGCTACGCAGGAAGAAGCCAAACTAGAGGCCAGGAGAGAGGGACTCAAACATGCAGACCAAGAGAAGAGTATCAGCTAGAATACTTTGCACTGCCTCTTGCTGCTCACAATTATGTTTGAGTGGTGAACAGAAATACGACTAGGTGAAGTTTCTCAGACTCTCTCATCTTTACCAGCCCTCACATGAATTCCATCTGGCTCCAGAATGCCAGACGCCTTTCTGAAACAGGTGGCGTTGATCTCAGCCTCCGCCCTCCATGCTCATTCCACCTCATTTTAACACCAGTTGTCCATGAAGAACAGGCCAAATGAGTTTCTCCTTCAAGAGCAATGCACAAGAATTTCTGCCCAGGGTCCCAGAAGCCTGAATTCTGCGTCAGAACAAGAGGACCTGAAGCTGTTGTCCAGCGTGCCTTGTGATCTGCTGGAGAAAAGAAACTGGGTCCAGATTCCAGATGTGCCTCTCACAACAGGGTAGAAGGCAAGCTGGTGAAAACTTGTGGCTAAAATGTACAAACACTGGGAAGGATCCAGGGTTGACTTATGGCAGCCCACCGACTGCAAGATGAAACCGTCACTGAGCAGGCAGTGGAAAATCATGTCAAGAAAGAGACGCGCCAGCAGACACAGTATAGGGAACGGAAAGGACAGAGGCACTGTGGCAAACCTGGATGCGATTCCTGGGGTTGGAGCGCTGCAGGTGACAGTGCCCACTGTGACGTCCCTGACAATGATGTCCCCGCATCAGGGATAGTGACATACGCAGCAGTGGATTGTGACCTCTTGGCCCTCACTGCTTGTAGCTAGGCTCGGAGTCTCACACTGGCTTGCGCCTGCACTCCTGCCGAGCGTGTCTGTGAGGTCTGGAGCAAGCAGCAAGGATAGCCTTGGTGCTGGTCTCGTGCTCTGGGAGCTGCTGACAGCCGCTCTCAGTGCTCGTCCCCAGAGCCACTGAAGTTTCTTCCTGGCCCTGCCTGGCTCAGGCAGCCGGGGCATCCAAGGAGGCCTCGGCAGCAAAGGGAACCGGTAAGGGCACACCTCACCCTGGGCAGCTGGGAGGGTCTCCTTCCTGAGGGACCTGGATGCTTTTTCCTCCCTTGCCAGGGTGAAGCCAGACCATGGTCTCTCTTCCTTTCCCAGCGTGACCCCTGCTGCTGCAGCAGCGGTGTGAGGAGCAGCCCCTCATCCCCTGCGCTCTCCTGCCCACCACAGCAGCTGGAGAGCATGGCTACTGAGCTGGACTGTCGCTTCTCCAATTTGCCTGCCCCTGGCACCCTGCCATCTCTCAATCAGAGGCTGTGGGGCAGGTGCCCATGGAATCCACCTGGGCATTCATATTCTGCCTGCACCCAGCTGTGCTCTGACCCCTGCTGCCCTGGATGTGCCAGGAGCTGAGGCAGCTTTTTGGGGCTGACAACAGGGCAGCCTCTGCAGCGCAGTGCCTTGTCATCTCTGGCCTACACATCTTTGGCCTGGATGATGGAGCGCTGACCCTGCGGCTGCTCAGCTCCCTGCAAAGCCAGGCCGCCAGCTTTGTGCAACTGCTCATTGTCTGAGCTGCGCAGCGGTGCACTGGGGATGTGCAATGTCTGCTGGGCCCCGAGGCCTCCCATGCTGCCACAGGGCAGGAGGGCAGCCCCACAGCTGCCCCTGACCCATCTGCCTTTGTAGTACAGACTGTTATTTCTTCATTCCCAGCACATGGGTACCCTCACTTCCCCAGTGCCCCCTTCACCACCACCTAACTGCTCTCTGACCAAGTTTTCCCAGGATCACTCCTCTACTGCAAGTGAACCCCATGGAAAAGGCAGCACATGCTCTCTGTGCCCTTCAGGGTCCCTTGACTGCTCCAGACCTCCAACCCCATTACCAGTTCTCCAGATAAGCCAGCCATGCAGGGTGAATCCGAGGATCATAGAATATCCTGAGTTGGAAGGGACCCACAAGGATCATGGAGCCCAAACCCTGGCTCCACACAGCAGCACACAAAACTCAAACCCTTTGTCTGAGAGTGGTGTCCAGACATTTCTTAACCCCAGCAGTGTGGGACAACGACCACTCTCCTGGGAGCCTGTTCTGTGCCCACTGCCCTCAGGTGAAGAACCTTTTCCTGACACCTAGCCTGACCCTTCCTTGACACAGCTCTATGCCATTCCTTTAGGTCCAATTGCTGGTATAACTATGATCAAATATAGATTGTGTCTTTCCTGCTGAATAGATAAAATAATTATTATTATTTTTTTAAGTTACTAGCTTTCTCTCACTCTCAAGCGCTGTGAGTGTACCTATTATAGGCACTTGGGATAGCTGTCAGCAGTACTGGTGTTCTAGAGACAGGAACAGAAAAGGACATCTGTGCATGTATGTGTGAAAAATCAAGGAAATGCAAACCAGCTATTTCTAATAAATATCAGAAATATCAAATCTGACAACTCTCTGCATGAGTGCGTTCTTAAGATAAAACCCACAAACAAATCAATATTTTCCATGAGAAAAAAAAATCAGAATTTTCATTGCAAAACAGGAGTTTGTCGATTTTTAATAATGTTTCAGACTAGTATAACTAATACAGATCATGTATATAACAGTAAGCACAAAGTTACCATGCACAAAGTGGGGTTTTCCTTTTATACCTTTATGGGTTTTACAAAAAGAGAAGTGAGTCGTTAGTATACATTTTAAGACATGACTTGGTTTCTTCATTCTCGAGGGAAATTTTGGCTGTGAATCCCCATACTAAGCAGACATCTCTTACAGCATTTTATCTTGGGAGGGGTGAAATGGGGAAGATCTCATGAATGTTACTACAGGCATGGCAAGCAGGGATGGTGTTAGGCAGGCTACTCATCCTATTTGGGAACACAAGGGTGTAACACCCTATTGAAACTAACATGGTGACCACCTACCGCAACAGCTAGGCTGAAACAGCAACTAAGACCAAAGGGCCGCAACCTTTCTGGGCTGCACCTAGATGGACCTCCTGAGGAGCAAAAGAGCTACCCAGATCTCTGGATGTGGAGAGATCCAGAATCTGGAAGCCCCCCAGGGGACTGAGGTAAGTGGGGGACATCATGAGTGCAAGTGCACTCAC
Organism: Numida meleagris; assembly: GCF_002078875.1. Lineage (NCBI taxonomy): Eukaryota > Metazoa > Chordata > Aves > Galliformes > Numididae > Numida > Numida meleagris. The sequence continues at coordinate 50,143,855 of NC_034438.1, read as the reverse complement.
CTTGATAACCTTTTTGAGCAACTGATCTGGCTGCAAGAGGAGGTTGCCAGGCTGGGATGTATCCAGGAGTCAGAGAGGTAGATTGATGCCTGGTATCATGCAGTGGCACAGGCAGACTTACAGACCTGTCTTAGTTCCCAGCAAGGGGAAGAATATAAGCAGGCTTCCAACCTGACGGAGGGCAAACATCTGCAGGATGAAGGAGAGTACAGCCTCATCTCTGCTCGGGGCAGAAGGACAAGCCCTACCCTTGTCCCTGAAGTCTCCTAGCCAACAGATATGAAGCCCAGGGGATGGAAGAAGAAAAAAGTATGGACAGTGTTCAGAACCAGAAAGGGGCAACCATGTTAAGAAAATTCAGCAGAGAACAAGAGTCACAACCAGTGCCACTAAAAAAGGTGAAGGGTCTTAGAAATTGGAGACTCAGTGCTGAAGGGCACTGAGGCACAAATCTGCTGCCCAGATAACCTCTCTAGAGAGGTTTGCTGCCTGCTAGGGGCCTGCATTTAGGGTATCAGGAAGCACATATGATAAAGCCAGAGGATTAATGTCCATCCCTGGTCTCTCAAGCTGGGTCACACCAGGCTGTGACTAGGAAATTAAAAAATATCAAAAAACTTTACGTCCATTGGGAATATGATGAAGGGATCAAGAGCACAGAGAGTGTTCTTCTCAGTCCTCCTGGCTGGAGACCAGGCAGAAGGAGGAGAACAGACTAGTTGAAAGAATGGCTGCACTGATGGTATCATGCCCAGCACTTTGTCTTCTGTGATTTAGGTCACACTTTTGATAAACTGGGAATGCTGACATGGGATTGGACACAATTGACCAGAAGAGGCAAGAATGAATATACTCGGGAGCAAGCTCATCAGCAGGGGGGCTTATCACCAGGTGGGGCTCATCACCAGGGTCCTAAACTAGATTTGATGAGGAAGGAGATGCACGGCTGAGGAACAGAGAATAGTCAGGGAACACTGTTTCTTTAGGAAGCAGTGGAGGAAAACCTCAGATTTGTCCCAGAGGTTTTTGGCAGGTCTCTTCTCAGGAAGGTAACATGGCTGAAAGCCCAGCTGAAGTGCCTCTATACCGATACATGCAGCCTGTGAAATTAGCGGGAGGAACTGGAAACTGTGGTGCCGTTGGAAAACTATGATTTTATGTTTATCATGGAAACATGGTGGGATGACTGACATAACTGGAATACCGTGATTGAGGACGATATGATTTTAGAAGAAACAGGCAAATTGGGGGTGGAGGCAGGGGGAGGTGTTGCACTCTATGTTAACAAGTGGATAGACTGCAAATAGCTGCCTTTGAGAAGCAGTTATGAAAATGTTGAGAACTTGTAGGTCAAAATTGGGGTTCGCACCAACAAAGGACTCTGGTGGTCAGAGTGTACTATGTGATGCCTGATCAAAGGGAGTCTGTTGATGAGGCTTTCCTGTTTCAGCTGCAAGAGGCATCACGCTTTCAGGCTCTCATCCTGAAGGGGGATTTCGACCACTCAGGTATCTGCTGGTAAAACAACATGGCAGGCTGCAAGCAAACCAGGAAACTCCTGGAGTCCATTGACAACAACTTTCTGGTTCAAGTACTAGGCAGAATCACCAGAGGTGAAGCATTGGTAGATCTGGTTCTCACCAACACTGAAGAGACTGTTAAAGTGGTTAAGACTGGAGGCAGCCTAGGCTGCAGCGACCATGAAGTTTGTGATCTTGAGGAACACAGTCTGCCAAAGAGCAGAGAGAGGACCCTGAACTTCAGGAGAACAAGCTTCAGGCTGTTTAAGGAATCTTTGGATGACATTCCCTGCAAAACAGTCTGTAGGAACAAAGGAACAGAACAGAGACGAGGGCACCTTAATGGTGCCTTTCTGAGAGCACAAGAGCTCTCCATCCCCCAGCATAAGAAATCAAACAGAGGAGGTAAGATACCAGCATGGCTGAGCAAGGACCCAAGGACCAGTTGGTGAGGCTGAGGGAAAGGGAAAGTATAGCAGTGGAAGCAAAGATGGGTGGCCTGGGAAGAATGTAGAAATGCTGTCCAGATGTGCAGGGATAGGATGAGGAAATTCAAGGCACAGATGGAAGTGAACTTCAAGAAGGATTTGAAAAATAGCAGGAAAGGTTTCTTGAGATATATTGGCCAGAAGAGGCAGGCAAAAGGGAGTGTAGCCCCCCTGATAAATGGAAAGGGAGAACTGGCCTCCCCAGACATGGGAAGGGCTGAGGTACTTAACAAGTTCTTTGCCTCAGTCTTCAAGGACAGTCAGGTTTCTCACACCTTTTGTATCTCTGAATTTCTAAGCAGGGATTGGGGTAGCAAAATCCCTCCCACTGTAAGAGCAAAGCAAGTCCGAAATCACCTCATGAGGCTGTATGTTTCCAAGTCTATGGGGCCTGATGACATGCATCTCAAGGTTCTGAAGGAAATGGCTGATGTAGTTGCCAAGGCACTCTCCATCTTATTTGAAAAGTCATGGCTGTCAGGCAAAGTCCCCAATGACTAGGAAAAGGGAAACATCACTCCTATATTTAAGAAAGGGAGAAAAGAAGACCCAGAGAGAACTACAACCCAGTGAGCCTCATATCTGTGCCTGGGAAGATCATGGAGTGCATCCTCCTGGAAGAGATATTAAGGCACATGTGAGATGAGGAGGTGATCTAAAGCAGCCAGCATGGCTACACTAAGGACAGGTCATGTACGACCCAGGTGGCCTTCTATGATGAATTCACAGCATTGGAGGATAAAGGAAGGGCAACTGATGTCATCTACCTGGACTCTGCAAGGTTTTTGACATGGTCCCACACCGCATTTTTATCTCTAAATTAGAGAAATAAAGATTTGGAGGCTGGACTATTTGGTGGACAAAGAATTGGTTGGACAGTTGTAACCAGAGGGCTGTTGCTAACAACTCTATGTCCAGGTGGAGGCCAGTCATGAGTAGTATCTCCCAGGGATGGTTGTGGTCTTGGTACTGGTGCTCTTCAACATTTTTGTCAATGACATAGACAGTGCGATTGATTGTATTCTCAGAAAGTTTGCTGATGACTCTAAGCCAAACGATGCAGTTGACACAATAGCAGGAAGCGATGCCATCCAGAAGGGCCTGAACACACTCAAAAAGTAAGCACATGAGAATCTAATGAGGTTTAACAAGATCAAGTGCAAGATGATGTTGGGTCAGGGCAATCCCAGACATAAGTGCAGACCAGGAAAAGAACTCACTGAGAGCAGCTCTGCAAAGAAGGACTCAGGTGTCCTGATGGATGAAAAAACTGGACATAGGCCCGCAGCCCAGAAGGTCAACACTAGGGTTGCATTTAAGAGGGTGACTAGCAGGGATAGGGAGGGGATTGTCCCCCTCTACTCTGCCCTCGTGAGGCCCCATCTGGAGTAGTGTGTCCAAACCTGGGGGCTCCAGGGTAGAAAAAGACGTGGAACTGTTGGAGTGGGTCCAGAGAAGGGCCACGAAGATTATCAGAGTGTTGGAGCACCTCTCCTATGAAGAAAAGTTGAGGGAGTTGGGCTTGTTTAGCTTGGAGAAGAGAAGGCTCTTGTGAGATCTTATTGCTGTCTTCTAGTACTTGAAGGTAGCTTACAAGCAGGAGGGGGACGAACTTATTACATGGTCTGATAGTGATAGGACAAGGGGGAAAAGCTTTAAACTAAAAAAGAGTAGATTTATGTTAAACGTTAGGAAGATATTTTTTACTCAGAGTGTGGTGAGATGCTGGAACAGGCTGCCCAGAGAGGTTATGGATGCCCCATCTCTAGAGGCCAGGTTGTGTGGGGCCCTCAACAGCCAGATCTGGTGGATGGCAACCTTGCCCATGGCAGGGGGGCTGGAATTAGATCATCTTTGAGCTTCCCTCCAACCTAAGCCACTATATGATATGATATAAAGTGTCTAAGTTTTGTGGAAAACACAATACATATTAGATTGTTCATCCTGTAATTTTGAAACCCACAATTTGATTGAATATTTGTTGCTTAAAATACATTAAGTAAACTGTCCCATTCTATAGTCATGTCTCACTGTTCCAGATGTTTTTTTGAGAAATTATACCTTCTGAGAAAAATCTATTTCCCCTGTGGTTTTCTGCAAGCTAAAGATATTTCCATACCAGTTGCTATAAAAAAACTGTATATCTTCCCTGTTTTAGATGCAGCAATATCACCAGAACAATAACTCAGGAGCACGAAGAGACTGAAACATCCCTCTGTATTACCCCACTGAGCCATGTATTACCCCGTGCCATACAGCAATGTTATCTGCAAGCTTTTTTTCTTTCTTGGCTAAATCTATGGAAAAATGAGGCCTGTCATTTACATTTGCTGCTGGAACCCAGCTAATTCAAGCAAAGCAGGCTGATGTTACATGACAACTCAGCAGAAAACCCCACATCCAGTCTGCTCTGTTATTTCCACCAATGTCAAAGGACATTACCACTAAAAGAGTCCCTTTATTTTCAGCATGAATGAAGACTTTGAATTCAATTCAGCAATATTCCCCACCTAGTCACAAGAGGGATTCTCATCTTTGGTATCATGTTGGTGCAAAATATTCAAGTTACTTCCCAGACATGTGCGTAAGATGCAACTGCTCTCATACAGGTTTCTTGTCCCACTGGAGAATACATAGGACATGCAAGTCATCTGTATGTCTTGGCAGATGAACACAGGCCTTTCACATCTGTAATGACAGGCAAGGTCCACAGTGGAGCATCAGGGCCACAACAGTTACCTTATAGGGTCTAAAATAATACATAGGTTGCTCCAAAGGTAATGCTTCCTGTTTATTTCCATGGAAAATACAACAGGTACGAAGTGTACAATAACACTTCGTAATAGAGCAAATTAGAGCAAGTTCTCAGCTACGAAACACTGTTTTTCAGCACAGCCACCACCATTAGCTATGCACTTTCACCAACAAAGATCAAAAGCCTGCATGCCATGCTTATAAAAATCTGCACCAGTGGAAGCGACCTCACTGTGCTCATGTTCACTGTTTGGTCTCCAGAAAAGTTCAGCAAGCGTTGATCAGTGCTAGTGGGTGCCATTTTTTCTTTATCGAGGAATTAAATTCCACACCTTTGCTTCATGTGCATTTCCATGTCAGACACCATTCTGTCAGAGTGCTCCTCTGCTGCTGTCTGTTACATGGCAACAAAATGTAAAGGGATATTGTTGGGAAGATTCAACCTCTACTGCCATACCACAAGCAACTGCCTCTGATGTAATGAGTCAACATAATAAAATAGGAGACATTACTTTTGGAACATCCCTTTTATCCGATGCCTGTTTTGGCAACTGAGTACTTCCAGATATGCCTGTCAGGCATAGTGTGGTATCATTCAGAGATGCTGGTCAGAACCTGAAAGCAAGACAGCTGTTTTGGCATGCCATTGGCACATCTGGTACCTTCCAGATAACAAGGTTTTCTTTGCCTGTGGTAATGAGGATGTTTTGCTTGTGGTACTGAAACTAACTAGATCGGAGATGACTTGGGAAATGACACAGGGTTGCCTGGGGAAATTCCTCAGAAATGGTACCTCAGTGGTACAGCAAAAGATGAATGTGGTTGTTAGAAAATACTTTGCATAATATACGTTAGGAAGATATTGCTTATTGATGGCTGTGTCGAAGGCAAATTAGACCAAAACACACATATAAACCACAAGAAACCAAAAAAACCTACAAAAAAAAAAGGTCAGAGATTTTTCATTAGGATGAGAATGAGGACTTGAACATGAGATGAGATGAATGAGATGAGAACTTGAACATTAATGCCTGGTTTGAGCCAGATTCTGATAGGTGCTGAATAGGAGCATACTGTTCCAAAGCCATTGAGTCACATATTTAATGTTATATCATTACAATTTCCAGTATATCAAATATCAAGGCTTTTATATGGTTTTGGTTACCTCAGAACACCTCTTTTCATTCCTGAACCCTGAATATTCAGCATTTAAGGCCCTGCAGCATCTGTACCAGTCGGAACACTTTAAAAATGTCAGTCCAGTGCCTTGTTGTGTAAGCTATACCTTGCTCTAAGCATGAGGCTCTGAACTCTGTTACTGAAAATTGGACTCCTCAGAACAGACTAATGCATTTTATGTACAGGCAAAATGTCTTCAGCAGTTAAAAAAAAATGGAGTAAGAGCACTTAAGGGTGATGCAGGAATTGAAAGAATCAATCTCAACATTTGTAAGCCCCCACATACTAACACAATAAAAGAGAAGCTAGACATTCATAAATACCTAAGCTTTCATCCATAATAACTACTCCAGCAAATGCAGCTCCATGAGCTATAGTGGTAACACAAATAACATGCAGTGAACTACCACAGTACACAGAAACAAGAAATAGTTCCTCAGTGCAATAAAATAAAACAGCGTGGGCGAAATACTTCATTCTGGTTATTCATATCAGCCCCATAGAGAAATGCAGTTTATAAAAGAAAAGTGATAACATCCATACTGACAAGTGAGAGCTGGAGCTCCAGCTCCCAACTAATGGAGCTCTGGTGTAGGCAGTGAAAGATCCTTCTGGAAATACTAGGAAGTTCAGCTTGAAGCACAATGTTTTGTCAAGTAAAAAAAGACCACAAAACCACTAGGTCTGAAATGTCCAACCTGCAGCCTGTGGGCCTCATGCAGCCCAGCACAGCTCACCCTGCAGCTGCCCCCTGCCCCACACCATCACAATGACGGCACTGCCCCACTGAGCAGCCAGACCCAGCCCCGGGTGTACACGCATTGTTTGCAACAGTCACACACTGGTGTGCAATCTGTACCATCTGGGCTGAAACCTGGACGGTAGGGAGGGTGCAGTGGAGTGCAGACTCAAGTTATGGCAAATAACTGTGTGTATTTTGATGCAATATTTAAACACAGCCCTGGGAACAACAAAATATGTAAAACTAGATGATGCATTGGCTTCACAAAAACAGGATCAAATATCCCACTTGTTTTGTGTTTTTGTTGCCCTCATTTTTATGTTTTAATAAAAAAAAAATTAAAAGAAGTTTTGTCACTTACGGACATTAACGACATATTTTTACAAGGGCTGCTCAAAAAATAATGCCTCCTATTTTATTAAGTTGGCTGACGACATCAGTGGTGGAGATGTGGTGGTATGGCAGTAGAGGTTGAACCTTCCTGCCTGTATTCCATTACATTTCACTGCTGTGTGTCACTGCTGTTCTGCTGTGACAGATGGCAGCAGAAGGTCAGTCTGACAAAATGGCGTATGACATGGAAGTATGTGTGAAGAAAAGATTTTTGAATTCCTCCATACAGAAAAAAATGGCACTCACTGACATTGATCAACACTTATTGAATGTTTCTGATGACCAAACAGTGAGCATGAACACAGTGAGGCGGTAGGTGGTGCATTTCAGCAGTCACAACAGTGGGCTACTTTTGCTGGTGCAGATATTTATGAGCGAGGCATGCAGGCTTTTTCATCTCTGGTGCAAATGCATAGCTAATGGTGGTGACTATGTTAAAAAAGAGTGTTTTGCTGCTGAGAATTTGCTCTATCAAGCATTGTTATTTTGCTCTTCAAATCTGCTGTATTTTCCATGGAAATAAAAAGGAGGCATTATTTTTGCAGCATCCTATGGCCCAAGACAGTTCCTCTTCACTCACTACAGCCCCAGCAACCCAAAAGATTGGACACCCATGCACTAGATTTTCCTCTGATTCATAGATGCCTGCTAACATCCAGCCAATATCCCATCACTACATATCTACTACAGGCCACCTGATAAGGAGGAGCCTTTTGTTGGGCCTTTTTGCTTCAGCTGCAGGAAGTGTTGTACTCTCAGGCTCTTGTCCTGATGGGAGATTTCAACCACCTAGATATCTGCTGGGATAGCAGCATGGCGGGTGGCAGACAATCCAGGAGATTCCTGGAGTCTGTTGAGGACAACTTCCTTGTCCAGGTATTAGATGGACCGACCCAAGGTGAAGCCTTACTGGACCTGGTGCTTACCAATGCACAAGAGAGCATCAGAGAGGTTAAAACTGGAGGCAGCCTGGGCTGTAGTGACCATTCCCTGGTGGAGTTTGTGATCTGGATGAATGCAGGCCTGGCAAAGAGCAGAGTCAGGACCCTGAACTTCAGGAGAGGAAAATTCCAGCTGCTCAAGGAAGTGTTGGGTGGGATCCCCTGGGAGACTGTCTTGAAGGGCATAGGAACAGAACAGAGCTGGCAGCTCTTTGAGGATACCCTTCATAGAGCGCAAGAGCTCTCAATTCCCCAGCAGAAGAAATTGAGCAGAGCAGGTGGGCAATCAGCATGGCTGAGCAACGACCTGCAGCTTAAACTGAGGGAAAAGAGAGAAGTGTACAGGAAGTGGAAGCAGGGTTGTGTAGCCTGGGAAGAATATAGGAACGTTGTCTGCATGTGTAGAGATAAGATCAGGAAAGCCAAGGCACAGATGAAGCTGAACTTGGCAAGGGATGAGAAAAATAACAAGAAGGAATTCTACAGGTACATAGGCAGGAGGAGACAGACCAAGGAGAGTGTTCCCCCTCTGGTAAATGAGAACAGAGAAGTGGCTTCCTCAGACATGGAAAAAGCTGAGGTGGTCAATAAGTGATTTGCCTTGGTCTTCACTGGTGGTCAGGCTCCCCGTGTCTGCCAGGACCCTGAACCTCAGGGTGTGGGTGAGAGGAGCGGATTCTGTCCCCCTGTTACAGTGGAACAAGTTCGAGACCTCCTCATGAAACTGAATGTATGCAAGTCCATGGGGCCAGATTATATCCATCCCAGGGTTCTGAGAGAGACAGCTGAGGTGGTTGCCGAGCTGCTCTCCTTCATATTTGAAAAATCATGGCTGTTCAGTGAAATCCCCGGTGACTGGAGAAAGGGAAACATTACTCCCATTTTTAAGAAAAGAAGAAAGGATGACCCAGGGAACTACAGGCATATAAGCCTCACCTCTGTGCCAGGGGAGATCATGGAGCAGATCCCCCTAGAAGCTATGTTAAGGCACATATGAGATGAAGAGGTGATGTGAGACAGCCAGCATGGCTTCACCAAGGGCAGATCTTGCCTGACCAATCTGGTGGCCTTCTATGATGGAGTGACAGCATTGGTGGATGGGAGAAGGGCGACAGAAGTCATCTACCTGGACTACTGCAAAGCCTTTGACATGGTCCCTCACCACATCCTTCTCTCTAAATTGGAGAGGTATGGATTTGAAGGATGGATTGTTAGGTGGATTAAGAACTGGCTGGCTGGTCACAGCCAAAGGGTTGTGATAAATGGTTCTACATCTGGGTGGAGGCTGGTCATGATTGGTGTCCCCCAAGGCTTCCCAGGGAGGTGGTTGAGTCACCATCCCTGAACGTGTTTAGAAACCGTTTGGATGTGGTGCTTAGGGACATGATTTAGTGGTGTGTTGTTAGAGTTAGGGTAGTATGGTTAGGTTGCGGTTGGCTTGATGATCTTGAAGGTCTTTTCCAACCTGAGCAATTCTATGATTCTATGACCCGACAGGGAGTCACCTCACGTTTTTCACTTTCGCTGTCTCCCTTCAGTTTTTCTGAAAGGCAAACATTCCTCAGCTGGAGTTACCTGCCTTTCAGTCCTGGACCAGAAGAGCAATGTGCTCATCTCTCTGCCATGGTCTCTAGTAGCTCCTGTCCACTGAAACCTCCTGTCTCTGCTTGCTCTTGTCCCAGCTCAGCTTTACACAGTAACTCAGAGCCAGCTGTGCCACCCTGGTGTGAACCTCTGCTGTGACTTCCAGACAAGTTACAGGCATTTTTCTTGTCAGGCAATTCAAACTAGTCAGTTAGTCTCTACTGAACCTGACAATATTTTATTACATACTTACAGTCTTTTTCTTCTCTTTTCTCATCTCAGTGGAATTATTAACTGCGTGATATACTAATAAAAGATTTTCTGGCTTTAATATTTTGCCTACAACACTCCTATCCTATTCTCTGATTCTTTTTAGCTGTATAAAATATATTAGAATTTATATCAAATAACTATGAACTTTAAATATAATACGTATGTGAAAGAAAGTATTCTAAAAAGATACACAGAATAACTTTTCAGTGTATGACTCATTTTTGTATCTGGGAGTTCCAGTATTTTTAGCAGATATATCTAGATTTTCTTTTCTTAGTTATTTTTCATTGCCCCAGTTATACTTTTTGAAGCATGCTTAATAATTTCTCTGTCTCCTTTTATGTTTAGTAGGAATAGTGTCCCAGTAGACCATTTTTAAGTATGAGCTACTCTTTTATTTGCAGCAGAGATAATAAAAAGTGGTAATGATACATCAAAACAGCCTGTGCATTTTCTGTCAACCCCAGCTCCAAGATCCTCTAGAGCAAAACAAGGTCTTGATAGAATAGAAATTCTACATATGTGGTGTTTAACATTTCCAAGACTGTATTTTAAATGCATTAATTGTCTTGTAAACCTCTCTTACTCAGGCCTCTGTCATTACATGTCCACCTCACATGCGTTAAACCAGATTTACCATGCAATGAGATTCCCTACGTCTTTGTGGACCATGGCATTGTTTGTCTATCTGATCAAGAGTGAAATATCAGAGAGCTAAGTACGCCATCAGAATATAAACCTGGAAACGGCTGGAGAAGCTGCCAAGATTATGCCTTTATAACAGATTTCGCAGCATCACATGTATTGGTCACAGACCTGGATCATTTACTGGCACTTGGAAACAGTCATTCTTGTCAGGATCACACAAGGTTTTTGGCTGACTGACAAAGGCCAGAATTAATATTATCGTGGAGGTCACATCAGCCTATTGCAGTCTGGGTAATGATACTGCAGAGTCAAACTACAAAAACTCTGTATAATATGCCATTCCTTGCTTTTCCAGTTTTCACATTCTCTGTCAGCACCCTATTTGCACCACTCTCAACCTGACATTGGCCACAGGACATTGGATCAAATAGATTCTACATAGCTGTTTTAATAGTCATGCATACACACATTATATTGCCCCAGAAAAAAAAAAAAAAAAAAAAAAAAAGGTATATTTTCCCTAGACATTCCTTTCTTTGCCTCACAGCTATTCAAAACAAACTCAGCTTGCCTTCCTTCACTCTTATCCTTCTGCCAAAGCCTCCAAGAATAAGAAAACAAAAAAAAACTAACAAAAAAAGCCCATCTTTGTTTTGCCTCTGCCCTGCTTTCAAAAGCCTGAAATTATTTGCTTTTTTCTACCCAACACTAGAGAAAAAAAAGTTTTTTTCCCTCTTTCTTCCGATCCAAAAGATGACGAGTTTTATTTCACCTAGTGGTCTCCTTTCCCAGTCATTCTACATGGCTTCCTACTGTTCTGTGAACTATTCCTGGATATCTTGCTAGTTAATTGTCTTAACCTTAGGCTCATTAATACACTTGCTGCCCTATTCCCCAAACAGCCATGGACACATAAGTCAAAGGTTGAACGAATGGCTATTCTTACACCTACCTTAATAGCTCTCAGCCATTTTCTTGTCTGGACATGCTGCTATGTCGTAGTATAGGTTAATGACACAAATAAAGTTGCAAAGGAAAAAAAAAAAACAACAGAGTACAGTTTAAGCCAATATGCCATTATTTAATAAAGATTGCTAAAATAAAAAATTCTAGATTGAAGGAAAATATAGAAAGTTTTCTGTCCAATAACCAAAAAGGGTTAGTAAGCTAATAACAGTTATAGCAGCAAAAACTCTCAATAAATAAAACCAATTAATAAGAAAGGGACGCTACTAAGAGAAATAGAACCAACTGTGAAATAACTGGTATCAAAAAAAAACCTGTGGAACAGAAAACACAAACCTCTGTGGGATCCTATAAAATGTAATAAAAATGGGGATGTTTTGCAGCATGGCTCAGGAAATGGATGTACTGCATCCAAAGTAAATTCATTTCCAGTAGACAGAGGTCCTGTGCCTGAAAGTTGCTGGGGTGGCTCTTGGCTAAATGGGCGTATCTGGAGAATTACCAGGAGATTTGGCAAGATGGAAAATAAAATTTCAAGGTGGCATTGAGTTTTCTGATCACTCCTGAGCCTCCTTTGCTGGGAATCTCCACGGTAGCCTCACTCTCAGCTAGTGGGCAGAGTGCTCTACATGCCTGTCAACAAATCCTTCTTAGATGCCTTTCACCAATTCCACTCTGAGACCAGGGTTGATCTTTCGTAATTTGAAGCACCTGTGGCAAAGAAAGTATACACTTCATTGCCAGTGGCTATAAATGAATAATGTTGCCCCAAACAGTCATTCTGATGTCTATTCAAATACTAGCACCATCTGAAGATACATTTGAGGCTGCGGAAACTGGAACTGCATATATGCTTTTCAAATGTTGTTTTTTTGTTTGTTTCGGGTGCTTTTGGCCTTGGTCTTAGAAAGGCAGCCATGTGTATGAGTCTGAGGGTCCTTTGAGGATTTGACAGTAATAAGGGGCTCAAAAGACCTGCAATATGGGTTGTTGCTGGGAGTGGCATCAGTGAAAGTTTTTTCAGTCAAACTCTTATGACTTGTCCAGCTACCAAGTATGTTACAAACTGAAGAAAATGGGAGGGAAATAAAGCAAAATACACTGTTAAAACAGCAAACAAGAGATGTAAAGAGGACTAAATACAAACATCTAATTCTAAACTCATGCTCAGCATTTATATAACATAGAATTTGGGCACAGAGAGGAATGGACAGGAGAGCCTTACCAAACCTTAGGCTTTCAGTGCATGACCCATCAGAGAGATGTTTCTGGCTGCTGATGCTCACAGTTGTTAAATCTGCCCTTCCACGGAATCCATGGGCAAACTGCTACTGAAGTCCTGAGCTGAGAGAGAGGAAACAGGTAAGCAATCCCAATGTGCTTGCCCAGTGTCTTCAGACTTCACTTCTCTATAGAAAGAGTTAAGGAAAACATCCTAGTAATGGAGTTAAGACAGGAATAGCCTATTTTATACAAGTTGCATGACTTTCAATAAAGCTGCAGGAAATGTAACCTAGAAATATTTTTATTTCAATTTAAAGACTGATCATGAACCACAATACTGGGACTGTAACTCAGCCCCTTTTTGGAGGCAGCAGTGTCTGAGTTTACAGCTTGTGACAGTGTATTACTCTGACATTCAGTGAAGGACCCATGCTTTCTCATTTCTACAAAGGACATTTATAAATAATTGTGGTAGAATTATATGTGTCAACACAAAAACAAGAAAGCTGAAAAACACAATAGGATGATGCTAAGACGAGATGGAATAGATGGAATATGTAAAACTGGTATTGACAGGGTATGGATTTCTGAAGCACCACAGGAAAATATGAACAGAGAGGAAACCATCTACAGAGAAACATACAGCATCTTAAAGAAAGAGTATTCTCAGATGCAATGTCTGCACACCTGTGGATTTCAGTTGCTTTTTTTCAACTTGTTTCATATGTCAAACCCTTCTGATATGAGGATGCGGAAGTGTGCATGTTAGCACACTTTCAGCATGTTAGCCCTGCAAATAATGAAAAAAAAAATCTTTTATTTTGTAATAAAACATTTCGATATTTGGGACAAGGAAGCCAAGGATCAAAATTAATTTTAACAGTTATAATTCAGCAGACTGCACATATATCATCAAGCAAATAATTGAGAAGCTTGCTACAGCTCTAGTAGAAAAGGCACATGCCACACAGATACTGTATGTGAAGTGTACATTGTTGACAAAATCTAAGACAAGTCCACTGGTTAATACACAGTGGGAGTGCTAAAGGAACAAAGTGCCTGTGTACCGACAAGTAGAAATGCTTGTACATGGCTGAAAGCATAAGTAAGTAGCTTTCAGTTGAGGAAATTCTGGATCACTTTCTCAGCTGGTGCAAATCAGGGTACAGCAAACACTGTGAATCTGATCCATGAGTTTGAATAATATTTTTTTTGTGTGTGTGAAATTGTTTCTTTTTGCAGTAATAAAGATGCAGAGCATACAACAAAGAAGATAGACATGTAGAAATATAATCTTATGTTATATCAAGTGTTATATTGTAGTTACACTTTTTGCTAAAATGTAATCAACTAAACATTTATCCAGCGTTGTTTTAACAGAGTTCTTCATGGAGCAGATGCATTTGAGCCTCATGAAGAAATTGACTTCCTTTTGTTCTTACTAATTATTATTTCTATTTTTGCAGCGTTGACTGTGATATTTTTCCACAGTAACATATCGTTGCTAATTATAACTATTTTCTTTGACTAATTAATCAAAGGCAATTGATATTCATGACAAAAAAAATTAAGCTGCCCTATAAGATAAGAAAGACAAATAATATTTTCAATAGCATCTTAATCCAAATGTTCAGTGTTTCAAAACCCATTAATTTCAAAGGGATTAGCTGTATAAAATACTCGCATATGGCAGTACAAATTTGCAGACTTATAATAATCTAAATGCAGAAATAGAGAGAACAGCTTTAGGGGCAGAGGAAACATGCTGACGAGAAATTAGGAGTAGACTACACATTCAGATTCATACTGTTGAATTTGCTCACTACTTGAACTGACGTTATGTGTCTGAGATCTGGCTTGTAAATCACAGACTCACAGAACAGCTTGGGTTGGAAGCAGCCTTAAAGATCATCTGGTTTCAACCCCCTGCCTCTAAGAGAAGTTGACCTCTCTGTCTCTTTGATTTTGAAGTCTGGATGATGCCTGTCATAGGTACAAAGGGCTGCAGGGTGCAAGTGCTGTGCTGCCTTGCCTAAACCATCTCTAATTTTGGACCAGGGGAAGCCTGGATTTTGCATAATTCTGAGGTCAGGACATGCTAACCTACCCACAAGACGGGCTGAGAATGATTTGTAAAGCAGCTGACCTCTGAGAGCGCACTGATCTGTGATCACATATTTTGGAGAATTTTCATCCAATTTGAAGTCAATGCGTTATAAAGAAATCGTAAGGAATCTTCCTGCAATTACAACTTTTTTTTTTCTTAATAGTACGCAATATTTGGTTTTGTTTCTCTAAAACAAATTAGTCAAACACATCACCCTTCTTTACAGAATCACAGAATCGAAGGCACCGGGGGGGACCACTGGGGATCATCTAGTCCAACACCCCTGCTAATGTAGGTTCCCTGGAGTGTGTTCTTGGTCCTTAAAAATAATTAAAGGCACAAAGGCATTTCATAAAAATATTTGATTCATTGTTTCATTGTTCTCACTGGTTTTGAATTTAGTGTTTTTAATTAATCTTGTACCGTGTTTAAATTTCTAGGAGATACTTCCATATAATTTATTTTCTATTTAATGCTGAAACAACTGGCTCCATCACAGATTAATATGTCTCTCTATGTACAGGACTCTCTAAAACCAGATTTTTAAACTTTATCTTCCCTTCAAACACTATCTTTTCTCTGTGCAAACAGATGTTTCTCTTTTATAACAGACACCACCAAAAATCAAAGGAAGCAACTTACAGGTAAAATTTAAGACAATACCGGTCTCCCCCTACAGCCTGTTCCCTGAAAGATGTCTTTTGCAAAGACAATAGAAGTGTTTTCAGTAGTACCAAGACATGTGTTAAAGAAAATGTTACTGTAAGAAACCTCTATTTATTTTTTTATCATATATTTTTTTAATTATAGCATGTCTCACCATGCAGAAATTTAGTAAACTCTTCTCTCAAACACTGATATACCTTGTATGCAAAGATAATGAAATCTTTTGGCTTCTATGGCAGTACAAATAGTAAACAATAAAAGCCAGCTATTCAATTTAGCACCAATCCTCAGAAAGTGGTAGAAACCTTATCTTCAGACAATACAGTGCTAGAGAAAGGGAGTGCACAGCATTTTCTAAGCAAATGTACTCCTCAAGTGCAGAATGCTACTGCTACGCTAGCAGCGAGTTCTCTGTAAGTCGTCTTATTCACAGAATCACAGTTTATTGATTGTCACTATATAAAGTAGGATAGATAGAAAAAATTTTGATACAAAAATACTAGGAAACCAGTTTGCCTAAGTGGGAGTTTCAGATTGCCTATGTGGTCTGGTAAGATTTATTTCAACATAATGTGAAAATCAGTGGTTATAACAAAGAAGCACTTTAAAATAAGCAGAACCTGATGTACACCAGCCTTAAAGTTATAACTCTGAAACACTGAAAGCCAGGACAAAATTTCAGTCTTCTCTGTATCACACTTGATTCAATTATACAAACAAACAAATGAACAACAACAACAATAAAATGTAACTTGCATTTTCTTGTAGCGTATTTCCAACACCCCCAAAAACAGTTTACTCCTTACCATGAAACAGCAAAAGAGTAAGAATCTATTATGTTCATGCTGTAGTGATTTGTTAGTTCTCAGAGCTGTTTTGTGTCTCTCTTCCATACTCTATCCAGTTTTTCATTATCTTCTCTAAAGGCTGCATGTTGAAACCAAACAGTCTCATCAGTTCATCTTTATAATTCATTTCTTTCTTGTTTTTACTTTCATGTCATGTCAGAGAAAAACTAATTCTTTAATTGTGTGGCCTAACTTTTAAAACATAACTTTTTTAAAAATCCATGAAGTAGCTTTTCTTTTTTTAACATTTGCTATGTTGGTTTTACTGAATCAGTTTTGTATGCTTTAGTCACAATGTTACACGGCTAAACAACTTACCACATCTGAATATATCTGCCACTTTATCTTTCTCAGGTAGATATGTTTTTTCAACAAAGAACAAAAGTAGTCTTATTCAGATCAGTTTCCCATATATGAGTATCATCTGAACTAAGTTCACCCTGTTTACCAAATGATTCTTGCAACAGATTATTTGTGTGAATCTCCCTTTGCTGCTTTTCCTTTTTTTTTATTTTTCTCTGTAAAATCATCACAACTTTGTCAGTCTTCTCTGTTATTAGAGTTTTTATGCTACATTTTTAGAACTATCAGCTGCCAGTATTGACAGTCCTATGAATTAAAAATCTTTTTCTTAATAGACTTTATGTAGCACATTTCCACTGGTTACTGGACTTCTTATGACTGTGATATAATCAAATCATCCTTATTCACTAATACTTGCTGGGCAGATCTCATTTTTTTTTTTAATGTTATATATCCTCCCATTCAAGCATAATAAATATCAGATTTCTTCTCCCTGAATAGTGTAAACTTCCTGTTCTGTTACAGTGTTAGATAATCTTCTCCTCCCTAACTTTCATTGTTGAAGAAATTATCATCTGTACCTGTAGCCATTTAGCAACTGATTTCTTCTTTGTTACATATACCCCATTTATTATACGTTAAATTGTGATATGTTATACCACATTGCTTTTAAATTTCTGTTTCACTTCACAACTGACCAGAGGTGATTTATCACCAAAGTTTCTTGATTCTGTGAGAGAGTAGATGGACTTAAACAGACCTTGCAGGTGTTTTCAGCAGGCATTTTTCCTTTACATTGTTCTCTTAAGAATGTGGAAAAGAAAACTGCGAAGCATTAGTTGACTTTATTTTTGGAGAGGACAATATAAGCTGCTGGAGTGATTAACAGGTGAAATGCAAAAGAGTTGGTGAGACAGCTGGAGGAAGCCTCCCCAGGAATATACGTGGCTGACTTCTTTTCCTTTTATCCATGGGCTTTGTTTATGCATAGGCACAGTATTCAAGTATTTAAATGATACTTAAAGGAAAAATGGAATTACTAAACAAATTGATGATCTCTGTACCTCAGTTGATGAAGTTAATATTATTGGTCAATCAAACTTAAATGAAAGTAATGCAGATAGATATATATTCTCTGAAAAAGAGATTTTCCAACCTGAATTGAAGTCTTTGAACAGAAAATGTCTAAATGAATGGAAAAAAAAGAAGACTGAATGTAGATAGATTAGAAAATGAAAGTAGGAGAAACAATCTGTTACCCTGACTTGCTTGAAGGAAAGAAGAAAATAACAGAAAAATTAGGCAATACCTCTTTAAATAAATGTTTATAGAAATCTTTTTGGATGCATCCTTTGTCATGCAAAGGACAGACAGCAAAGCACCTGGTGGCCTCCACAAAGCAATGATAATAAAGTTCCTTAATTACCGTAATATAGATAAGCTGTTACAGCTGGCTAGGC
The DNA here is from genome assembly GCF_002078875.1 of Numida meleagris. Lineage (NCBI taxonomy): Eukaryota > Metazoa > Chordata > Aves > Galliformes > Numididae > Numida > Numida meleagris. The sequence goes on along the minus strand of NC_034438.1, from coordinate 50,125,759 downwards.
TGAATAAAATTCTGATTTATAATTCAGAAAAGTATTGCTATTCCTTGATTGCAGTATGAAAATACAAAGGAAGCAGAATACATAGAAACTGAGAGGAAGCCTTGGGATTATAAAATTGAGTGCCTGCTTTATCCTGCTAAACTTGAAATTGATGTGGGTGAAACCAGACTTTCTTCTGTAGTACAGAATGATTATCAGCTTTGATTTACACTAGAGAGGAAGAAGTGAGATTTCTATAAAACAGAAGTAATATCCTGAACATCCCAATGTTCAGGCTTAACAGTCCTCACAAGAGCGCAGAGTCCACAAGGCTCATTCTCAGGATTACTTCTGTATTTCATCCTCAAAGCAGAGCACAGAAGGGCTTTAAAATCACGATTCTTCTTTCTAGAAGACCTTTTCCTTTTTGGGGTGGCATACCCTGGTATACATGCTGTTTTCCTCCTGGGAAAGGATGCATACCTTGCTTATATTTTAGTGGGCTTTTCAACTTTTACAGAATGTGTACACATACATAACAGCTTACACATATATGGCTGCAACAGGAAAATCATTACACATACAGAAACACAAAGACTCTCTCATGCTCATTGCTTAGCATTAGCCTGGGACAAAACCTGCAAAAAGGTACTGCGGGCTGAGTCCTGTAGTCTTAGGTACTCACGATTCTGCACAGAGTAGGAGATTAAGCTGTAAAAGCATGACAGGGAAAAAAAAAAAAAAAAAAAAAAAAAGAATGTTTTTATCTACTGCCAGTTTGTTCATCTTTAAAAGTAAGTAATGATGTGGTTGTCCATGCCCAACTGTATGAGTTGAATATCTACTACTGGACACTTTTCTGCCACTAAGCCCCAGCCTTATAGAGGAACTTTCCTTAGGCATCTAGGAAGGAGAGAACATATTCACCTCTTCATTATTTCTTTTTCGGCATATCAAGTTTTTTGGTGCTCAGTATGCTGGCTGCTGTAAATGCCTTTTTGAGTGTCTAAATCTGCTCAAATTGCTGTAGGGCATTTACTCACTTTAACACAGCATCATGAATTTTCCTACTAAGAAAGAAACCTAACTTGCAGGCATAGCATTAAAGAGCATCACAACATCTAATCCCCTCCTGGCATTTGATCCAAGAGCTTTGCAAATTTGTAGAGTAGGAATTTTCAAGCAGTCTTAACAATCTCTCAGCTGTCTCTTGTTCACAAGCTGTCAATTATTACTTTTGGGTAATGCTACCCATTTAGTATAGGTACTTTCATTTGCAACTATATTTTTGATTCTTTCTATCTAATAATGATGGAAATTGAATAAAATATTTTGGCCTTAAAAATAGCTATGGAGTAAATACTTCATAAATACTCTGTTTTGCTTCTTCTCTTGAGGAATTTCCTGGTAGGGGGTTAATGGAAAGAACATTTTTCACTGCAGTTACTGTGGCAGTTTCTGTGCAGATAAGTCAGCTGAAAAAGTGATCAGATTCTCCCAGGCTAGCTCTTCACAGGGTTGTCTCGTAGCTGCTTTTGTGAGCTCTGACCTGGCAAGGAAACAGGTTCCACAACTGCATTCCCAAGCTTTACACCTTATCTTATGTAAAGCCTCTATAGGTGGCAGGTAATATAATAGCAGTAATAATCCCTTCCTGTGCTTTCTGCGTTCAGAGTAAACTGCTGACAAGTCTTCCTGATGACCTTAGAAAAATAGTAGAGATCAAGTATATGCAAAATGTTTTTTGAGATTGCAAACTCGTGCTGGGGTGGTGAAGGGCTGGAAATGTTGCAGCTCAAAGACTGGTAAGAAATTTACTACCAATAACAGCTTGTGAAAATTTATGAACTTTTTTTAAAAAAGAGAAATAAAACAAATGAAATGAAAAAGTGAAAGCATTTGCCAATAACAATCCCCTTGCATCCCTGTCACATGCTGCATTTTGCTAAAATCTCTCCTCTTCAGATGAGCAGACTGAAATTATCAGAGTTTGATGATCAATAAAAGTGAATGTGACATCTTCTGTCTCTTGATGGGTCAGAAGAATATCATTAAGGAAAAGGAGTCACGTCTTTCACAAATATTTGCTGCATTTGGATGTACAAACAGGATTCTAAATGGCTGCTTAGACCACATCTAAACATTTCTTGAACACATGTAAAGAGTAGCTGAGGGAACTGGGACTGTTTAGAATGGAGAAGAGAAGGCTCAGGGGAGACCTCACAGCTCTCAATATCTACCAGAATAGAGCTTGTGGAGGGGTGGGGGTCAGACTCTTTTCCTGTGTAACTAGCAATAGGACGAGAGGGAATAGCCTCAAGTTGAGCCAGGGGAGATTCAGGTTGGACATTAGGAAAAATTCCTTCTCCAAAACAGTGGTCAGGTGCTGGAACGGGCTGCCCACGGAGGTGGTAGAGTCACTGTCCCTGGAGGTGTTCAAGAAATGTTTAGGTGTGGTGCTAAGGGACATGGTTTAGTGGGGAAATGGTGGTGGTAGTTGGATGGTTGGACTGGATGATCTTGGAGGTCTTTTCCAACCTTGGTGAACCTATGGTTCAATGATTCTATGATCTGAAAGACCAAACATGGACCCTTCCATTGTGTGGGAGAGCAGCTCAAGTGCCTGAAGAAAACCTAGGACAACACATTCCTCCAGCAGAGAATATTTCAGACTGGAAAGTATAACACACTGTCACTGGTTTACGGGCGTTAGGCCCGATTCCGTGACAAAGGGGACGGGGGACCCATGGGCCCACGTCCCGGGAAAAGGGGAAAGGGGAAAAGGGTAAGGAGATGGCCCTGAGAACAAAGAACAGCGGCAACAATCTGAGGAGAAACAAACTAATTTACTAAATAAGATATCGGAATGCAAAACAACACACTATAATACAATATAATTATAATTTAAGCTGATAAATCCAATACAGAGAGAGAGAATGTCCCAAAATCAAGATAGGCCTTACTCTACTACCGACGATAAGACGGCTGGAGAGCGAGGTGCTGCCAAGACAAGAGACGGGCGGAAAAAGGGACGAGGTCTCGTGATCTGCAAGCTTTTACACTACGAGCTTTTATCTTTTCCCTCCGGCTGGAAAATGGTAACAGAGAAGCAAAGTACCGTGGGGAATGTAGTAGTCCTTCTCTTCTGAGAACCAGGTACATTCACTACATGATGTTATGATGTGGAGTACCAATAACCGAAAATCATAAAACCATGACACACACTCCAGACAGAGAGCAAATTGCAGAGCGTGTTAGCAAATCTGAAGTTAGATTTCAGAAGGAGACAGTGGAGATAATAAAGTCTTTATGAGCACTGCAGGTTTAACCAATTTTTGGAATGTATGGATTAGATTACCACACATGCAAACTGTAACAGAAACCATTCTACAACATTTACATAAGTCATACATGGTTTTGCAGGTATAATTCCGTTAACATTAAATCTCTGAATCATTTTTTTCAGTCAGACACACCAAATGTTCTTGCACTGTTTTGCCGGTTTGCCAGCATACTAATGGCATAAGATTCAACAGACTCAGATTTTTGTAATACCCTACCACATAGATCACAAAATCTGGAAGCACAGAAATGTGACAAGTAGAGTTCACTGGGAAACATAAAATGTATCATAGATCCCTGATTCATTTCTGCTTCCTCCATAGCCTGTTTATTATTTTTACCCTTAAATATATGTGATATGCTACAGAGACAGTATTCATTCATGTCAGATCATGGTTTGCGCATTTCTTCCTAATGAGGCAGAACAGTAAAACAAAGGCTGATGACTCAGTTATTGTACATTCACACAGTGAATATTCAGCAGAAAATATAATGCTTCTTTAATGTTCCAAGTACAGCAATCATATTAGCATCTTGACAGTCTATTGAGACAGGAGTTTTAGCAGTAATCATTTCAATAACATGGATGAAATAGTTAAACATACACTATTGTGATCTACTGCTAGGAGACATTGAGAAAAACGCATTAGACACACATCAGCTATTTTAATTACCATTTTTAAAGCTTCAGTAGTTCTTTTGTCTTTTGTGCTTAATAAGCTTTTATAACGGTTTCATATTATCTTCAGATTATTTTTTTTCTTCCTGTAGAAACTAAGAAGCAAGTCAAATATTTTGTTTCCAATAGACAAACTTAAAAAAAAAAATTCTTACTTTTTCTCCTAACCATGATATTATCTGAATAGCTAATAAACACAAAGAACCTCCTCTACAAGGCCAGCAGTTCTCATTTATCTCTCTTCAGAATGCAAACCAACATGGATTGACACTCCACCTTCCCGAAGACTTCAGAGAACTTATGAGAGAACTTCTTATCTTAGAAGAGATCTAGATCCAGCAAAGTAAAATCTTAATATTAAAATGTAAGCATATTCATGAAATCTTTTATGACATAGACAGAAATTTGTTCTGGCTGACTTACACATTCTCCATCTCTTTGCTCAATAAAATTTTTCATGTGATTGTAATTCATGTGTTTTTCTAACACCTTCCAATATGGTTTTCTCTCAGGTTTGCTGCACTTCAAAGGAAAGGCATACTCGAAGAATTTTAGAACATTTTAAAAATGATATATGAGAATTTTAGTGGAGAACATGCATTTTGAAGAGGGCCTGTTTCAGGATTAGACGCTGTCAGTTTTTGGTGATTTTACTGTTAGAACAAGATGGATCATAGGAATACATTGTTACCTGTTTGTAAATCCAAAACAGGATTTCAGGGACATTAGTTCCATCTAATCCAGTGTCACTGAGATCAGCAGTAAAATTCTAGTACATTCCCAAAGGATTTCAAGTGGTCCTAATGTCCCCAGTTCATCCCAGAAAAAAAAGTTCTACCTATAATTAAATAGCTTATAGGGCAGCTTTGCTGTGGTGTAAGGTCATAGGTTTTCTGCCCAGTGTAACAAAGGAGCAGTGCTTGGTGGAGCACAAATATTCTAGCCATAGAAGTAAAAATCAGTCAGAATTGTAGGTGGTGCTTTGGAAAAAATATAGCTTCATTTGCTATTTTCTAACTGTTTTCTTAGATCTAAGGATTTTTTAATTAGTTTGTTTTTAAATCATCTGGCAAAATCTAAACTGACCTCAATGACATACGTTAAAAGCAGTCACAGTACAAACCGTATATAGATTTAAAAGTATAAGAGCATTAAAGAATGTCTACCAAGTTCTTAAGCTTAGAGGAAGACACACAAATGTCTTTGGTGTTTGTGTACCAATTTGAATGTGCATGCCAGAAATGTCCTAGATGCTGATCATTGTTTTGAGCATCCACAAAGATAGTAAGTCTCAAAGACATTTGTCCCTGCTGAAGGTGTTTGAGCTTCACAAGCAATGTGATCTTGCCATCTTGATATGCCATCAAAATCACTGCCCATTAGACATGATATCTGGCAATCAATAGTTTTTGGTTTTCGCATTGTAAAGGAGTATTTGCTGTTTTTGTTTAAAACCTATGCAGAGGAGTAGGGCTTGCCTGTCATCTGCCTACTAGTACACTAACATAGAAGAAAAAAACTTCCATAATTCTCTTGATAGGAGTTAGATTTCCTCATTTCCTAGGACAGTGACCGAAATAGAAGCTACATATCCAGAAACTGTATTCAGAGCTGATTACAGACAGCTGTAGGATCACGAAAAGATTGTGAGAATAAATGTTGCAATGAAATAAATGATGAAGACAGTCAGGTAACTCCTGTCCCTTCTTCTGTGACACTTTGTGTTCTACCTTAGAAATTTTTTTTGCATAAAATACAGAAACAGAAATTGAACAATACTGAAAATATACATTAGACTTTCTTTATCTACTTCTGAAGTATCTACATCAAAACAGCAGTCAAACTGCAAGTTTTTGTCTCCGTTTTCTTCGGTATTTTTTTGCTTTCATCTTCATTCCTTTTCTAAAAACAAGCTTGTGAGCTGGCCAAGGAGGTTACAATGGCCCCAATCCATATAATTACAACAATAACACAATAGCTGTAATTGATAGAAGCCATTTCATACCATTTTAGCTCCACAAGTACTACACTTTATTTCTGCATAATCAGTAGCATTACAAATAACATGACATGCAACACTGCTGTCCTGAATAACAAAATACTCTGAGAGGTTAGAGCAGAAGATTGCAGGATTAGAGCTGGATTGATTTGTAGGTGCTAAAAGCATTGACTGGGCTCTCCTCAAAACCTCGCTGACTCAACTGTCTATATTTCTATTTTTACTGTGTGCTTGACTTTCATTTTTCTAGTTCAAAGGATTTGTCAACAACAATAACAAATAACTATCCCTGAGTCTGAAGTTTAGAACTATTTCATGGTCTGCCTTGATAATAAAATTATGTTCCAGAAATGCATTGTACAATATTTAAACAAATATGCTGGAGTCTTTGCCAAGATAGATTTTGTCTCCATAAGCTATATGACCTTAGCTACAGTAGCAAAAATAATAAAATTTCATATTTAAGCAGTCTTTTTTTTTTCCCAAGATGATCAGAATAAAATTTGTAACAATCCATCCAAGGAGTCTTTTTAGACTTTATTATATTTTTTCTAGATTAGATCTTTCTTGCAATTAATAGGGCAAGGCCTTCTTTTTGCACTGAGAAACATATGATGATTACGGCCTCTCAGTGAAAAAAATAGGTAACAAAACTGTTATTTGCTCACTTTAATTTTGTTGACCTTATCATATAAAAAACAACACATAGAATGCAGAAATCAGAACAAATTATCACTAAGACGTGGACTTGCTTGTAAGACATATTTTCGTTTCTTCCACCATTTCATTGGGAAATAAACATTTTCTGTTTGGAAACTGGAAGTGCCCACTATACTCAGATCCCTCAGGCTTCTTGTATTTTCTCTGAGTTGAACAATTTGCTACCCATAAATAGATACACAAGTTTTGATAGGAATAGATACACATTGTTGTGTGAAAAATCAGCTTATTTCTTTCCCACTTTTTTCTACTCTAGCCTGGGTCATCTACTAGAGAAAGGAAGGAGAGAGGCAGGATTAGTGACACATTGTGAGACTGCAGTTTTTTGCTAACTTCAAATACTTCAAGATGGGTCAACTCCAGAGCACCTTCCAGACTGAGAAGGGTATGGAACATATGTCATGTAAAGAGTAGCTGAAGGAACTGGGATTGTTTAGAATGGAGTAGAGAAGGCTCAGGGGAGACCTCACAGCTCTCAATATCTACCAGAATAGAGCTTGTGGAGGGGTGGGGGTCAGACTCTTTTCCTGTGTAACTAGCAATAGGACGAGAGGGAATAGCCTCAAGTTGAGCCAGGGGAGATTCAGGTTGGACATTAGGAAAAATTCCTTCTCCAAAACAGTGGTCAGGTGCTGGAATGGGCTGCCCACGGAGGTGGTAGAGTCACTGTCCCTGGAGGTGTTCAAGAAATGTTTAGGTGTGGTGCTAAGGGACATGGTTTAGTGGGGAAATGGTGGTGGTAGTTGGATGGTTGGACTGGATGACCTTGGAGGTCTTTTCCAATCTTAATGATTCTATGATATTGTGAGATGCAGTGGAATAGTATTTGGGGATTTCACAAAATTGCTATGGGATGTTTAGGGACAGTGCAAGGTAAGGAATTAAGTGACTGGGGAGGAGTAAGGGTGGGAAAAAGGAAGAATAAGTGGATAAAAAAAGACTAGTTGCATGTAAATAATTTGCCAATCAGTATGCTGGTTTAGCCATGCACTGGATCTGATTAATGCAGTCATTCCTACCTTCTCAATGAGTTGCTTTCTAACTCCTTTCCTGAGTGAGAGATTCTCCATTTGTGTGTACACATGTAACAGGTGTGTTGCTGCCTGGAGTCAAACCATGGTTTGGAGTCACCATGTGTTTGTCATGCCAGCAACTGGAGAGAGCAATTTAAATGGACTTCAGTGTCAGTAAGTGGACAGAAACCACGGGTCAGGGGCCCATGTATTTGTGGTAACAGTGACTGAGAGAATGATAGTATGGAAACCAGACCAGTCAGTGAATATGTGGAACAGCCCATGAGCCATGTTTGTCTCTAAGGGTGAGAATCACAGATTCACAGAATATCTTTAGTTGGAGGTGACCCACAAGGGTCACTGAGTGCAACTCCTGGCTCAACCAGAGGGCATCCTAAATGATAAACCATGCATCTAGCAGTATTGTCCAAAAGTTTGTGGACACTGTCAGGCTTGAGGCCAAGACTACATCCCCCAAAAGATGCCCATCCTGTCAGTGAAGGACTTTTTGCTGATAAGCAATATGAACATCCCCTGACACACCATTTTTTTAAGCAATTCCCTAGCATGCTACTACCAGTCAGCAAAGAGACTACCACCTCCCTCTCCACTGCCCCTTATAAGATAGCTGTAGATAGCAGTGAGTTCAACCCTCAGACCCCTCTTCTCTAATCTGAACAAACCAAGTATAGGACCGTAGAATCATAGAATGGTTTAGATTGGAAGGGACTGTCTCAATCAGATTATTGGAGGAAGTGGTTTGACATATATATATCCAGAGGAAGATTAAGGCAGCAAATGAGGCCAAATGTTGTCCAATGATTTATTACAAATTCTAAGCTTCTAAGGAATGTGGGAAAGATGGGGAAGTTAGCGATAGTAAAGAGAGAAATCCTAGCGAACATTTTACAGAGTGGGAATAGTCACCACCTGGGATCCAGCAACATTTCAGTGGTCCATTGGGAGGCAGCAAGTCGGTCAGGGACGTCTCGTTGACCTGTGTGGCTGCAGTTTGGCAGGGGGGATACCCATTCTTCCTTGGAACTCTTCGGGTTTTTATCCTCTCCATAGCATCCTTTTGGTTGCCAGGGGCACTTCTGTTTGATTCATCAAGGGTTATGGTAGTTGCCAGGGGCACTTCTGTTTTGTTTGTCGGGGCAATGGTAGTTGCAACAGCTTGTCCATAGTACATGCCCATGCACACTGACTGCATGGTGTTCCTCTCCTCCGAGACAACCCCCATAAGTCACTTGAATGCCCAAAATAAGGAACAGCCAAAAAAGTTTCTCCTGGTTGCCCAGCCTTGTATGTTTATATTACCAGTGTGCTCATGGTAACCATTAACCCCAAAAGCTTTTCCAGAAGGTTATGTCTCAGAAGGGTGCCACTGAACAAGCTTTGAGCCAAAAATTGTTCCAGATTCTTACAGGGACCTTTAAGATCATCTAGTTCCAACCCCCCTGCTACAGGCAAGGATGCCTCCCTCTAGACCAGACTGCTCAAAGCCTCATCCAGCCTGGCCTTGAATGCCTCCAGGGAGGGGACATCCACAACCTCTTTGGGCAAATCATTCCAGTGTCTCACCACTCTCACAGTAAATAATTTCTTCCTAATATCTAGTCTAAATCTACCCTCTTCCTGTTTAAAGCCATCTACCCTTGTCCTCTCACTACATGCACTTAAAAAAAGTCCCTTCCGGCTTTCCTGTAGGCCCCCTTCAGGTACTAGACAGCCACTATTCATGTCCGCCTGGAGAGAGGCCTTCTCTTCTCCAGGCTGAAAAGCTCCAGCTCTCTCAGCCTGTCCTCATAGGGGAGGTGCCCTAACAACTCCAGTTCCATGTCCTTCTTGTGTTGGAGGCTTCAGGACTGGATGCAATACTCCAGGTGGTGTCTCATGGGAGCAGAGTAGAGGGGCAGAATCTCCTCCTTCGACCTGCTCATCACACTTCTCTTGATACAATCCAGGATACAGTTGGCCTTCTGGGCTGCAAGCACACACTGCTGGCTCATGTTGAGTGTTTCATCAACTGACACCTCCAAATCCCTCTCCTCTGCGCTTGAGAGGGCTGCTCTCAAGCGATTCTCTGCTCAACCTTTATTTGTGCTTGGGATTGCCCCACCCACATGCAGGACCTGGCACTTGGCCTTGCTGAATTTCGTAAGGCTGTCATGGGCTCACCCATAAGGCCTGTTTAGGTCCCTCTGGATGGTATCCCTTCTCTCTAGCATGTTTGCTGCCCACTCAGCTTGGTGTCATCTGCAAGCTTGCTGAGGGTGCACTCGATCTCATTGTCTGTATCGCCTACAAAGATGTTAAACAGCACCTGTTCCAGCACTGATCCCTAAGGAACACCACTTTTCACCGGTCTTTACTTGGACATTGAGCTACTGACTGCAACTCTCTGAATGCAACCATCCAGCCAATTCCTTATCCAGGAAGTGGTCCATTTGGCAATGCATTTTTCTCCAATTTGGAGACCAAGGTGTTGTGCAGGACAGTGTCAAATGCGTGACACTCTCCTCAGCTGCTTCTTATACTCCAGAGTATCCCTCTAGACTGCTCACCGTATTTGTTGCCTTCCTCTGGACACATTCAATTAGTTTTATGGTATTCTCATACTTTGGAGTACAAAACTGAACAAAGTGCTTGAGATGACGGCACACCAGTGCTGGGTATAGTAGGACAATCACTCCTTTCAACCAGTTAGCTGTTTGTGCTTAATGCACCACAGGATATGGTTGGCCCTTTTGACCACCAGGGCACGCTGTTGACCCATAAGAATTTATCATCAATGAAAACCCTGGTATCCCTCACTGCACTACAGTAACTTGATCCCCAAACTATGCATACATCCAGAATTGCACTGTCCCAGGTGCAGAATTTGGCATTTTTTCTTGATCATTTCAAAATGTTGATGATCATGCAGAACTTTACCAAGATCTGTCTGAGGACATGGGGAAATTAGTTACTGGGGGCTTCTGGGGACAAAGGAAGTGCTGGTCAGCCTTGACAGACATAGAGAGAGGAAGACAGTTTTTGTATGTGTGAAAAGGTCTGTAGCAGCCATTGGAGGGGGCCTGTGGCCTCAGAAGATCAAGTATGTAAACCCAGGTGCCAGCAACAGCAGGGCCTGGATCCAGAAGCAGCTACTGGATAGAGCAAGTATATGACCCCATCTGCTGGAGGAGCCCACACTTTAAATGAGTATATATATACTCTTACTGAGTGACCTCCATCTGTTCAGGCAGAGAGAAGAGGGAGATAGATGATGTTGTGATTCACATGTTCATATGCATGCTCAATATGTCTGTCTGTGATCTTTGGCCAGTCAATGTAGTGTAAAAATGTGCTATTTATGCATGTGCATACTGTGAATATGTCTTCATCCTCATGATTGGCCATAACTCAGGTATGGAACTGCAGCAGCTGCACCTTTCTGGAGCTGTCAGATTGGTAATGAAATATTTTTCTTCTAACAATACTGACAATGTTGATGTATGTGAGCTCAAAGGTATATATGTGAGGCTTACTCTCCTGGACATGGAAGAGAGTATCTTGTGGACATCTTACATAAGAGCTGAGATTTGGGACTGTGATCACCAAAATTATTCCGTCTTTCACTCATGCTAAGGAAAGACAGGATGTTTTAGGCAGAAAATATTCCTATCATAATCTGTCTCTTCTATTCACCATCTAGAGTAAAGAAGTTGTCTCTTCTTTGTAGAATTAACCAAACTTGTCAGCTGGTTGTCTCTGAGATTATACTGTATGGTAAGCAGTACTTTGTGGATTGAATTGTACATTTTATAAAGAAAATGTGTTTTGAGAAGAGGCAGTTGCTCTCCCACAGTCTACCAGCAACAGATCAGAACAATTCACCTTTACTGCAGCTTTAAGAAACAAGGACTACACCCCAGAAGATTATGTATGACAGGAGGAAATTACACACAATACCTGAGATCTTCTAGCAGATCACTGTTGCTGGAAAGAGTATTAAGTTTGTTCATTGCACCTAGTAGAATTTTACCCTTGATAGCATACATGCACCGCAGCAGTAAACCTCAGTAGATACTCTCAGTTAAATTTTTGTATCCAAATTTACAACAGAAATGTGAATCAGGTTAAATGATGCTTCTTAATATCCATAGCTTGGATTTGTTTGTTTTCCAGTACTTATAACAGACTGGCCCTGTAAGATTCATCAGTTTTTAGTTACAGGAAAGATCCATAAGTTTTTGTGTGTTTTTGTTGTTTTTTTTTTTAACATGTTAAGACTTTATCCATTTTCCTTTCACAAGAAAAATATGGAAAAATTGTTTATTTTCTTGATCTTAAGGCATTACATTTATGGGCTGTAGACCAAGTTCTGAAGTACATCTCTGTTAGGAGTTTCCCCACTTTGCTTGTTTTGCTCATTCCTAGACATGCAAGGCTATGTACAAAAGCAGTGATGATAACAAAATGTTCATAGCATTTAGCATCACTATCTATTATTACTCAAACTTATGTACAAAGATCTTAATACCAGGCAAGTTAACTATGGATTTTGCAAGCTCAGTGGGTTGCAGTAGTGTTTTGGAATTGGGCTTCCTTGTAATATAAGTGCTAACAAATATAGTAATGGTTATATTCATGGAGGCATATTCTCCTTTCCTAGTTACTCTTTTTTCATTAAGCTTTACACAATGACAGAAAGACATATGCTTTTCCGCTTCCAAGGGCTCATCTGTTAAACAGTTTACTGTATAGTTATAACATTGTATTGATTTGGGGGATATTACAAATACTGCTAATGCCTAATGTACTGATTGTTTTCATCTTCCCCTGTCCATTTGTTATTTTTTACATTCACAGCAATGGTCTCAGTGACTGAGATTCTTTGTTCTCTGTGTTTCATGCTGGTAGAATACCCTGAAGATCACAAAAGGAAACCCTAGGAAGGAGGATTTGGAAGGAATTTAGGCTACGTAAAGCTGAGATAACATTTTTTGGCTTTGTGTTTAGAACTTTTGGTTGTTATTTTTGGGGACTTTAAGTGTTTGTTTCGTTTAGAATCTTCGATAATATGTATCCTTCACCTTTTTCTTCTTGCAAATCAGGCACAGTGGATCTGCAACCTCCAAACATTCCTGTAGGTTTTGCTATTTACTTGTCATGTGCTGCTTGACCCAAGTACTTCTCAGTTTCTTTCTCTCTCCTTGTCAGTACTTGCTTTAGATAATCTCTTCAAACAGTGCCAGTTTACCTTGCATGGAGTCTTATTCCAATTACACTGCACCAGAATAGGTCAATTTGTGTACTCTTTTCTTCCAAAACTGGTGTTTCATTCAAACATTTTCTTTAGCTTTGAGATCCTAAAGGTTTCAACTTGGAACCCCTTGTCAGAGAATGGAGACGCTGAGAAGAGGTAATAACTCTTATTTTATCTGAATTTAGAGTTCGGGATCTTACACTTCTTCTATTGAAAAGACCATACACTAGAAACAACATTTACTAAAAGCTGATTTTTTTCAGTGCAATCCACTATCTTCATGCCTTTTAGAGGCTACATTAATATTTTAATAAAATTTCATTCATTCTATGAAATAATGAACTGTAGAAATATGTAATAAAAAGTTATTGAGAATAAAGAAAGAATCATTCTTTACTTCTTAAATGTTTTAGTTGATTTTTAGGAGTAGATTATGGATGCGGTATTCTTTTCCAGAACTAATATGGTGTACTAAGCAGACCAAATAGTAAACTGTATTATTGAAAATCTCTCCCAAAGTAATGCTGCCTCTGCAACAAACATTTCAGATAGCACCTCATTTTTAGCTACTATCTCCAAATGTGGTTTTCTTTTGGAACCTTGGCTCTTGGGTTGATATGATAAGAGTAAAGTTCTCATCTTTTACTGTCTTTTAGACTAATAGCACAGCAAAGGCTTGAACCATCAGAATGATGCGTGCACTGAATGAAAACACATTTTTTTCATTTTTCAATATCTAACTTCACAGCTAAGACATCAAATATTTCTACGGAATTATTCTAAACAAAACAGACATCCAAATGTTTTGCTTTTATAGTAGGAATGGGGTGATAGTTCAATCTTAAATCATATAGGCATATCCCAAAGATCACTTTCTTCTACTACTTGTTATCATTGTCCCTTGTTATCTGTATAATTTCCTTTCTTATTTTTTTGTATGTTCAGTTGCCAGATAACTAATTCTCTTTCTTTCCTATTTTCATCTGCATTTTCATTGGTTAAACAAATTTAAAAGTAATCATTATGCCCTTTGTTTACTTTAAGGAAGTATAAGTAATTGACCAGACAAAAGCCATCCCTGGCAATCTATCTCTCACTTATATTAATATAAGTTTCTTAGGTGTCAATTAATGCATAAAATAAGAAAATGTTTGCATGTTTTCACTTTACAGTCAGAAAAACTAGCTCAGCTAAGCCAGCACAGCTATAGTAGCACAGGTTGCAAAATATGGTGTGAAGTATTTTCTATATATATGTAAATAAAGTAAATGCATATATACATTTATTTGATTTTGCAGCTTTCAGTATTTGTGAAAATAATATTAGAGAGTATTTATAGGAGATTTCTCTTTAGTGTTAATTTTTATAGTTCTTCTATACAACTTTTCCTCCAAATAACTTTTTTATAATTGTAATCAGTATTTTTCAGTGTAGAGCATGTTCTTCCTCTAACAAGACCACAAGCAATATAAACTTTTATTCATTTTTGCCATTCTTTAGGAGACACAAAACTTAAATTCTTACTTCATAAGGTGAGATTTATTTGCTGGACCTACAGCTACTGTTTGCATTCATTTTTTACCCTACAAGACAGACAGCAACAATAACATTGAATTTCCTTTTCAAAGTAGGGTCCACTGTCCTTTGCTTTCACCTTCTAAATTTAGGGAGAAACATCAAGAATTCTGAGAAAAAAAAAACCATCAAAACAATGGGAATTTTGTTTTGAATATGATGAGGAATTTTCAATTAATCAAGGATGGTTTTTTTGTTGGTTTTTGACCAAATTTACAGTTAGAACTAAAACTACTCTTAGTGTAAAGGCAAACAGAGAAGGCTTTTCGCATCTTTAAAAATGATATTATGAGCCAAATTCTGTTGATGCTAAGGCACAGTCCCACAAACTTAAATAAAACAACTTTCACAAGATCAAGATTTTTTAAAAAGAGCAGTGATGTCACACCAAATGATTTCAGCATGAGATGAGATTTCTAAATGCAAACTTTTGCGCTGCATGAAATCACTCTTCCCTCACACTGCTGTTTCTTCATCATTCAAATAAGCTCTGATCAGGGAAGTGAAAGAAGGAATGAGACTTTCATTTCTCCTTTGTATCAGTGTGGAAAGTTTTTGCAGCCTAATCTGAAACCATTGATTTTGGAAGTGGCCACTCCCTTTTATCACATCCTTATCTTCTTTTGAAGGAGAGTCACACATGATGGAAATGAAATGAAGTATGTCAGTGGGAGACTACAAACAGAGCATGGGGTAAATCATCCCTTTTCCAGCAAAGATCACAGCAGTCTGGGAACGTACCCAAGCTGAAAGACTGTGTTGATTAAAATGCCAGAGAAAAGTGGCCTCTGAACTAAGATGGGACATGTTTGCCAAAATTAGAGTAATTGCCCCAGTAATGCTTAACAGTGTTGAAGACAATGCATACCTAATGAAATACTTGCTGACTAACAGCCAATATCACAGAAGGCTTCCTTTTTCATCTCAGTCTACACAGCAGGGGCTTTTACACCCGTCAAGAAGAAAAGGAGATAAAACTTACCATGCAAAAAATGGGAATAATTAAAAGATAACATGTAACACATATAAAACAGTAATAAAATGACACCGCATCACAAATAACTAAAAATCCTGCAGAAAAATAACGCGTGAAATTTGACTAGACTGTATATATGTGTTTATTTAATACATACCTCTTTCTCTTCAAAAATCAATGTCATATTTATATGTATCTGTGCACAACTACATATATGTATGTTCTAAAACTATGAAAAAATAAACTGTTCAAATGCATATTCACAAGAAACTAACTTAATGTCAGTTGGGAATTAGCAAAATGAAGAACTTCTCAGCTCAAAATAGAAACAGATTTGGAAGACTTCTGTAGAGAACCTGAACTGAAACAGACTGACTTCAGCAGTAAGACAAATTTCCTGATATCTCGGTTTTCTGAAGTTAAAGAATATTAAATATCAACTTAGTCTTCCTGTGTGTACTGCCAAGAAGTAGTAGAAGTAGCTGCTTCCCTAGCAGCTTAGTAAGAGAAGAAGAAGGCATCAAACCATAGAAACCCAGCCAAGGAGTCATGGATAAAAGAATAAAAGTTAGGCATCAGAACAGGTTCCCCAGGGCAGTAATCATGTCAGCAAGCTTGCTGAAGTTCAAGGATCATTTGGACAGTGCTCTCAAATATAGGGTTTAAATTTTGGGTGGTCCTGTGTGGAGCTAGGAGTTAGACTCAATGATCCTGGTGATCCCTTCCAAACTGGGCCATTCTATGATTTTATGATTCTATGATTCTATGACTCTATGATCAAAGCACACAGACTATTTGCCATGTTAAGGGTAAAGAAAAAAAAGACTTAAGGATAAGACATTTTCCTATCTCCCCAGAGTTTCCCATTTTTCCTGGGGATAGCAATGTTTTAGAGGCCTGTCAACCTTTATTCTGTTCCAGCTTATCTGTGTTTTAGAAGGTATATGTGCCTTCCATACTCAAACATAAGTTCTCATGCAACCATGTCAGGGAGAATCTAGAGTATACTATAAGACCTCCAAGATCATCAAGTCCAGCCACCAACCTGACCTATTATGTCCTATCACTAAACCTCATCCCATAGTGCCATGTCCATGTCTCTTAAATACCTCCAGGATTCTAGCCCTTCCCTGGGCTACCATTCCAATACTTTGCCACAATCTCCACAATAAAAACCTTCCTAATGTCCATTCTAAATCTCCCCTAGCTCAGCTTGAAACCTTACTTCCTGCTTCTCAATTTCTCTGTCATCTGCCTCATTGTAGCTGAGTGACCATAATTTATGTAATCAGATACAGAAGGAAGAGTGTTTCATTGGAATGAAAAGTAATTTATACCGTTTTAAATTTTTTGTTTGTACTGTCTGCTATGGAACTTATTTGCTGTCTACCTTTGTGCGAAAAAAATGCCACAACCTGTGAAAAATCATGGGTTATATGCAATTCATTAAACATTTTCAAAGCTTTGTTTTGTTCTTTTTTTCGTACAAAGTGAGGTCAATGTGATGATGATTTCTTTTAGTTTTGCTGCATGTGTTAATAGACTTAGGAGACTCCAGAAAGGTTCTTAGCACAGTGAGGATGAGCATATTTCTTTTCTCATGTACCCAGCTTGCAATGCTATTGTGCATCTGAAGAAAGGTGTTTTCTTTATCCTTCCACCTGTTTCAGATTATGCACACTCAAAATTCACAGAAGAGGGACAGACACAGCTTCCATAACTGGTACTTCTTCATGTTGCTGCTTCATGATACAATCCTCCATGCTTTTTTTCGCCTTCCCTGTGACTCTTGAGACTCCATTTCAATGACATTATAATCAACCATCTTCAGTCTTAGTCAAGAAATACTTGTTTTCCTTGGGGGAAGTCTTCTGGAGTATCTGGAAATGCAAATTGCCAATCTCCACGCATGCCATGGAAGGAGTTTGGGATTAGGCAGATGTTAGTTAAAGCCTTTCCTTAGATGCATGATGCAGTTGTTGTGTTCCTGGTTACATAACATATGTAAAGTGAGCAACAGCATCTCAGTTGTACACCATCATTGTAGATTACATCAGTGTGAAATGGATCAACACACATTAGCTATTGAGGTGTCCGTTCCAGTGAACTACGCATTCTTGCTACCTGCTTTATTCTCAAAAGTGGTAAATGAGTTGGATGACACAAATATTTTTTGCTAAAAGGAGTTTCTCAGGCCATCTCTCCAGGATATGTATTTCCACTATGAATGGTTTGATAGCTAGTTTGCTGATTCTTTGACTGATGACCACATTCCTTCTGGACTGCCTAGCAGTGAGATCTTCTTCTCAAATAGCTTGTACTTTTTAGTTATTCTTCAGCTTCATCCTTGAACTCCAAAGTTCATAATGGCTCGTCTGCAGAAATTAAATGATCCCAAGTTAAATCTGCACAAACCAGGGGAAATCAAATAATCGGGAGAAGTAAACTTCAAGATTATCTGATATTCCCATGAACTCAATAATCCCACAGCTAAATACTCAGCTGAGAAAGCAATATACTTTGTTGCAAAGCTGAACCCATTAAAGCAAGGAAAGTAGAATAATGATATCTTTACATTTCAGACACAAGTGAAGTCTTAATGTATCAATTGCTAGAAATGGCTATTCAATACATATTTTATGTTATTCTTACCTCTTTATAATTGTAGTTGGTGATTAAAATTGGGCTGAATAATGCTTTATTCTGTTGTACACGTTCTTTAATAATGAAAGAAATAGATAAAACCTGAATATATTCATTTTCCTCTCTAAACTGTAACTTCAGGAAGATTTATTTAAAGAAAAAAAGGAATGAAGTAGAGTAAGAGGGAAAGAAGAAAGGAAATAACAGAGAGAATGGCAAGGTAAAGGAGCACAAGAACCCTATATAAACAATAAAGGTATCAAAATTGAAAGACGCAACCATAGTCTCTCCCTACAAGATGTCACGAGCATATTTAATTAAACAAGATTCAATTGTAGCTTCAACTAATCATCAGTTAAATAAACAGCATGCAAACGATAAAATAATTTCTTCATATCTTGGCAAAACACAAGTTTTTAATTCACAGCACCCTATGGATGACAGTAAAAACAAGACTGTAAGAGCTGTCATTGTTAGAAGAATGTGGAACTTTTTTTTTTTTTTTTTTGAGCTTATAGTATCATTAAAATACAGTCTTATTTGCAGTTATCCCACAGAAAGAGATAAATTTGTTCTAACAGTCAGGCTAAGTACAATCTGCGTACTTTGTAAATATTGTTTGCCCACATTATCTATATTAGGTTTATTTCCAATTCTGTTACTTTTGCACAAGTTTACTTAAAATGTCTTCCTTTGACAAGAGTTTGATATAAAAACATAAGAAATGCAAGAGTCATTACTAAAATAAGGACTTTTTAAAGTATTGTAAGTAAATGTTACGATTTTGTATTTAATCTTGCGTGTATATATTCAGAAGATTCTTATCAAGTTGATTTAATCAATGTCATGAGCTCAGGGAGGTGGCAAGGATACCCAAGACAGTGTTTTCTACATTCTTAATTGACTAAACTTCAAGAAGCAGAGAGCAAATCATCAGAAGCCAAGGACTGAACATTCAAATTAACTGCTATTCACGTGGCCCAGTTTCATTTGATACGCTCAGCTGCAAAGGATCACATTTGTCTGCAAATCTGAATTTCTTGTAGGCAAGTAAAAGAGAATAATTCATACAGATGTGGAAAATAAGGGAAAAGAGTGTAATGTGTTTTAAAATTGCAATGCATTCATTTTCAACAGACCACAATTTTTGTTTTGTTTTGTCTTATTATGGTTATGTCTACATGTTTACTATGCTTATGATTTCCTTAACAAAATCCACTACTTACGTTTTCAAAGGGCTGGGGAGGATTAAAATAAAAGTAAGCTGTCTTATTGTAAATTCAAGAATTTAGAACTGTATGGTGTACAGAGAACACTTTTATTCAGAGGGAGGAAAAAGGGAGAAGGGTCAGCAGCTGGTGAGAAACAATGGAGAAAAGAGAGTGAGAGGCAGAAAACAGGAGGAGAGAAAGAGGAGTGAGAAATTGAGTGAGAGGGTATGAAGGAGAGAAAAGGGAGAGAAAGAGAATGGGAGAAGTGGAAGAGGGGAAGGAAAGTGTGTGAAGGAGAAAGGGGGAAGGAAAGATGAACAGCCAGATGGATTATTTCAGACATCTAATCAGCAACTTCCTTATGAGAAGTAAACATATTGTCACAAGAAAAACAAACTTTATTTTCCAGCGATATTTTTCCCATTCTGCTAAATTAATTTTCATTTTTGTTTTTCTAAAACTCATTCAAAAGCAGAACTTTTTCCCTTTTTGCTTTCAGTGCCAGCCAGCCATAACCACAACACACTGGCTGGACTTGTCTGCCATGTCAGAGGCTGCTGCATTTGGACTTCAGTGCTGCAAAGCCATAGACTACTTCCAAAAATGTCCTTCCGCCAGTAAGCAGGTCAGTGAGTCCAGGTGAAACAGACGTGGAGATTAATCTCTTTGCCACACATTCAGCTGTGAAATGGTGAATGTTATTTAGGCTCTGTTCAGGCACTGTGATGTACTAAGCTCAAAAGGCATATTTCTGTCAAAATGTGTTTGAAGGTCATTCTGTGTCAAACTGGGATGAGAAGAAACAGCAATTTAATTATAATTTTAACTGGAGTACAGAAACAAGTAAGAAGCAAGCAAAATAAAAAATGATAATAATAAAAACATTCACAACAGACATCCCACTCCCATTTGTCTGCTGCCAAAGATGCAATACGCAGGAGGCAGCTCATTGAATTTACTGTCTGTACTATATAAAATAAGCTAATATAGTTATTGATTAAAATGAAGACAGCATTTTAATAGGGTAGCATCAGCTGCAGCACTTCAGCTGGGCTATGGCTACTTTCTTTAAAAGACTTTGATTTGGCTAATCACAGACATTTCTCTGGGATGCTAACCACAGACCTCAAGGAGTACACTTCTGTCCCTCATGATATCTTGCAGCACACAATGTGGAACAGTATGAATAGGGGCCTGAAAAATGTGATCAGCATGAAACTAAAAGCCTCTGGCAGAACAAGACAGTCTGCACGTGAGCCACAGACACATGACAGGCAATTGAGATCTTCCTGATCAGTTGTCACTAGCTCTGTGTAAGTAAGCTTAAATCTAATGGTCATTCAGTACTTCCCATAGATGTGAACTATATGCTGTTTTGTGAAGGATTTCTCTGAAACACTTCATCTTAACATGTCTCCCAAGCTGTAAGAAAAAGACATGGAAAAGACCCTGAAAATTAAAGTAATTCTACTGTTCTCTAATCCAGTGCTGTGTCAGAACATAGTTAGCACAGAATGAAATGGGCCGAGTTCTCTGTCAATATTCCATTGTCTTCCCTCATTCTTGTAAACTTGTGTCCAATCTATTCCAGGCTATTCCCAAAGACATCTATGCTGTGTTATCTCTGTTTCTGTACAGCACAATTAGCCCTCTGGAAGGGCTGGGATGCAGGAGACATACATTGCTTTGGCAGTAATACTCATTCTGCTGGCTCAAGCTTATCAGCACAGTAGGGATTTAACTTCCTCTTCTCACTGTTACTGTCAGGAGACAAGAAAAGTCTGTGGTAGTATGATAGGGGCTGTGATTGCATCTTATCACTTGGATCTTGCATCATGCTGACTATAGCAATTTAAAGCATAAAATAACTCAGTATGCTATTAACCTTTCATGTTTTTTTCCATATATTATTTCAGTTAAATCTCCAGTTATTCTCATTAAAATGGGAACAAAGCCCATTTCTAAGAATTAATTATTTTCAATCTAGCAGTAAGAAGCTTCAAGAAGTTACGTGTTCATTTGTTTCTTAATGGCGCATGAGAACCTACTGAGGTTTAATATGGCCGTGTGCAAGGTGCTGCATTTGGGTCAGGGAAATCCCATACACTTGTACAGACTGGCAGAAGAACTCCTTGAGAGTAGCTCTGTTGAGAAGGACTTAGGGGTTCTGGTAAATGAAATGCTGGACATGACCCAGTGATCATATCCAGCTTGCAGCCTGGAAGGCCAAAGGTATCCTGGGCTGCATCAAAAAAGAGGTGGCAGCAGGGAGGAGGGGATTTTTCCTCTCTACTCTGCCTGGGTGAGGCCCCACCTGGAGTACTGCATCCAGATCTGGGGCCTCCAACACAGGAAGGATGTGAAGCTTTTGGAGAGGGTCCAGAGGAGGGCCGTGAGGAGGATCAGAGGGCTGCAGCACCTCTCCTATGAAGACAGACTGAAGGAGCTGGGCTTTTTTACTCTGGAGAAGAGAGTGCTGCGGGCAGACCTCATTATGGCCTTCCAACATTTAAAGGGAGATTATAAACAGAAGGAAAATCAACTTTTCACACAGTCAGGTGGTTATTGGACAAGGAGGAATGGTTTTAAACTAGGGGATGGTAGCTTTAGTTTAGATATCGGTGGGAATATTTTTCACTGAGAGAGTGGTGAGCTGTTGGAACAGGTTGCCCAGGAAAGTCGTGAGTGCCCTGTCCCTGGAGGTATTCAAAGCCAGGTTAGATGGGGCCCTTGGCAGCCTGATCTAGTACTTGATATCAGGGGCTTGGAACTTGATGATTACTTGATGATTACTGAGGTCCCTTCCAACACAAATCATTCTATGATTCTATGATATCTTTTGAAACACAAGGAAAACCTCGCTCCAATTAACAAAACAAGCTGTACACAAAGTGACTTTATTATAAATTGTAGTTGAGAAATGCTCATTGAACCTCTGCTGTAGCCATCTCTCCACTAGCCACAAACACAGCAAAATACCTTATGACAGCTAGAAGATAAACACAAAGTAATGCACACTATGTCTACAGGGATCGAGGACTTTGCCAGTCCTTGGCAATGGACAGAGTCCAGGGACTCTGTCCCTGCATTCACCTCTACAAAAAGGGAAAGTAGAGCTCTCTCCACTGTTTTGCTGAAAAACTTTTTCAGGTGCTGAGTGGCTCATGGTGGCCCACAGACTCTTTCCTGCAGGCAGAATGACCACAGATTACAGGATTTCTCTTTTTAACAGTTGAGTGACTGATAGGTCTCTCAAGACCACTTCAACTCAACTCAGCTGAGCTTCAAGACTACTTTGATATTGCTGAGGGGCTGCTCCATGGATCAAGGAACAGAGATACGACCTTGCAGTTTATGTATTATATCAGTCAAACTTAAAATGCTAGAGCTGCAGCCATCCCATTAAATTACATATACTTGAAAGTTATTGCCTTCTGCAAATCTGCATAAACATTCCACGCATATTTTATAGAAAAACTGAAAAACACATTTACAGAAAAGTGGTATGAAACAGCTGAATAGTTTTGGGAAAAAAAATATGCAGGCCAATTACGACCACATGAAAGATAATGAGTTAGAAAAAAATGATGGTATGAATGTTATCTGTTTTTTCAAGGACAAAGCTTGTGGAACTAAAACAAAATACCCTTTTAGAAGATAGAGTCATTAAGAAGGATTTCTCTTTTTAAGATCCTTCAGAATACAATGAGAAGTTACAGTTTTCTCAATGATAAATTTTAAATATATGTAACAAATAAAGACTATATTTTTGCCTTTTACATGTAGACTTGCACTGTTCTTTGAAAAACAATCAAACATGAACATCTTTCTTTTCCATTACCCGTGCTTGGTAAGTTTTCACAATCACATTTTTAATAACACATACAGACACATACACGTACTCTTTAGTATTCATTTAAGTACTGATTTGTAAGTTGTTGCTTTGTTCTTTAAATACTCAGATGAATGAGACGCATGCAGAATAAGCTAGTGCTTTATAGTCCTTTAAAACCAAGCTTTGTTTGCAATAACAATTCAGTAATGAGCTCCTTTTCCATTAGATATGAAACTTCTAAATATATTTATCAATTGCTTTTTAAAAAACTTCCATTAAAAGTTGGTTCTGCCTTAAAATACAAGGGGAAAAAAACACATATGTGTACAAGATACATAGATTTTACCTAGAATATGCATTAAATACCAGAACGTAATTTTACAGTCCTGGAATAGCTGCACTGCTCTATGAATTACTTATTACAAGAGGAAGGACACTATATGTAACTGCATGAAGATATTTTACTGTAAAAATTGCTACAGCAAGGACTTCTCAGTAAGCATATGTGTGTCTCTACTGGGAAGACCTGTTAGAATCCTCCCTGAAAGCAGGCAGGAATGTAGGACTATGCTAAAAATCAAGCCATTGCTGAGCCAAAACCAACTTGTTGCATCCTTCCCTCCTGTCAGCTACAGATGTATCCTGCCAAACAAATAGAAGACATACTGCTTAGATATCTCTGCAGTTGTGCTACGTGTATTGGGAAAATACATTAGCTTAAATAAATTCTCTTGGCCATTTTCATCTACAGGGAGAATGATTTGAGTCAGTGAAAGATACTCAAACACTGGAAAAGCAGAAGGGCAGCAGGCTAGGTCAAAAGACATCTTTGAGATGTTCAGCGTAGTAACTCTGGGTTTTCCCTCAGGGGCATCTTACTCGTGTTGGCACAATCCAGAGGCAAGCAGTTAATGTTCATGTGTTGGATCAAGCATGTCAATTTCAGGCATTCTAGTGCATAGATTGCAAACTACAGATGTGCTCAATATTTTGCCTACCATCATTTCGTATTCTCAGTATAAAATATCTCTCTTCAGATAAGTGGAGTTTGACCTCTGAAGAACTAAACATTCAGGTACTACATTCTGGGTCCTCCTCTGTGACAATATGTTAGGCTTTCTTTGTCATAGATGTCAAACACATAAACGGAGAATTCCATGAGCTTTCTCCATAACTGGGATTCCAGTTCAAGTTATTCTCTGCTACATTTCTTCAAGACGTTTGAAATAGGCTGTATGTCTGAAACGGATTACATCAATAATAACTGCATTTACAGCCTTTAAGTGAGTGCTTTTGAAACAAACAAACAAACAAAGGTAGTAGCTTTATAGCCTATAGATGAAAAAATTGATGGGAAAAGAAGAAAAAGCTCTAAAAATCACAGTTCAACTTAGGAACTTTTATATACACACAGCAAAATTTCAGAGAAGTTTGCATGTTACAATAGAGAGATTGTTCTCCAGTGCCTGTTCACCAATGCACAGAGCATGGGGAATAAGCAGTAGGAGTTGCAGGCATGTGCATGCCTATAGGGCTACAATGTCATTGGCTTCACTGAGACGTGGTAGGATGTCTCTCATGAGTGGAATGTAGGAATAGATGGGTATAAACTCTTTAGGAAAGACAGGCAGGGGAGAAGGGGAGGGGATGTTGCCCTCTACATCAATGACCACCTGGAGTTACACCTGGGGATAGATGAGGAGCTGACAGAGAGCTTATGGGTTAGGGTTAAAGGAAGGGCAGGGGAATGAGACATCGTAGCCTGGATCTGCTATGGGCCACCTGATCAGGAAGGCCAAGTGGATGAGGCCCTCTACAAACAAATAGGAGCATCTACACATTCACAAAACATGGTCCTCAAGGAGAGTTCAGCCACCCCGGTATCTGCTGGAGGAACAACACAGCAGTGCACCACAAATCAAAGAGGTTCCTGGAATGTGTTGATGACAACTTCTTCTTCAAAGCAGTACAGGAACCCAGGAGAAAAGGTGTTATGCTGGACCTTGTCCTCACCAAGAGGGAGGGGCTGGTGAGTAATGTGAAGCACAAGGGCAGCCTTAGCTTTAGTGACCACAAAATTGTGGAGTTCAAAATCCTTAGGGTGTAAAAGAGGGTGTGCAGCAAGCTTGCTACTCTGGACTTCAGGAGAGCAGACTTGGAACTCTTCAGGGAACTTCTTGGCAGGGTGACAGGGAGAAAGCCCTGGAGGGAAGAGAGGCCTAAGAAAGCTGGTTGGTGTTTAAGGACCATCTCCTCCAAGCCCAGAAGCAGTGCATCCTGAGAAAAAGGAAGGTAATGAATGTCAGGAGACCACCATGGATCAACAAGGAGCTCCTGGACTTGCTTAAGCTCAGAAATGAGGTCTACAGAAAGGGGAAGCAGGAGCAGGTTACCTGGGAGGTCTACAAAGAAATTGTCCAAGCAGCCAGGAGTCAGCTTAGGAAAGTTAAAACCCAGACAGAATTAAATCTAGCCAGGGACATAAAAGGGAACAAGAAGAAATTCTACAGGTATATCAGTGACAAAAAAAGGTCAGAGAGGATGTGGGCCCACTCTGGAAGGAAACTGGAGACCTGATCATGAGGGATATGGAGGAAGCTGAGGTGCTCAATGACTTCTTTGCCTCAGTCTTCACAGGCTAGGGCTCTAGCCACACCACCCAAGTAGCAGAAAGCACTGGTAAGAACTTGGAGAAGGTAGATCTGCCTGTTCTAAGTGTAGATCAGGTTCGAGACCATCTAAAGAACCTGAAGGTGTGCAAGTCCATGGGACATGACAAGGTCCATCCACGGGTTCAGAGGAAAGTGGCAGATGAAGTTGCCAAGCCACTATCCATCGTATTTGAGAGGTCATGGCAGTCTGGTGAAGTTCCCACTGATGGGAAAAGGGGAAACATAACCCCCATTTTCAAGAAGGAATAAAAAGAAGATCCAGGAAACTACAGGGCAGTCAGTCTCACTTCTGTGCCTGGCAAAATCATGGAGCAGACCCTCCTGAGGGTCCTACTAAGGCTCATGGAAAATAAAGATGAGGTGACTGGTGGTAACCAGCATGGCTTCACCAATGCAAAGACATGCCTGACAAACTGGGTGGCCTCTTATGATGGAGTTAAAGCATCAGTGGAAGAGCAATCGACATCATCTACCTGGACTTGTGCAAAGAATTTGTCCCTGTCCCGCATGACATCCTGGTCACCAAATTGGAGAAAAATGGATTTGACAGATGGACCACTTGCTGGATAAGGAGTTGGCTGTATGGTCACACTTGGAGAGTTGCAACCAACAACAAAACATCGAAGGAGAGACCGGTGAAGAGTGGCATTCCTCAGGGATCATTGTTGGGACTGGTGTTATTTAACATCTTCATATGTGACATGGACAATGGGGTCAAGTGGACTCTCAGCAAGTTTACAGACAACACCAAGCTGAGTGGTGCAGCTGACATGCTAAAGGGAAGAAATTTCATCCAGAGGGACCTAAACAGGCTTTACAGGTGGGCCCATGCCAACCTCATGAAGTTTAACAAGGCCAAGTACAAGGTATGCCATCTCGGTTGGGACAATCTCAAGCACAGATATAGGTTGGGTGGAGAATAGCTTGAGAGCAGCCCTGAGGAGAAGGATTTGGGAGTGTCAGTTGATGGAAGACTCAGCATGAGCCAGCAGTGTGCACTTGCAGCCCAGAAGGCCAACTGTATAATGGGTTGCATCAAGAGAAGTGTGACCAGCAGGTCGAGGGAGGTGATTCTGCCCCATAACTTTCTGGAATGCAGAATAAAAAAAATGCATTTTTCTTTCACTCCCTTTCTGTTCTAACTTTTGTTTTATCTTGTATTTTTTTCTCACAGTTTTTTCTCTCACACATAACTCTCAAAAACCCTTTTATTTCCTAGTTTCTCACTTTATCCCTCCTCTTTTTCTTTTCCCAGTATTGTTCCAGATGTTTTGACCTGTCCTCCCATTTCTGTCATTGCTTTTCTACAATCTGACATTCAGCTTCTTTGCTTCAATATTCCTAAATTCAACTGCAGTCTTTAATGATTAGATACCTTTAGTACTTACAGCTCAAGAAGCTACTTTTTGTCTCCAATTGTGACCTGGTTTCAGACAAGACATTCTTAATAGCGTACAAATGTGTTGGTTGAAGCTTAGTAGTGGTTGCTTTCGGGTTGTCTTTAGCATATTCATCAAAGCTCTAAAATTTGGTGTTCTTGGGTTCATTCTATTTCCTTATCCAAGGATAGACAGTTACAGGAAATCTGATATTAAGTCATCCATGATAAACAGAAGTAGAACAGATTCTTTCTTCCTTTAGACCACTTACAAACAGCCACAGGATCTGTGAAAATTCTCCGGCTCCCTCTACTAAACACTGGTCAGGTTTCTGCTTTGCTTTTCCCACCAACACCAAATTTTATGCTTTATAGGCCTTTTTCAGGCCATAGTATTATTGTTACTTCTGTCAATATTCTTACCTTAAACTTTTCCACTCAGGGTGAGTATTGACCCTGTATCTCAGTAGTCCTCAAACAGGCTGAACATTTGTCAGGGGGATAGGGGCTGGAGGCAGGTATGGGCATATTGTTAAATATGAAAACATGTATATGAAATACACATGTCACTCACACCTGCCCCTTGTTGAAGTGTCCAAGTGCTCTGAATAATATTATCCTAAATTAAAAAGGTAAATTATTAAGCACAATGATAGTCTAGGCAATAACAAGATTCTCTATGCAAAGTCTGGTTTTTGTTTTTTTTTGGTTTTTTGGGGTTTTTTTTTTTTTTTTTTTTGCTTGCTTTTCAATTTACTGTTGCTGTCATTGACATTTGAGATTGCACTTTCCCATGTGGGTAGAAATATTACAGAAGATATAAGTAAGAGTGCTGATCTGAACTGGGTTTATAGCCTCTGAAGCTACATGAAGATAATTCAGAATCTTACATTAGATGACTAAAGTGAAGATAAGATATCAAAGAGTTCATAACATCAGTTAAGGAAAAAATGTTTATTTCCTTCCCCTTTTCTGTAATTTTTAAGAATAACGCTACCATCCCTTCAGTACACATGGTTTCCAGCTACCAATTTCCTTTAAAAGTATATTTATTTTTTGCACACAAGCAGTACAGAGTATGTGTCTACATATATTTCTGCATTTCCACTGGTAAAGTAAGTCTCTCTCAGTAATGGAATCCTACTCAGCAGATAATAATTTCATAATTTAGAAAAAAATGAGTATGCAGACTTTTCTGAGTTCCTTTTAGTCATCAGTCCCTTTGAACCAAAGCTTTTGTTAGCTTTCTTCTGTGAAACATCATCTGGGGATATAATTATACAGAAAATAGTTTTGGCCATATTTTGAGATAAACAGAAGGACCCTTCAGAAAAAATCAAAAGCTGTTTATTGCTTTTAGGAAGCCTTGAAACTAAGTTAATGAATTCTGCTGAGAGGCAAAAGATAGTAGTGTCGCAATGAATTCAAGCTAATGCAATAAAACAAGTTTAGTCTCAAAGCTGTTATATTCAGTGCACTCAGAATGTGGCCTACTGTCTTCAGTACAGTCATTCCTTAAGTCTGCCTCATACTTTGTGCCTGTGTATTACTGCAAGTCAGTCTCTCTGTGAAGCTTTACCACTTAAGTACTAAATTGAGTTATTGATGAAAGATTTTACCTCTTGTGGAAGATCTTGTAAGATGCCAGTGCTCAAAATACCACAGGAGCAAAACATACCTGTATTTTTAATACAAAATATGTTACCTACTAAATGCCAAGAAGCACAGCTTTTGACATTCCTATCATGTTAAATATTATACTTGTGTGGTTGATCAGATTGAGAATATTTTATTTTGAATATTTGAGGTATACCAATGTTTTAACATCAAAGAGTTTCTTACTATAAATTTAGCAAAAACATTCACTTTATTCTATATTAATGAAGTGAAATAGACTTTGTTAAGGGCCTCATGGAAGTCTTGCTATGAATGACATATTTTTCTTGAGAACTGAACAAGACTATTCGATGCTCTAAGCTAGTATACATATGAAGCAATAGCACTTGAAAGAAAAGAAGAAAGAAAAGAAAAATCTTGAACCTTAGTCATCAAAGTGACAGCAACTTGGCACCTGAATGAAGATAAATAGGCCTTACATTACAGACATTTATTCTCACTAAGAGATAATAAAGCTTTGTTTTTTTTCTTTTCTGCTATCTGGCCATTTACAAGAGATAATTTGTTTTACATGCAAGAGGTATCCCCAAAAACCTGGACTGAACCATGTATCTGGTGAGAGCTAGAAAGGCTGCACTAATTTCTTCTTTCTGAGACAGCCAAATAGATGGGTTCATATATTACCCTTTCACTAAGCAAATCTTTTAGGTAGACTTACATGATATTGCCATAAAGGAATTTGGAAAACTGAAAATCATCTTTGACCAGCTAATCATTGCCTAATATCCAGGAACACAAAAAGGATTAACTAAGATTTTATTGACTTTTCACCATCAAATATTACCTTTCAAGAAATGTTCTGTCATTTCTCAGGCAATCTAATACATTTCATAGTGATACTTCGCGAAATGTAGCTATTAGCAGAGGCAACTTAAAGAGCTTCTGATGTCCCAGATTTGTAAGAGCTCTTCTTTAAGGGATGACTGTCATCTAAACCTTCTCTGATTTACCTCCCTGGTTGAACTGTTATTGGATATGAACACCTGGAACTGCATTGCTGATCAGACCACAGAGCCATCCAAGAAATGTAATTTTAGGCAATGTGAGTTATTCCAAAGCTCCGAAGGAGTAGCCAGATGCTTTAAAACATTAGTCCCTAGCTTCCAGTAGCCTCTACACAACAGTAATTAAGTAATAACCTGAGATGCCTAGTAAATCTAGCTTATACCAATGTATAAGCTCACAAGGAAGAATTCAGAAGAATTTAGGCTTTTTGTTTAAAAGAAAGGGCAAGAATCTAGCTACAGAAAAATCACTTACCATTTTCTTATTCACATCTCAGAAGTGGTTGAGATATTAGAAGAGGGGGGAAAAAAGGGCAAACAAAGCCATCATCAACTCCATAACATCTTTGGTCCAGAAATCTTTCAAAGGAAGACTAATTGGAAATCTGCCACAAAATTAAAATGTCCTACTTCCTTCCCTTCCCCACCTCAGACTGATTTAAAAAAACAAAGCACTGAGAGGCATTCAAGTTACTTTTCTCTTCTAAGATGAAATTTCTGGAAAAAAAAAAAAAGGAGGAAGATAAACTACACTGCAAATGTTTGTTGTAATTGGATGGTAGGATTTGTTAGGGTTACTGTTAAACTCATATCCACACTTGCTGCCGGTCCTGTGTATAAATATACAGCTTAGCAAAACGTTATTGCCATTGTTAGTAACATACCATGAGCTTCATAACAAGTTTTCAGGACCTCAGGACTGAGGCTTGTCAGAGCCTTACTCTGAGAAGGCTTCTGTTTTGTTTTTCCTGGTTCTCTAACCTACCAAGTGACTGTGTTTAATTTGCTCGATCACTTACATATCTTTGTATGGAGCAGCAATTGTTTTTCTATAAATAACAGCCAGCAGTCACCTTCTGTAGCATCTGATGGTATTCTGAGATGTTTTGTAGTGAAGTACAGGCCTGGTACAACAGCAAAAGCGGACTAGGAGACAGCACATGTTGTGGCATAGGACAGTGGAGTGAACAATGCAGCACGGGCTTGGTCCTGGAGAACCTGCAGCTACAAAACACTCACCAGTAGACTGTTCAAAAATGCAGACCTGCAGTTGGGAAAAAAAATCAGATTTTAGGGGTAGCAAAGAAGAATACTGTCCAACATACAGAAAAGCATCTAAAATAATATACATATACTAAATTGGGATGTAAACAGAGGCTGCAGACTTAGGAAGAAACTGCTAATGTGAACGCTGCATTTGTCCTTGCAAAGGACTCCAGAAGCTGACAGTTCTCCATAAAACACCACAATGGGGGTGACCATGATCACTTAAGGACCCAAAGGAGGATGGAAAGAGTGAGCAAAGCAAAAATGAAGTGTCTGTCTTACAACTATATTTTTACTGAATTTTTTCCTTATATACTAACAATGTAATTAGTCTTTTTCTGTTATAATGAGATCAGATTTAATAATGTTTCTTGAATTAGACTGTTTGGATTTCAGTGATGCTAACAATGAACTCTTGGAATGATATTTAAAGTGTACTTCCTCTTCATCCATAAATAAAATTTTGAAAGTTAAGTATGTATTGAGCTGACATTTGTACCATCATATTTCTCCATTTGTCTGGATCAGACAGTTCAGACAGCACTAGAAGTGTTCCCAGGAGACTAGAAATTGAAGGACCAAGGAAAAAATATTCTCATAGGAAGACCCAGCTATTGCCAAGACATTTTTTAATATAAAATTACTTGCTTCCGTACATACTATAATTCATTTTTTTGTTCTATCAAGAAACATCAGCTAATGCTGGAAAGGATCTTCTTAGAGATGGTAAGTCATAATTATTATTACTGTTACACATTCCAATTATGAGCACTGACATTGGTTTATTTTCTCCTTACATGCATGATCTGATTACTTTGAGCACTGAAGTAGGCCAGTTATTTTCTGTTGGGGTAAGGCAGACAAGCAGTATGGAGAGCTGATCAAACAGCCATCACAATGTGTTTCAGCGTTTTTTGTAAAGAGTTGGCAAGTTGCCTGGCTAATAAATTTGAGATTAAACATGCTGGCACCGTCTGCTAAAGGAGGTTAATATGGACTGAATTATGTTTTAATGACCATTACTTGGAAATGCTCCTTCCCTTTTAGGTTACCTTCAAATTCCTAGCCTATTGATTCAAGCGTTTGTTTTGTTTGTTTTGTTACTATATGCTTGCAGCAAAAGCCAACCAGCAAAAATCTTCATCACTGAACCTTTCAGATTCAGTATTTAAAAATCTTAAGGATCATTTACAAAATTACCTAGAGAAGGAAGACTTATTTTCATCTACATTTATAGCCTGTCACACTGCTGTAGGCATCTGAACCATTCTCAAGAAAAAATCGTTTATCTCCTTTCCGCCTCAAAGATTCTTGCAGTGCTACAGTAACACGAAACAGCTTCAGCTTCATCACCCCTACTTCAAGTCTGTGTAAGAAAGTTTTTGCCATAGGCAGTGAACTGTTTCACAGGGCATACAATACTAGAAGGGCTTTTGGTTACTGTAGCTTTCTGAATTATTTCTACAATGAAGTCAATAGTGCTTCATATTCCAGAAAGGGCCACAATAAAGGGCCTCTATCACATTCTTACCTAAGCCATTTTCTACAACTCCACAAAGACAATGGCACTTAAATTCCTTAAATTTCACTTTTGATTGTACCCTTGTCCAGAGTCCTGGAAAAATGTACTAAAATTCCTGGCATGGAAAGAGGTAATTTTCCCTTTCTAATAAACATAAATCAATGGGCTTAATGCAAAACAAAAACTACCTCATGGCACATAAAGAAGCTAACAGGTTTATTCAAAATAGCACAGTCCCCTGATCCCAAATGAAACAAATGTCTACTGTAGATCTCTCTTCCTTGGTGAGGCAGCTAAAGCTACACAAGCTTACCCTCCTGCAGGAATACTTTCTTATCATAGACTAATTAGCAGGCAAAGCTAACCAAAGTGCCACAGCTCTTGCATAGTCTGCAAGCATGACCACACAGCCCTTCCTGCTACAGGACAGGCGCATGCAGTACTGAAGGATTGCCGGGGTCTACTGAATCCAGGAAGCTCCCAGAGTGCATTCCAACTTGAAAGCTTCTTTTTCACTGGTCTGTAGCTTCTCATGTTCATGCTGTTTCAATCAGAAGCTTTTTTCCACTTTAAAATAAATGACGAATTTCTGTAAAACAAAATGGAAATATAAGTTTTTTGAAAATAGAAAAGTGAAAACAAAAGCTGTGCTTCAGCCTGTAATAACATCCCACGTTAGTCCTTTTCTTCCTGTGGGATTCAACAGAGCACTTCCTCCAGAGAGAGTTTGCTCTTCCCAGTCACCACACTTATCCTAACTGTATGTCAGAATACTTAACCATCCTTACGGCCAAAATGGTATCACTTCTTTCCTCCTTGAATTTCTCTGTTCTAGCCACAAATCCTTTTCAGACACTGTTTTTCACCTTTAGCTCTTGATACTTTCCCTATGTAACTGTATGTAGAAGATGTTATCTTCTCTTGATTAGTGCTGCATCCTGCTGGATTTCATAGCAATAGGAACAGCAACAACAACAACAAAAAACAACAAAAATAATCATTTCCTCATTCTCTATTAAGTGCACATAGCATCCAAAATCCATCTACTTTCCAGCTATCTCTAATTCCTGGCTTGCTGCTGACAATTTTTAAGGTAAGTTGAAAATCTGATGGCAATCAGCAGTGACACAGGGTTGCCTGCTTTGGAACTCACTCTTTAGTTTTAATCCTAGCTGTTGCTTAAGCCTAGAAGGCAGGGTGTTTGTTATGTTTTTTAAAAGAAAGGAAGGAAGGAATACGGTAATACATAAATAGAATCATCGTTGTACTTTATCCACATTAGGTACTGCACAGAGAAGAGTTGTTTTCTTGCTCTTTCACTTTAATACACCTGTGTAACTTTACAAGCTGAAAACAGTGTGTTAAAGGACAAATAAACTGAGAGCATTAACAGGAATGTTTATAAAGCTTTTGTACTGATGAACCTCATTTAAGCAGCTCATGATTCAAACAGCTTGTGCACTTAAGTTCAAATTCAAATCAATAAATCAATGAAGTAGAAGCTGTAGTCAATGCCAAGAAAGTAAGACTAAATTTAACTCATTATCGGCCTGTGGATGCTTCATGTAGGCACTCAGATGGAAAAGTGTTGGTCTGTAATCCTCAAAGTCATCATCTGTAACTGGCAGATCTTAAGAGATCAGGTATATTTTTCCTCCTCAGTATTTATTGTGGAGACATGTGCATAGTCAGGAGCCAAGAGCACAAGGACTCATTCTCATAAATAACATGAATTACTCTGGCATGCCACTTCTTTAAAAACAACCTCGTCCAGACCGCATGTGCTGGAAGCAGTTAAAAGAGCCCCTTCCCTATTATTTCCCCCTCCCGTAGCCCCTAAATCGCCTCACACACAAACTGTCTGACCATAAGCAGTTCCAGCTCTGTCGGTCGCCTCAGAGCTGCCAAGAGGCAGCTCCAGGGCTGCCCCAGCTGCTGGAAGGGCATATTTGCACAGCTGACCACACTGCTACTAAAACCACTCTAGCGACAGGTCACACCATTAACATCAGCTTTCTGATGTCTACTACACTGTCTCTACCTCTCATTATTTTTATGGTCCTAATAGTTTGTCAATTACCTCCTCATTATTAATGGCTCTTGTGAACTAAGCTTCCTTCCATTTGCTTACTTCTGCCCATGGTTTCAATCTTTTTTTCAGAATGCCTTTCCTAAGGAGAGGAAATCTCTCAATAAAACAAATTTATAAGTATATTTGCTACTCAGGACATGTTAAATAGCACCATTCAGTCGTTTTACTCTTGTTACATCTGTTTCCCATCCACACTCTAGGATGACTGAATCAAAATGTGCTCTAATATTGCTGTCAGTGGACTATTCATTTTTGCTGGCAGGAAATATTTCAGTTTATCCTACAGAGCAGCAGAGAGAAGCTGTAAACATTCTGTTGGCTCAAATCAAATTTAAAAACAAAGTATGTGTTTCAAATGCCTGCATTAAATGCTTGGGGTTTTGTTCACAAGATCCACTGAAAACTCCCTTGCTTAAGTACTGAGGAAAATATGCTTTCAGCAAACACAATGCCCGTTCACCAGCTAAAATCTACATGTATACTCATATTTTATACATTGTACTGTAGTGTTAGCCAGCACAAAGACACAGGTGGTCCTGAGAACTTCACCTAAGAGCAGCAACAGAAATATAACAGTAACAGACTTCCTTCTTATGCAAGCACAAAAAAACTATAGGATAGCTGTCCTGCCTACACCATCACCAGGAAGCAAGCTGGCTTTATACATAGGTGTTATGGTTTTGTGATTTTTGTTGTCGGTATTCCACATCATTACATCATGTAAGGTACGGGCAGTTAAAGAGTTAATTCCCTGGTTACTGCAAACTACTTTTTTTGGTGTGGCCCTCTGAGGGGGAGGGGAGGAGTTGCACTCCCCAGGGGTCTTTGCGTTGGAGGGGAGAGGGTGAAGCCGCGTGGGAGACGCGGGGTCTGTTCCTTCCTGCCCGGCGGAGAAAGTACATGGTCCTCCTG
This sequence comes from Numida meleagris, assembly GCF_002078875.1. Classification (NCBI taxonomy): domain Eukaryota; kingdom Metazoa; phylum Chordata; class Aves; order Galliformes; family Numididae; genus Numida; species Numida meleagris. The sequence goes on along the minus strand of NC_034438.1, from coordinate 50,090,229 downwards.
CAGTTTACAGTGTAAGATTTTCAGCCTGTAAACTCTCTAATCTAATTCTACTAGCCTCATTTAGATATATTTAGTAAAATTAGTTGTTCCTCCTCAGATTGGTGCCGCTGTTTTTGTGTTAGATCCGCCTACAAGTCCCCTGCTTTTTCCCCTCTTCCTTTTGTTTTCCCAGGGTGCGGCTCCTTGGCTTCTTTGCCGCTTTAGCCGCCGGACCGCCCAGGGGCCGGCCCCTACTCGTCGACAATTTTTTTTCCTTCCTCTTTTCTCGTTTTTTTCTTTCGGGCTTGTCCCCCTTGTCACGGACGCAGACCCTTAGATAATACCGTGACAATAGGTTGATAATTGAAAGTAATCCAAGGAGATTTGCTCTCTGTATAGTATACACGTTTTTCTCCTCTTTTCCTTTTAGATTGCATGTCCCTCATATAGAAAGGCACAGAAGAGCATTCATGTGGGTTCTTTGCCAGCTGCATCCTCAGCCACTTCAACTTTGAGATCATCCATGAGCAACAGAAAAATCCACAGTTCTGAAATATAAACTATTAGTGAGCTCAATCTGAAGCCACATGCATCATAGCTCTTTCTTGATTTAGAATGCATTCTGCATTCATAAGCAACAGTTCTTGCCTTTTGCAGTTTAGAAGTTTGCTTAAAATTCATATTGATCATCTTCACTGCTTCAACTCCATTTAAATAATATAGGTAGTCAACAAAATGTCTACAGTTTGTAAAGAGAGTAAATACGTATCTGCATGTTTTATTTATTCTACTCTCTATAATATTCGTTTGTTGAGGCAACTCAAGAATTGGCTTAAATTGGAATCTGTATGCTTCTCTTCATCAGGTAAGCAGAAGAGCCCTACCATTAACCAGAAATATTTCAGAGCCACAGTCCTGTTTTACTGTGTTCTGCCAGAGGGTGCTGCCATCTTCTGTGAAGTCCAAAGACCAATAGAAATAACATCAGGGTCATTTCCCATAGATCCTTTCCTATTTCTTTCACCTCAGCTGTGTGTCTAAATTTCTTTCCAAAATTTTGATCTAGAAATAGGAAACTCTGTATAGGAACTAACAGAGCCTTGCTCACTGTTACTGACATCTTGTCTTCAAGTAAAACAATTTTCTTGTTACTGAGCTCTCTCCTCTAGCAAGGTGGAGCTGAGAAACTCCTCCGGTGACCTGGTGAAAATGGAGTGACTGCCCTGTAACAAAAGTTTGCCTGCACGCAGACGTGTCCCCAGTCTGCAAGGTTTCTTCTAATTTTCCTCTTAGTGATGGTGGGTACATATATGACATCATAGGTGTTTTTAGAAATATCAAGAAACAAAGGAAGCAAGAACACTCTGAGGAGGAAAATACTTCTATTAGTGTTATTGTGCTTTATGTGTCTGCTGTAGTTTGGATAGAAATAAATAGGAGGCATTACTTTGGAGCAAACTACATAATAATTTCCTATTAATTGACACCCTGTTCAAATTAAGGAAGTAACCAATACCTGTGTCTTCAGCATAGTCAGCTAAAGATGAGCTCAAGCTATGTAGAGGCTGTACAATCATAATCTGGTTCTAGGGAATCCCAAGGATCTAGGAATGTTCTAATTAGGAATTCACATCATCTTTCCAAACTTCTTCATATGATCCAGATAACAAGCTACTAAAAAATGTAACAGAGATAATTTGGAGTGGATTCCTATTCACTTGCCATTCTTTCACAACTGATAACAGCTTTGTCCTTGCCTACAGCTCACTTCTGGTTTGCTAAGTCAGTAATACTTATACGACAGAACTGCCTGCCTGTCAGTTCATCCTAGTAACTTAACTGGAGAGTCCAGCACAGGGCAAAGAAAATGACAAAAGACTAAAGCATGTTCTCATATGAGGAAAGGCTGAGACAGCTCACAGTGTTCAGCAAGGAGAAGGAAAGGGTTAGGGAGATCCCATCTATGTGTGCAAACATCTTATGGCTGGGAATAAGGAAGCCAGACATTTCTCAGTAGAGCACACTGACAGGACAACAGGCAATGAGCACAAATTAAAAAGAAGAAATTCCTTATGAACACAAGAGAACACCATTCTTTAAGTTTGTTTTACTGTGAGGCTGGTCAAACAAAGGAGTAGGCTGCTGAAAGCAGTTATGGAGTCTCCATCATTAGAAGCTTTCAAAACTAACTTGAGCAATAGAGTTTGGACTAATTCATCTCAAGAGTCCCCAACCAACTGCAATAATTCTGTGATTCTGTACAAAACTCCTGACCAAATTTGGCTACGTTTGCAAAAAGCCGAGCTCTCATTAAAATCCTAATACTTTTTGGAAATTAAGTTACAGGTCAGAGGGAGAGTACCCACCTCTTTTGCTACTGTAGGGAAGTTACACTATAATTCCCCAGCTGTAAAAGCCTGATACCTCATTGGGGTACTGATTTATTAAGAGGAATTTGTCAGTCCTTGCAAAGCTGCAAACAGGCATTACAGGCACCTTTGCTTGTCTGAGTAGTGAGTTTCTCTTGCCTTCAGAAAATAGGTCCTCTGCCTCATGCTGCAGTGGTGGATATTGGTGTGATCATTGAAGAAGCATGCAGCTCAGTGAGAGGACTCTGGAAGACAATGACAGTACAAAACATGAAAGGTGGACAAGCAGTGATACAGCTGGCGCAGGAGGATCTGAGATTACTTCAGGACACCACTTTATGTAAAAATAAGGCTTTAGACATTCTTGTTTGATGAAGAGAGTTGGAACTATTATAGTACTCATTGCTCTTTGTATATTACAGAGCACTCCTGTAGAATCCTATAGAAGCAGGACAGAGAGTATTACCATGATGCGGCATCCAGGCTACTTCATCCTTCTTTGAAAATAAGCAATTCATCCAAAAGTAGTACCATACAACAGTAGCTCTTCTTCTGCCAACATGGTTGCATCACTACATAACACTGCCCCATACTTCAAATATTCTGTCTTTGCACATAGATTTAGGAGTCAGCTTGCACTTGCCAATGGTGCAGCAGGAGTATGAACAGAGAAGCTGGAGAGCAAATGGACAACCCCAGAGGAAAGAGTGACTCCTGTGTATTTATCAGGAGTGGAGGAGGAGGATAGATTAAGTCATCTACTCTTATTTTGTTGTTTCCTGAGTGTCGTTGGTTGGTTGTTTTTTTTGTTGTTGTTGTTGGACCTAAGGGTTCTTCTTGTTAGCCCAGCAAAGCAATGGATGGATGAAAGGTTTTGAATGCTTCAGAAAAGCTGCAGAGTCATGAAGCTGAGTATGAAAAACTTGATAGCTAAGGCAAGCAGTTGAGTTGAACTTAACAGCAACTGTCAGCACCTGATCAGAAGCACTGAAGAACAATATTTAGGAGATAGTAAGGAATAGAAGAAGGACTGAGAAACATTACCTGGGCAGCACATTTTTTTAATGTACTATCTGAAAAGAGGTGGGCACCAGAAAACACAGAGCATGTACCTGCCTACTTGCTACCATCCAGGGAAACAGCACACTCCAGCCTTTCTGTTTTAGTGAAACATTTTGTGAGTTTGATTTCCCTTTGCTGGGATTTCAGAAATTGACTGACTACTTAAAGACTTGAAGCAAGAAAGCCAGCTAAAAAGAGCACAAAAGTTTGCATTTATGAGACATGTAAATTAGGTATGATGGTGATTGTTGTGAAGGATTATTTCAATGTACAGAGTGTATTTTCAACCAGTTGGGATTCACTTATCCAATAAATACAGTCATATAAATTAATCCAATCAATAGTACAGGATTACAAACATAATTCAGCAAAATATGGCCTCTTGCGTCTGCTCTATGCAAAAGAACACATCTCAGAAAAGTACTGATTTTCATGCCATTCTCAGATATACATGAACTCCAATGGGGAGCGAAGGCTGAGTATGCCATTATAGAATAAAAATAGCAATTTCATTACCAAAAAAAGTAGATATTTTATCCAGTTTCTTTACAAAAAGTAGAGTTGTATATTTTCTTCTGAAGCACAGTTGATGAAGGTATAGAAATTTGTTATTGGTTGATTCAAGAAGCTTTAAAGCATAGTGTAAGGTATTTGCAACATTTCATATGATTTCCAGAAATTATTTTTCATTTTCTTTTAAATTTTGAATTACATACAGAGGTTAATTGTAGCCCTCATGGGATAGTTTTGCTCTTATGTGAATCACTTTTAGCAATTCATAATAAATTATGTTAGTGTTAAGAGATGCTGGGAGCATGGCCACCTCCTACAGCTGCTGTGTCTCAGGCCCCTCCTGCCCAGTCACTAGGGCACACCATGGTGCCAGGGGACCTGGGGTCATGCCAAGGCTGAGAGATACGGCTACTACTATCTCTCTCAGCAAAGCTAAGCAGGTATCCCAAACAGACAAACTATCACTTCCCTTGACCTGCTGGCAACACTTCTCCTAATGCAGCCCAGAATATCATTAGCCTTTGCTGCAGCAAGGCCTCATTGCCGCTCCACATTCACCTTGACATGTGCTTACAATAGCAAAAATAACCACCAGATATATGGAAATGATGCCCTTGCTCCATGTCACTGCACAGAACACTATCCTGGGGATTTAAACGCAAGTATTATGGAAGAATTGCACCCCAGAAAGAACTGAGCCAGGCACAGGACTCATTTCCAAAACAACCCCATATACACCTGGTCTAAGGACAATGGCATTGAGTAGGTATATCAGATTTCCCTGTCTTGAATCAATCTCTAGGAAAATGAAAAAGTACAAAGGACTGTAAAGGACAGAGAGGAATGGCTGCTGGGAACATTTAACCCTAATGAGGATCTGGCAATTCATTTGACCCTGCTCAATCAAAACTGTAACATACTGCAGAATAGAATAAAGTCCCTGTAGTGCATATAAAAAGCATTCTGGGAAAGACAGTCTGGGTTATTCCTGCCCCAGGCAAAGGCAAACACATCTGTGAGATTACTTTTTCAATAACCTAAGTGTACCCAGCACTACAAATTGGCAGGAGAGCAGAGGTCTGAGCCTTGGAGGCAGAGAGTAAGGAGAAGCGGAGGCCAGGTCTGGGGTGATGGAGATGTGCATGGGCTGGCTTTATGGTGCCCTAGACTGGAAACATCTCCCTGGGAGCAGCTGCAGAGGTGCAGGCCTGAAGCTGGGCAGTGCATGCTTTTGGGGGAGCAAAGTAGTAGTGCCTGTCACATGGGGAATAAAGTGCCAACATGAACGCCTCAGCCCTCCCCACAAGGGGATGGGATTGTCATGTCCTGCTCCTATGAGACAGCCCCATGGGCCTCAGGACCTCACAAGCTCATCAGGAAGTGGTGGGCACAGAAACAGAGAAAGCAGCAGGGGTGGAGACAGCAGTGACAAAGGCACTGTTAGCAGTGCTGCCTGCTGTCCATCTCCTCACTCTCACTCATGAGGAAGAAGGAAGAGGAGCTAGAAGTCTGGGCTCGGTCTTGGAGCTACAGCAGCAGCAGCATAAACAGAACATGGTGAGAAGAACTCTGTGGCTGGTGCATAATGATGGACAGTTCTGTGATACTCAGTAGGGATATGCATGGCAGATGAGGCAAGGGGAGTGGCTGTGTGTGAGGGTTAGGGTTACGGGCTGGGCTCTACAGAGTTCCTACTTGGCAATGATGTGGCTGAGAGCCTCTGGGCAGAAATAAGTAAATAAAGCAGATGTTATTGTGCTATAGTCATCCCACCCAGGTTGAAAACACCAATGAATTATTCTTAAAGATTCTACGAGATACCTCAGGATCACCTGCCCTTATCCTTATGAGTGACTTCAACCAACAAAACGTAAACTGGGAACATCACAAATCTAATACAAATAGATCCAGGAGATTAATAAAACAACTTGCAGGGCTGTACAGCTCTGAAGAAGGCATTGTTAGCAACATGGAGACTTTTCTGTAATTTTATAGCTTTTGTCAGTGTGACACACCAACGGTCAGAGCCCCTGGGGGCTGGTTGTGCCCCAGCTGCAGGCCCAGCCCTGTTCTCACCAGTAGCTGGGGTGGTGTCCTAGTGTTACCAGTGGGGTGGCCTCTTGGCAGGTGGTGCAGCGGCCTCAGAGGTGTGGGTCTTTCTCTTCAGGGCTCACTGAGGCACCCTGTGTGAGTGCTGAGTGGCGGTGCTGGCAGTTGAGGGACCTGGAACAGCCTCTCCCAACTCCTCCTGGGCTGCTTCTCGGACCACTGGCACCGGAGCCGGGATGGATGGAGGCTGGCCAGGATTCTCATCAAGGTGACAGGGAGCTCCTCCACGTTGGCTTCTTCTGTGCTGCTGGAGGGCTGTGGGCCAGGGTCAGGAGTCTGTTCTGGGCAGGCAGCTGCACCAGGGGCAGCTGCAGGGCTGCCCTCCTACCCTGTGGCAGCATGGGAGGCTTCCGGGCCCAGCAGACATCGCACCTCCCCACTGCACCACTGCACAGCTCAGACAATGAGCAGCTGCACAAAGCTGGTGGCCTGGCTTTGCAGGGAGCTGAGCAGCCGCAGGGTCAGCGCTCCATCATCCAGGCCAAAGATGCGCAAGCCAGAGATGACAAGGCACTGTGCTGCAGAGGCTGCCCTGTTGTCAGCCCCAAAAAGCTGTTTCAGCTCCTGGCACATCCAGGGCAGCAGGGGCCGGAGCACAGCTGGGTGCAGGCAGAAGATGGATGCCCAGGTGGATGCCGTGGGCACCTGCACTGCAGCCCTTGCTTGGTGTTGGGGAGCTCTCCTGGCCCACACAGGCCGTCTGACGATGAATTCTTCAAAGCTGTCGTCCGTATGCACCAAGTGCGAGTGGGACCTCACACTCCATTTGCAGAGGGGGGCACCTGGGTGTGCTCTCAGCCCACTGCCGGATGCAGCCAAAGCAAAACTGGTGCAGGCATGGCATCATGTAGCTGGCATCATCCATGGTGTCCAGGCAAATGGCACAGTGACGGTCCAGCTCAGTGGCCATGCTCTCCAGCTGCTGTGGTGGGCAGGAGAGCGCAGGGGATGAGGGGCTGTTCCTCACACCGCACCTGCAGCAGCAGGGGTCACACTGGGAAAGGAAGAGAGACCATGGTCTGGCTTCACCCTGGCAAGGGAGGAAAAAGCATCCAGGTCCCTCAGGAAGGAGACCCTCCCAGCTGCCCAGGGTGAGGTGTGCCCTTACCGGTTCCCTTTGCTGCCGAGGCCTCCTTGGATGCCCCGGCTGCCTGAGCCAGGCAGGGCCAGGAAGAAACTTCAGTGGCTCTGGGGACGAGCACTGAGAGTGGCTGTCAGCAGCTCCCAGAGCACGAGACCAGCACCAAGGCTATCCTTGCTGCTCGCTCCAGACCTCACAGACATGCTCAGATGGAGTGTGGGCAAAAGCCAGCAGAGTGAGACTCTGTGCCTGGCTACAAGCAGTGTGGTCACCATCCACTGCTGCATATGTCAGTATCCCTCACGTAGAGATGTCATTATCATGGACATCACAATGGATGATCACCACCGGCAGCACTCTGGCCCCAACAAATGCATCTGAGTTTTCCCCAGTGCCTCTGTCCATTCCATTCCCCACATCATGTACAGTTGGCACTTGCGTTTTGCAGCAGTGACAAAGGCTTTGACTGAGTATTCCGTCAGGTAGCCCCAACCTTGACAAGTCTCCAGATCCAGCATAGTGGGGCCTTCAACAAAACCCACGTCTGCCTTTCGGGCAGCAGGACACAGGCCTACTGACTCTCCCCACACAACAGCACTGCTGCCCAGCCCTCTGCGTCAAAGGCAGTCCTTGGCTCACTCTCAGAGATTTTGTTCTATCTTTCTCCCCCTAGTCAAGGGCAGCAGGCCTAACCCAGGCTCTGTCTCCTTTCTGGGGCCACAGACAAGAGTGACAACAGCAAGCCAGAAGGGCTCATTGGAGACTACTGAGACACTGGAGCACTTGCCCTGTAAGAAAAGCCTATGTGGCCAGGACTGGTCCAGCACACAGCAGAAAAGAGGTAGTTGAAATGGAGTAGTGAAGTTCAGACTGGAGACAAAAAAGGATCATGGTGAAGCACATTATACATGGAATCTGTAAGTCTGGATGTTTTGATGAGCTGAGTGAGCACAACCCAGTCACAGCTGTCACAAGTCTTTTTACACACAGTCAAGTCCAGGAAGAGAAAGCACTACCAGTATAAAATGTAGCAATGACATCTTCATTTGCAACAACATCTAGAAATTGCAATATGAGAAATCCAGCTTCTTCTTCATTTAGTTCATCAGTTTCCAAGAAGATATTGTTTTGAGAGGTCAGGTGGCAGATTGACTATTTGATTGTTCTGTTTTGCTTTCAAAAGAAATTCCTGCAATGAAATGTTTGGTGGAGTGCTTTGATGTGGAAGAGGATAAGTGGTAAAATTTACAAAAGCAATTCAGGTTGAATTTTGGCATAATTGGGTCCGTGGCTGGGGTTAGCTTCATCTTTCCCACACAAACTAGAAGGAAAGTGGAAAACAAAACATAAAAAGAGAAAAATAGTACCCAGAGGAATATAAAATGTGAGACCTCCCTAAAAGGGAGATATTATTCAGTGCTTGACAGCAGCTTTTGTTGCCAAAGCTAGCAGCTGCCTGCTGTCCCTCACCATGTGAGGATACTCATATGCTGAAGAGGATCCTGTCCAAATGGCAAAGAAGAAATGCCAGAGTTAGGGGGGGGGGGGGATGCCCATGGAGCCCACATACTGCCCTCAGGTCGGGAGGACTGTTTGGGGAGCAGTCTCTTTGACTCCTACCCCAGCTGGAGACTAACAGGTCTCCCTGCAGGTGGAACAGTCTCCCTGGATGACTCTAGGAGATCACAGCCCTTTAGCTCATGGCCTACTTCTCTTGGAGTGTCCAGCCAGTTTTAGCAGCCCTAGACTTGAGGGCCTTTGGCTTGTCAGCACTGCCATGCGCTGCCCACTGACTATGTCTCTTCTACACCCCTATGTCTCCCACTTGCACACTGCATGTGTGCCCACAATTGGCACAACAGCACCTCTCGTGGCTTCTGTTCTGCATGGCAGCCTCCTCCACCTGCTTGGGCTCATGCTGCTGCTGCCTGGCTGCTACACAGCTGGCCCCAGCCCAGATGCTGCCTGCAGCAGCCCCGCACACATGACCCCATACCTGAGGGGCACAGTCCATCCCCTCCCACCCTGGGGCTGGCAGAGCCAGCAGGCCCTGCTGCAGCCCACACGGAACATCCCTAGGACAACACCAGCACCACCAGCACCCCCAGCACAGCACAGCACAGCACGGCCCCTCTGCCCACACTCTGGGCCTCTCACCTGCCTGTGCACCCCCAGCTGCTTGATGCTCCCAGTCTGAAACTGGGCCCTGGCACCCGGTCCATTCACCCCTTCCCAAGGAGCTAGCACGCAGTCCCTGACGCTCCAACACATGTGAGACAGAGACTGAGATCACACAGAGAGATCGCTGAGAGAGAATTTAATAGAGAGACAGAACAGGCTGTGGCGATCAGGTGCAGACTTCAGTCAGACAAATGCACTGACTGGGAACTATTCACCGCAACCAGCCCCTTTCCTACCTACCTCTTCTATCTGTTCCCCATTTGGCTGACCCCTGTCCCCTTCCCTTGCAGGTCACCTTATCAGCTGACAGTCCCACTGACTCTCTCTGACATCCTGGACCCTCAAGTCTGCATCCTTATCAGCTGCAAAGTCCCACTTTGTGTGCAGTTTCTTGCCAGTCCATCCATTAATGTGAGTGACCAAGCTGGTTTCTTGTTCTTATCTCTGTTACATTTGTCAACCAGGTTTGTGCCTCTGTATATTTTATTGCTTCTCCCTTTTCCTTAGCATCCCACTTGACAAGGTCCTCAATCAGATAATCGTACTGGAAGAAATATTCTCACACTCCACATTACCAAGCGACGTGACTGACCAGCTACTGCCTCCGTTACCATCTGTTGATGAGGTTTCTGTCTGTCTGTGTTCTTGTTTATGGCTTCCTCCTTTTCTTAATATCCCCTTTTGTGCTGAGAAAGTCCTTGATCAGACACCCCTGAAGGAGCAGACACTCTCCCACATATCTTCACAATTTGCACATAATTGAAAAATATTATCAACACTGTGTTACAAAGGAATATGGAGTAGAATATAGCAGAAAAATGAAAACAAATTATTTATTTTACAGTTGTACAAATAAGAAAACAATCCCCAATAGCTGTACTTGGAATAATATTAAAGTGTCAAACATGACAATTCTGACAGAATACATATCAATACTTTAAACCACAGAAATTGTGTTACATATGCTCAGTAGCAGTAGTACTGTGCAGGAATGATGCTCTCTGTAAACACTCTTCCTTTATTTTATCTACATTTAGAACAATTGTGCTTTTCCCTACACAAAGTAACAGTGCTCTTAAAAATAAATAACGTGCAATTTCAGATTAATATCCTGAAATATGCTAATCTAGATCCCCATCTAAATCCTGGACACATCTCTCCCAGGAAAGTCACTGCAAGGAGTGCTCAGCACTTTTCTAGATCAAACACTAATAAAATGTTCTGAACCCACACCTATTCTTCTTCAAATTGTAATCAATGAAAAAAAAAAGAAAGCAAAAAAAAAAAAAAAAGAAGTGCTGACCTCAAGCACATACTGGTGTTCAACACAATCATACTATTGTTCAACAAAATAATGATACAGCTTTTATTAGACATCAGATTGTGTAAACCAGCCAAAGTCTGAAAGGTTCAGTGGAGAGTGGCTCAGAGCTGGGGGATAAAAAATTGTCCCAAAGCTGAAAACTTACCAATCAAAGGTATTTATCTATTGTCTTTATGAAATATAGGAGAAAGACTCTCTGCCACAGAAACATTAATATACAGGATGTTAAACAATTTATAATAACTTTATATGAATGAAATTGCATTATTTAATGTAGAGCTGCAATGAGATTTGGAAAAATATACACTGCTGTCCTGATGTAGCTCCTGGTTCTTATTTTAAACATATATTTAGGAAGTATGGCTGGCAATTACCATGGCCTATGGGACAATAAATTTGATGAACACTCAGTCAATGGGTATTCCACAGATGATCCTCAATGGGGCAGATCTCATCACAATATTAGGGTTCTTTCTTTTTATCCTATCTACTTCATAATAGTTGTGGATAGTGTTGGATGATAAAAGTAATAATTTTAATAAAGTCTGTTATCCGATAGGCAACATAGGAGGTATGAATATTTATAAAAAAGAGAATTTTGCACATAATTGAGAAGTCAGCTATGGAGGTTTGAGCTGCTCACTGCTGCACTGAAAAGGACCACTAGGTCAAATTTATTTCACTGTAAAGTCCCTATACAGCTGCTAAGCCTTTGCAGTACCTCCACTTCTCCACCAGGTCAACTGTAGGCAAAATGTCATACAGGGGACCTAGATTCTTTTTTCATGACCTGGAATGCCTGGAGATACATGTACAAAGACCCCACAGCAATACAGAGCCAGGTCTAAAGGAAAGGTGAGAAAGGATGTTTGCAATGAGTCCACTGCTATGGCTGCCTAGTAGTAACAGGGCTAACAACCAAGGTGAGACAAAAGATCGGTTAGTGAGGAGTAAAATACTTTCTGTGTGGAGACTTGCGTGGGCAAGTGGATGGCTCTTTGAGAAGGACTGCAGATAAGGGTAGAGTGCCATGAGACCATGCCTCATGTTACCATAAGCATGCAATATGAGGTCTGGAAGGTCTGAAGGTTTAGGTCTAGTTTTGAGATGGTATGGCAAAACTAATGTTGCCTTGGAAGCAAGCGCTGCTGACGTACATGTGTCAAGCCACCTTGGAGAAACCTTGCCTTCAATCACCCCGATCTATCAGACCTTAATAATGAGGTGGAAATTTGGACTCTATGTCTTTTTTAGTAAAATTGATTTCACTTACAGAGAATAAAATGTGAATCTTGTAAAACAAGCTTAGGCCAAAACTTTCTTCAGCTGTTGGCTTCCGAAGGTAAGCTTCCTCATCTATCTTCCTGTTTATAAACCAGTTACTCTCCAGAGATCCCTTCAAAACTCAACCATTCTGTCTGATTCTGTGTAATTAAAACAATTCTGTCAGTTTGTATTTTAGTTGACTTGAATTCTCTTTTTGTTGATAGCCTGACACTACTTTGAAGAAAAAACATTCCCAGAGGAACAGATAAAGCTTACTAGGTATTCTTCTGAGCTTCTGTGAGACTAGCATCTGTGAATTCATCAAGGGAAAGTCAATCAATGTATATGAAATGCATTTTAAAAATTTGACACTAGCAGTTAGGAAACAATAGGAATAAGCCCACCTTCTATCAAGGAAATATCTTGTCCTAAACTACAAGTTTGCATGGTGTATATAGAACTCACTGTAGCTGATCAACAACAAATGAAACATTCCACCCTGCACTGCTGTTTAGTTCCTAGCAATGCCTTTGTTTCAGTGGTGTGCAGTTAGTACTGCATCCCACATCTTTGTATACAGCTGAAGTAAATTGTCCTGTGTAGAAAAGACAGGTGAATAAGTAAAGATGCTACTGTGTCCTAGATAAAGTATAACAATTTTCTGTTTCCCATCAACTTTTGGCAAAACTGTCTGCAAGGCAGTGATTTAACCTACCAAACTTGCATAATCACAGACCTCTAGCCATGCGTGATGAAATACATGTGAACATACAAGGAAAAATAGTTACCACGTGGTGCTTTTAACGAGTAATATTTGTTAGTGCCGTGTACATATTAATTGCTCAAACTACAACAGATCCACTAAACATCACTGGAGATGAAAATCTAATCTAGAGCTGAAAACATAAGAAGAAAATACTCCTGGTGTCTGCATGCCACTTCCTCAGTCTAGCCCTACATGAAAAGGGTGGAATTACAGTGTTTTCACTTCACTTGCTCCTGAAGAGCTAAAACATATCATATGCACACATGTACTGTATATTATTATATGTTGTACTGACCCTCCCTTGCCTTCCTGTAAATTATTTGTTTTTCTGAAAGAGAGGGAAAGAATTCACAATGTCATAGATAAACAAAGTTGATGCTCAGAAAAATGAGTGTAAAATAATGCAGCTGTTTTTTCAGAGAATTACACATCAGAACATCAAACTGATAGAAAAGAGGTATACTACACAGAGTTATCATCCAACACCATTAGAAACATGAGATTTAAAAGATCTCTTTGACCTACAGCTCATTTATTTTCCATTTAATTGGCCATGACTTCATCTTTAACCACGTTACGCTATGTCACCTGAGTTTCTTTAGACTTTGTGTTTTCCAATCAATTAGGAATAAAAACCACATATATATTTGAATGTATGAAATAATTTATTTACTCCTGGAGATTTTTCTGAAGAATGAAATTATATAGGCAAAGTAAGTAAAGAGTCTTCACTTTTGAGATGCTTAGTTCAAAAAATTAAACATGTTCCCTTCAGCAGCAAAGAAACATCATACTAAATCTACTCTATTTCTTCAAGGAAAAGGTGTATACACGATAAGAGTAATCTTTGGTACCAAAAATAAGGGCACCTTTTTGTAAATGTCTTCAAATCGGAACACAACAGAAACACTCTTAAAAAATGGCTCAAAATGACTTATCTCTGAGTGCTTCCATGTATCGACAGCTGTAGCTAGAAAAACAATTGGGAGGTTAAGAGTCGTGTGACAGTAGTTACAACACAATAACAACTGACAAAGTATTTTATGTTTCCCTCCACACTTCTACTCTTACATTTTTTTGTGTTTATTTTTTCTGGTTTTTTTTTCCTAAGACAATTCCATAAAATATTTACTTTTAATCACTCATTACATCCTCAAAATCCTTTAAGGATTCAAATACTCAAAAGCAACAAAACCCAACCAACAGCCGTAAGAAAAACAGCAACAAAAGCTCAGGTTATAATACAAGATCAGAAACAGTCCCCTGACTGAATGTATTTACTTGTTTTATTTTATGGATTTCACCTTCTCCACTCAATTCCATAATGATTTTTTTTTCTGCCAAAGCCTAGTTTATTTGCAGAAGAAAATATTCTGTCCACAGGTGATGTCTTCTGTGGGCTCTCTGACCACAGTGGTAAACCAGCAGTAAGCAGGCTATATTTTTCTTCTTTAATCCATGATGAATGTATCATTGGATACTGTAAACACTACTGAGTATACATTCAAACTTTGTTCTTAGTGAAAGTGGCACTTACTTGAACCCTTGGATAGCTTAGTTTTATAGCACTTTGCAGGTATAATAGCTGGTTATGTACTTCTGAGAAAATTCATTTTTCCAATGGCTGAAAGGTTATTGAAACATATCCTCACTGGGATGCCACTGCCATTCCACAGCAACCTTATGTTGAAAAACATGTTCTGTACTTGTTACTGTACTTCACATGTGCTTTATTGTGGTACACATTTCCCTGTTGTTAATTTAAGTGCTCCTCTGTTATGTAATACATATAATGTTTTAAACTCCAATGGCATCCTGTGAGGGCTGGCATTAGAAAAGTACCGATACTTCAGATCATCGTAATAATGATATTTGACTGGTTTGCCATGTAAATCCTTTGGGAATGGCCAAAATCCATACAGGTGAATTTCATCACAAAATCTGGTGGCAAGGGTGTACATGAGGAGACCAGTGCTGGGTCGTTTGATGTGGACCTTGTTCGTCAGCCAATAGCTGCAAAGCAAAAAAAAAAAAGTACATTAACAACCTCTCATACAAGTTCTAGTGAATAAATCAAGTAAATCATGAGAAAGTGCTCACAGATAAAGCCAAACTGGTGGTGCAGTTGAAATACTGAAGGGAAGGGATGCCATCCAGAGCAGGTTTGAGAAGTGTGCCCAGATAAACCTCATGAAGTTCAACAAAGCCAAATGCAAGGTCCTGAACATGGGTTAGGGCAATTCAAGCACAAATATGGTCTGGCCAGAAAATGGACTGACAGCAGTTCTGGGGGGAAGGACTTGGGGGAGCAGTGCTCTGCACTGCACTGCATCACACTGTGAAAAACTGAACTTAAACTGACAATGTGAGCTTGCAGCACAGAAAGCAAACTGTATTCTTGGCTGCTAAAAAAGAAGTGCAGCTAACAGGTTGAGAGATCAACACAAGAAAGACATGGATTGTAAGAGTGGCTCCAGAGGAGGGCCACAGAAGCGATCATATGACTGGAGCACATTCCCTGTGAAGAAATGTTGAGGCAGCTGGGCTTGTTCAGTCTAGACAAGAGAAGGCTTTGGGGAGACCTCATTACAGCCTTTTAGTACTTTACTTACAGGCATCCATTAAGAAATATATGGAGAGATTTTTTTTCTAGGGCCTATAGTGATATAACAAGGGGTAATGGTTTTAAACTAAAAGTGAGGAGACTGAGGTTAGATGTTAGGAGGAAATTCTTTACTCAAGAGGGTGGTGAGGCACTGGCACAAGCTGCTCAGAGAAGCTGTGGATGCGCCAACCCTGGAAGCATTCAAGGCCAGGTTGGATGGGGCCTTGGGCAGCCTGCCCTAGTGGAAGATGTCTCCGTCCATGGCAGGGGGATTGGAACTGGATGATCTTTAAGGTCCTTTCCAATTCAAACCATTCTATGGTTCTATGATTCTATGCTTATTTCTATCTATTCATTTTTTGAACATTCATTTTACACATCAAACAAACAAGTTTCTTTCTTCTCTCTAAACTGAGATAGTAATCAGTGACACTGTATTTGGTATGCCTTTATACCACCAGGAAAAAAAAATGACAGTGCTGGAGAAAAGGTAGTTAAATTAAGTTTTCAGTTCAGGCTTCAACTCTGATAAGAACTCACAATGTTGACAACTGCTAGAAAACTCCCATGAACATTCTCACTTCTGTAATCAGGCAACACAGCTCTTGTTATAAGCTTTCACCTCATGCAGTATCCAATTCACCTCATCAAGTCAGCCCTACACTGAATATTTGATTAGCCTTGCAATTACTTCATAGATTATTTGACTAAATATAGGGAAATATAAACAATAGTAAATATAACATTATATAACTAAATACAAATTAAGCTTTAATTAGTTTGCTTTTAAGCACTTCTCCTATGAAGAAAGGTTGAGGGAACTGGGCTTGTTTAGCTTGGAGAAGAGAAAGCTCCGGGGAGACCTCACTGTGGCCTTCCAATACTTGAAGGGAGCATATGAACAGGAGGGGGAACAATTTTTTACGAGAGTGGATAGCAATAGGACAAGGGGGAATGGTTTTAAACTAAGACAGGGGAGACTTAGGTTAGATATTAGGAAGAAGTTTTTCGCACAGAGGGTGGTGACCTATTGGAACAGGTTGCCCAAGGAGCTTGTGGATGCCCCATCGCTGGAGGTATTCAAGGCCAGGATGGATGTGGCTCTGGGCAGCCTGGTCTAGTGGTTGGCAACCCCGCACACAGCAGGGAGGTTGAAACTTGATCTCTGAGGTCCTTTTCAACCCAGGCTATTCTATGATTCTATGATACTTAAAGCTTCTTGTTTTCGAATAGCAGTCTCTGGAGAAACTCAAAATCTTACAGTTATAATTGTAAAATGATTTGGTTTTGTCCTCAGTAGCACATAAGCCTACCTAAAGCTATGGGACTGCTACTCTTCTGAGCCACTAACAACGTTTGATTGTCAGTTTAGAAGCTGCAGGTAGTTTCCAAAGACACATATGGTGGGTAGATATGGAAGGAATATAGAAACTAGTCAGGATTCTGGTATGTAACTCACATTGGTACCTTCAAAATTGCTACCAAAATTGTTTTACATCCTTAATCTTTAAAAATCAAGCTTCAATAAAATAATGCCATTCTATTATTACTGCTAAAGTAATTTTCCCAGACCTGATAGAGTTACAGAAAAAGAAGGGCATTTAGAAATTTAAACCTGGTCATTCTGCTGGTCCAGATAAACATCAGACACAAACATAGCTGTGCTGGTCAAACTGTGGGAAAAAAAAGCTGTAAACAGGGAAAACAATCAAGTCCTTAGACAGCATTGCCACACAAATCTAAACCATTGCACTGTATCACTACATTCTTAGAAGGATTAAAGGGAGATTAGCCTCACCAGAACAGGGTTAGCCTTGTGTTAAACAGTTACAGTAACGTTGAGGCTTAGACCTGATTATATTAAAGGCATTTAGAAATACAGCAGGATGACTCTTTGAAACATCTATTCATCCAAATGAGAGAAGATAGCAAAAACATGTTTTCAATCCAACAGTGAACTGTCTCAAATGCATCAGATGCCATGTAACATTAATAATAATCTTCACATTGCACCTGGCCTCTTCAGTTTCCCTTTTCCAAAAACACAAGGCCTAAAGGCAAACGTCTTTGAATCAAAGATACGTGTGAATGAGATTATTTTCCACTGTACTCAGTTACTTTTTTGAAAGCTGAAGGAATCTATGAGTAGAAAGCAATTCTAAGCTGAATGATTGTCTGTCCAAAGACAAAAAAAGCAAATGAGTCAGAATTTTGTTTGGCTGTAGAAAAAAGCAGCATGGTAAAAAGTGTATTCAAAAAGCAAATACAATGGGGAATAGTTACGTGTACAAACAACTAATGTACTGAATGTACTGCACACCATTTTTCATAAACTTGAGCTTTGAAACTAAAGTTCCTGAGATATAATGCTTAAGCATTCACCTCCTACTTTGAGAAACTGATACAGCATTTTTAAAACAAGGCAAGCCAAAGGAGAGACTCTTATGGCTTTTGGTTGACATGAGCCAGCAGTGTGTGCAGGTGGCCAAGAAGGCCAATAGTAGCCTGATTTGTATCAGAAATAGAGTGGCCAGGAGAACTGGAGAAGTGACTGTCTCTCTGTACTCAGCTCTGGTAAGGCCACACCTTCAATACGGTGCTCAGTTTTGGGCTTCTTATTAAAAGATGCAAATGGAGTTGCTGGAATGTATTCAGGAAATTGCAGCGAAGCTGGTGAATGGACTAGAAAAGAAAACTTATGAGGAGTGGCTGAGGGATACAATGTTGTTCAGTAATTCTGTACCTGCTCTAAAAACATGTATTCATCTATCTACATGAGTGTCTCGAGCCAAACAGCAATCAGACTTGATGTATCTAGTACAATAGTGTACAACTGTTGTCATGCAAGCTGAATTTCAACCTTACAGGATGATCACTGCAGAGAAGAAAGTTAACAGTAAACGGGTGTATCTCAATATCTGAGAGGGCCACAATAACTTCTTACTGAGAGCTTCTGCACAGGAATAAGTATTGAAGACATAATGAAGAGCACCTCACAATTTTAGTATTTAAAAGCATATCTTCTTTTTTGCTTGCCATGGAAAAAGTAAATTTATCTGTTTGGTTTCTCTTCAAAATGAAAAAGATATCCAAGCTCTGCAGTCCAAATGTGGTACTGACTGCATTTACTATCAAGAAAGTAACACAATTGTCTGACATTATGGAATAGACAAAACATTGCTGAAGTGAATGCAAATAGCATGGGCTAAAGTAGAGGACTAAATAGAATCCAGCAATTCATGTACTTCTTCAGGGGTGCATGCAGAGTTCAGAACTGGTCATGAACTGCCTGTGAGTCAACAAGGCAAACTACTGATACTACTGATACTACTGATACTGAAACTACCTTAACTGTAATATGAGATACCTTTGTACTCTAAGATATTTGCGGGTCAGTTCTTGTTATTTCAGGAACTGCAAGACTTTCAACTATATGCAGAAAAGTAGAAGTAGGAAAACTTTTCTCTACCTAGAAGTTCCTATCCCATACTTGCTGTACTCCTATCAGAATCAACAAAATTATCTTAGAAAATAAGTGCTTAAGAATTTGTTACTTTTGCAGTCAACAAATTCTAAGAGTTCCTAAAATTTGGTCTTTCTAAATCTACTTTTGAGCATATTTCTGTTTCTTTATAACATTTCATGATGCCTTTACATCCTTACAAATATTCATCTTTTCTTAACCTCAGCTAAGCTGAACAGTTTAACTCAACCTTGCATCAAAAAAATTGAAATCAAGTGAAACAAAATGAAAAACAGAATGTGAGCAGAATATAATACAAAACATTCCTTCTTTGATTATGCAGTAAACTTTCCATCAAAATTATTATCCCCAATCACAGGCACAACTTTCCAATTGCTATAGTCAATCCTTTGCCACTGGGAACAGATTATGTACCATGTAGTAGAAGTTACAAATCAGGTGTACTCTACATTGGTCTCATGCCTTGTGTCAGCACTATATTATTGTAATTTCTTATGATCTGGAAAAATGAATGGAACTTTGAAGGAAATGAGCATGAGCTCCAAAACTCCTTCTACGGCAGAAAACTGTAAGAAAAACAAATAAAGATGTAAAAGTTGGCCCTAATGAATGTGAGATACATTAGTATTATATGTCTAATAATCACTGGTAAAAGACACGCTTGTCTTACATGTTTAGGAAATGTCAGTATTTTGGCCTTTAAAAATACTAAACATGCTTTTGACAGATGAAAATATCACCTATAGTTTAATCTGCAGTCAAAACCACCAGACTTCCATCTACATCTAGCAAAATACCTCTGCATTTATAAAAATGGAATGTACTATGAAAAGCATGATTTCAGAGGAAATGTTAATTGAATAGCATATTGCTTCCTGGTTATGACTCCTTGCAGCTACTGACAAAAATTAAATTCAAATAAACAATCAAAAAAAATATAGGCATCTGTTTAAAAGACAGCAGACAAATAATCTTTTCACAATGACAAATACATGAAACAACTGATGTCAATCTTCATTACATTAAATGGAGAATTCAGATGATGATTATTTTCTCTGCTGTGGAATGGATAAATTCTGACTAGATTAGAGCATGATATGTGCTTTCCCAAGGCTACACTGAGTTAACAAAGAAAATCTGAACTGATGGGCTACATTAAATTACCTCATAATTTAGCATATTTAACGTCTTTGCTTGCTGTATCTATGTACCAAACTCCATAGTGTTGCTCAGTATGTTAGATCAGAATCTGGCTGCATGTATTTCAGTGTATTTTTAACTGTTTTCTCTGGACAGGATTGAATAGGAGGAAACTTAAAAGTTTATAACTTCAAATAGCTTTTAAAGATCACATATCAAGCTCTGTTCATTGAGTGGCAGGTCTTTCTGTACACTTGCCTGGCAGTGAAATTCTTTTCCTTCTACAGCCACTAAATTGAAAGAATACTTTTAACTGAGCTTTAAATTTCGTATGGTATTAGAAAACATAAAATTAAGAGTTAAGATAGGGAAAAAGACAGTCTGACAAGATGTATTACAGTAAGAAGCTAGAGTCTGCACATTGTCCCAATTACACTCTTTCAAAAAAAATTCTCAAAAAGAAAAAACAAAAAGCAATATGGGTAACAGAAGAAAAAAGTAATTTCTGAATAAAGACAAAGAAATCAGAGTAGCTTGAAAAAGAGAATGCTCTTGGCAGTGAACTCCGAACTTATGTAGTGTGTAAAGGGGATGAACAGGGTTTTAATGACTTAAACAAAAGCACTACCACATAAAAGCTAAGTACCGAATGGAGATAGTCAATAGTATGCATAGAACAAACTGATAAAAGTAGTTTTTCACAGGATATACCACTGAACTTTGAAATTCATTGTTCAAGGATGTTTTGGATGACAACATCTAACCTAGCAAAAAGAGTAAAACTCATCGAAGTTGACAAACACAGTGTTGCAGATTAAGTTCCTTCTCAGGAATCTGCTGAGCTGTTTGCCACAAGAGCACAGTTTGGCACCTTCTTTGTGGTTAACATTTCCATCCAGTTGGACAGATCTACTTCAGCAGACAGAAGACTGGGTCTTAGACCCGGCATCTGGCTGGATGGCATGTTGGATGGTATGTTGCGAATAGCAACTAATATTGAAGAAAGAGGTATCCTGTCACAGAAGCATTGCATAGCTTACCATAAAATTATGCTTCTAACTGTAGTCATTTTAAGTATTTATTCCCAAATAAGAAAAGTTGGATCACTTGTCTGACTTTAACTTTTCTAAGGTCAAAGCTGTAACTTCCACTGTCTTTAGTGAAGCAGGATCTAGATTCAATTTATTTAGCTTATTACTTAGAAGATGTTAGTTAAAATAACAAAGTCTGAAAGAATAAAGCCTCTGCTAGTTCTTGGCTCCTTCTTTCTGTACTTTCATGTCTTCAGTGGAATTAATCACACTAGTGATATAAACAACCCTTCATCTTGCCATCTCAACTGTATTAATTACATCCATTAATGTATTAATTAAAAATGTACATTTGTCCATTTCTTATTCAGACATGCCTTACGCAGAAGACTGCATAAAGAAAGTGTGAAAGGACTCAAGTACAAACACTGCCGAGGGTTTGCATGAGACGGCTTTACATCTTTCAATGTAGAGTATTTTGAAACAGTATGCACAACTACCTCAGCAAAAGAAATCATCACTTAATGCAGAGCTGAAACACTCCTCAAATTGTCATTCACCTTTTACTAAGCTTAGTTAACTACATCAATATTAAGGACCGGTGTTTTGTTGTTTTTCTTCTTGTTGTTGTTGTTTTTCCCATTATCCTGTCATCTTACACTGCTAAGTAAATTCAAATTCTTGCTTATGAAGAAGATTTAAAAGACCACTCAAGGGCCTGGACTCTGCATGGCAATTTTTCTGTGAAAGAGAATGAAAAAAACTAATGACATCAGTAGTGAATATGATCATGGCACACACATTACATTGCCCCAGCTATCAGTAGGCATGGCCAGCAGGCTGCCATTAAGTGTTACCATCTTTCCACATAAATTTAACCACTGTGTACATAGTTTTTTCTGGCTGTGGCAAAATAATTAAGAACACATTGAAGCTTACTATTTCTTGTCTCAAAAAAAAAAAAAAAAAAAAAAAATGCCATCAAATTGCACTGGAATGAGGTTAAAAGAAAACTGCTAAAAGGAAGGCTTCCTAAAAAAAAAAAAAAAAAAAAAGGCCTAACTTCCCTAGTATAAGAAACTATTCTGCTTTGAACTATTTATTGTAGAACGACCTGCTCCCAAAGCAATCTTATCAACTTATGGCAAATCACCTCAATAGGAAAAGGATCAGCTAAGGATAAAGATGTATCAAGTTATTGCATAATACTGCATTTCTGTTGCCAGTGAATTAAGAATCATTTGCCAGTTAAAACCATGTAAGCATATGAACTCTTTGCTCATACATAAAAAGATTTTGGTATCACAGCTGGAATCCTCCACAGCCATAAGCCACATAAACCAAACATTATTTGGAAGTACAGGACAGTAATTTTTATAAATGAAAAGGAGAGCCTTCTCAGGCACTTCACAGAATACTTGTAAGACTGAGAATGTGTCAACCTTTGATCCATTTCTGCAATATTGCCAAGCCATCAGAATGCTCTCATTTGAAAACAAATGTCCTCTTTCACTTTTCATATCCAAAAAGTAAATATTGACCTTGGTTTAGAAGAAAACTGAAGGATGAATAAGCCTCTTTAGATATCTGATAAGAAAATTCAGCCGAAGAAAAGACCCCTCTTTTGGTCATTGATGAATCAGTGAAAACAGCTTTTTATGTTAAACCATAAGATTATGCTATAAAGTACTCATACATTATATTTCAGTATATTAAGATCAGATGCTGCAGAGACTTTGACCCTTTGTTCATAAACAAGGACTTTCAAAATTGCCCACATTTTTGATCTTAATGTGGAAGCACTTCAGCGGGACAGAGAGACAACTATTTGCCAAAGATGCCCTCTAACAAATACATGACACAGCACAACTGCAGAAAATATGGGTCTCATTTTGTCACATCTAGAGGAAAAAAGTTTAAGTCATCATGTCCTCTGCGCTCTGCACCCAAAACTGTACTACAAAAAGAGAATGAAGAACAGCATCTTCCATCTGCTTTGGTAACTTCTGAAAGAAAATAAAAGCATGTGTCTAGGGGGCCTGATTTTTAACAGGCAAGGGCCACCGCAAAGCACACCTGCAAGGCCAGGATCTTATAAGGCTGGAAGATAACAGAGAAGGCTGCCGTACCTTTGCAAAGCTTAACATTGAGGCACTTGACACCCTGCTCATAGCTGTCACGGTTTAGGTATTCCAGAATATGAACAAAAGTTAAACTTTATACCAGAAATTCCAAATTAAAAAAAAAAAAATCCAAGCTGTTCTTCTAAACACTTGTGCCTCTATACAAAACTGCTTATACAAAATATATTTCAACTCTAGACAGATAATTTCTTCACTTAGCCATGAAACTTTGGTAAATGCTCTTATTTTCACACTATTATGGGTACACTGTTTCTGTGAAATTGTTGATCTTTAAGACCTAAGGAAGAAACAACGGGAATAGAAGTGTGCACTATTATACTTTTATTATAAATAATTTCAAAGAAATGTCAAGGTTTCTATCAGGAAAATCCTCCTTTTTGAAGAAGTTGGGTGTTACTTGTATTTTCCATCTGCAAATAGCAAACTCTGGAAGAAAGGAGAAATAGGAGATAGGAAGCTTACGGAATAAAGAAAGAAAAGTGAATGTGCAATTTAAGCAACAAACAATACATATTTATTACTATTCTGCACTTAATCCACAGAAATAGTTGGAGCACTTATCTATGTATATTCTTAAAAAGCAACTGCAATTATCTTTAAAAAGGCTATATACAAGAATGAAGAGCATGATTTAGCAGCTGCTTCACAACGGATTTCACTGATGAAATAGTTGGCATCACTGTAGAAAGTAGTAATGTACTATCCTGGTCTAGCAGGTTCATAAAGAACCAGACTGTAGTGTAAAGTCTTACCCTAAATTTCAATTGCTGGGCTAAGTGAAAATGACAGGAGTGCAGAGATACTAGCCCATGCTTGTGTAAATTCTCTTTCAAAATCGTAAGTTATTCATAGCACTAACAAGAGACATCTCCAAGAGCTTCTGTGAAAAGAGAACTGATGCAGTTTCCAAAACACTAAACATGTCACAGTTGGAAAGTGATGTCTTTTTTCAAAAGACAGCTACAGTGTGACTGAAGCTGAAAACTGATGTTTCGCTTTCATTCCATGAGCAATATATTAATGATCAAACAGGCAAGATAACTTTAATGGCTATTCACACAGATACTATCATTCACACTGTTTAGACACCAGATGAGTACAAGTACTCTGAGAACATAAAACAAATTTCCAAGTCTATTTTGGATATACATCGATTGCCCTTATGGAAAATATAGATGCATGTCTCTTAAGAGACAGTAACAGTGAAGGCCCACCTTCATAAAAGTAACTTTCACAAGGATGTGTCAGGTGACTGACACACACACGAGCGTGTTTAAAGATAAGGGCTGCAAAGCAGATTACATATGAGGAAAAGGATCTACTTCAAATTTGAGTTTCATTTACACACTACTGGCCTGTCAGTTGTTTTGAACTGACTTGAAAATGTTATAGCAGTTAACATGTTAGAAGAGATTTCTTGATAAAATAGTTTAAACTCTTATATGAGTTATGCATATGACACACAGACAACATCACTGAACTCAGATACTAACAGAGGTATAAATACTTCCTTGGCTGATCAATCCGGTGGCATTCTGTGATGGAGTGACAGTACTGGTAGAAACAGGATGGTCAACTGATGTTGTCAACCTGGACCTTTGCAAGGCCTTTGACATGGTCCCATACCACATCCTTATCACTAGTTAGAGAAATATGGATTTGAAAATTGGGCTATTTAGAGGATAAAGGGCTGGCTGGATCATCACAGCCATAGTGTTATGGTCGACTAATCTATATCCAGGTGGAGGCCATTCATGAGCGGTGCACCCCAGGGGTTCGTCTTGGACCAGTGCTCTTCAATATCTCAGTACCTAAGATAAAGGCAGTGGGACTGAGAGTACCCTCAGCAAGTTTGCTGACAACACCATGCTTTGTGGTACAGCTGAAACAAAAGAAGGAGGAAATGCCATTCAGAGGGGCCGGGACAGGCTTGAAAAGTGGGCCCAAATGAACATGAAGAGGTTCAACAAAGACAAGTGCAACATCCTGCACTTGTTGTTGGGGCAATCCTAGGTCTGAGTACAGACTGGGAGAAGAATTCATCAAGAGCAGCCCTGCAGAGAACTTAGGGGGTTCTGGTGGACAAAAAGCTGGACATGAGCCATCAGAGTGCACGTGCAGTCCAGAAGGCCAACTGTGCCAACTGTATCCTGGGCTGCATCAAAAGAGGGGTGGCCTGCAGGGAGAGAGAGGGAATTGTCCCCCTTCTGCTGTGCCCTTGTAAGGCCTTATCTGGAATACTGCATTCAGGACTGGGGACCTCAGCACAAAGAAGATGTGGAACTGTTTAAGTGGGTCCAGAGGACGGTCACAAAGATGACCAGAGGTCTGGAACATCTCTGCCACAAAGAAAGATTGAGGGAATTGGGCTTTTTCAGCTTGAAGAAGGCTCCAGAGAGATCTCATTGCAGCCTTCCAGTACTCAAACGGAGTTTATAAGCAGGAAAGAGATTGACTTTTTACACGGGCAGATAGGAATAGAGAGAACAGCTTGAAAATAAAAGAGGGGAGATTTAGGTTACATGTTAGGAAGAAATTCTTTACTCACAGGGTGGTGCGGCACTGGCACA
Organism: Numida meleagris; assembly: GCF_002078875.1. NCBI lineage: Eukaryota > Metazoa > Chordata > Aves > Galliformes > Numididae > Numida > Numida meleagris. The sequence continues at coordinate 50,064,605 of NC_034438.1, read as the reverse complement.
GGCTTCCCAGAGAAGCTGTGGATGCCTCATCCCTGGAGGTGTTCAAGATCAGGTTGGATTGGGCCTTGGACAGCCTGAGCTGGTGGCTGGCAACCCTGCTGTCTGAGATTACTAAGGAATGTCTCAAATCAACATGAGGCAATCAACATCACTTTATGGACAGTTTCACATTTCTGTGGAGTTGTGAGCCTTTGAATGGGAGGGCCCAAGAGTGTTTACTGGCTGAAGATTTGGCCTGGGAACAAATGAAACGAGCTTGATACAGGTGACTGGGAGATTAAACCACTGTATCCTGTGAAGGAAAGATACAAGCTGGAGTCTCCCTCCTTCCTCTTATGTGCTAACTTAAATTTGCAAAGCCTGGAACATGGGAACAAAGGAGTTCCTGCTGAGATCCTGAAGACAGAAGCCATCACTCTAAAAGAGCAGGCTTGACCATTTATGACTTGCTTGTTTCTAGTCCATCAACTGACCAACACAACCTTGGATGACCCATCACTACTGGAGATCAGCACCTGACATCAAGACACTGCTGAATCTAGGAGTGGTGAATTGCTTTGCTTTGCTGTATTTGTATACCTGTCTCTCTTTCCTCATTTTTTTTAATCTTTTCTCTTTATCTTCTTTTATTCTTTTACTCTTTGTAGTAGCTATTGCCTAATATTGTCTTACCTATAATGCTCATTAATAGTAATTAGCAAATTAGCCAATTTTACCTCCAAGTATAGTATTAGTTGTTCTTAAGAAAGCTCTCAATGAAATGATGTACACTATTTCTCTGAGTTTTGGATGATTACATTGCGGTAGCGATCCCTTGCTGACTAGAGGAAATGCGACTCAGGAGATAGAAAAAGATTCATCTCCCTCAAAACCTACCGTGTGGGACAAGACACCTGTCCACAGCAGGGGGTTGGAACTGGATGATCTTTAAGGAACCATTATATGATTCTATTATTAAGTTACCTGGATTTCTGCTCCCCTGCAGTCAGAAATTCACAAGCAATTTGCTCTTTGGGGTGGGAGATTTGGTGCTGACTGTGGGATGTCCACATCAAACAGAGATTTTTTCCTACTTGGCAACACACACTGAGAGCCCTTCTGCAATCAAGGCATACTTGGAGTGCGACAGGAATGGCCCAGATTATTTTCATCTGACACACACTTTGAGAACCTCCCACGAAGAACAGTAAAGGAACAGGACATTTACTTTAAAAATGCCCTTCTGATTCAAACTAAAAACACTCATGACAGTTAACTATTGACTTAAATGGTAGCGGTAAAAGTCTCCAAGACACTTTCTAATGATTCTAACAAGCATGTTTTAGCTGTTGCTTGAGATCTCTCACTAAAACTAGCCTAGCGTACTCAACAAAGCAACATTTTTTTTCCCCTCTATAATGAAAGAGATATCATTTTTATTCTCCTCTGAGACTGAAAATCTGTCAAGAATTAAGATCATAAGAAAAGGTGCCAGATCTAAACTGGGTTTGTTACTCATTAGGAAAGAATGCAAAAATGTTAGCACAACAGCTGTATCCTATTTGCCTGTGTCATGCTTTGGTTGTCACTATAAAGGACAAAGTAAGCAACAGGAAAAAAAAAGAAGAAAAAGGAGTAACTGTGTGCATGTGTGCTTGTATGTGAGAGTGAAATAGTAGTTTTGAAGCAAAACATTCTCTAGGAATGTTCTTATTTTCCAAACAACTGAGACCAAAATCTAAGCAATGCAAGAAGGGCATTTTAAATGTTAAAAACATGATCCCAACCGAAGAATGAAACTGTGTATAACTTAGTGATATTATCAGCAAATGGGGCTTGAGGTACTTCTAGCTAAATCCTACTACAAGGATCATTTTATCAGTGTGCTCTTCAAATTCACTTCATAATAACTATCTTCTCACAGCCCTACTGTGTTGGCTGGCATGCATACATATCCTGTAATATTAAGTTTTGTTAAGACTTCCTTAAATAAGTTATTTTGTGAATCTGAAAATCTGTGTTAGAAATCCTCAGGTTCTAAGCCTTGGTCTGTTTGGCATTCCCTTGATAGCTTTTAGGAGACAAGATTAGTTTTGTTTACTATTTGCAGAAGAGTTTTTTTCCTCCTAATCATTGATCTTCCAGATCATTTATTCACTTTCATCTATGATTAGCCACATCACATTTTCAGGGAAGATGCATCTTCCCTTAATTTTCATACTCTTTCACTGTGCAACTCTCATTCAAAACAACTTTTAAAATATGTTTAAGCAAACGTTCTGCTGATGGGACTGCACAGTTCCTTTTAACCTCTTCCTTCTCAAAGCGTATAAGCTTCTGGGAAGTCACCTCAATCACTTCTGTTTTCATCATGACTTTCAAGACACAGAAAGCACTCACTGACTCAGGCAATGCCACCAGAGCTTCTAACTGTACTGCAATTTCCCTTACAAGATATTTATCTATGTACCTGCCCACCATCAGTCAGCATTCCCTACTCCTCCAAGCACTGAGCGTGCCCACATATGTATCTTCCTCCTGTTCTCACCTTGAAACACCTTGGAAAAACTGACCTGCTGCTTGAGTAAATAGAAAGGGAGAGCAGAAACCTATGTAGCTACCAATAATAGCAAAAAATATCCATATTTTTTAAAGTCATTTAAACTTCTAGGAATTCATTACACCTAAAAGAGCACTGAGCTTTTGGAAATGAATGTATTTAGTTTTCTGTTGCACACCAGCTTAAACACTTATCTTTGCTTCAGTCATGAAAGACATCAGCTGATGCTCCTAACACAGTTTACTGAGCTTATGTAGCAAGATTTCGGTAGCAGAGGGGTTGCAGGGCTGGTGACCTCTGCTCATAGAGCCCAGCAGTGCTTCGGGTGTATTCTGCGAGAGTGGATGGAAGAGAAGGAAACCGCTGCCCGACAGCAGCTGGAACAGAGGGATGAGACGTGGGAGAGCAGCGGCCCTGTGGGCATCCGGCTCCGCAGAGGAGTGTGGGAGGTTCTCTGGGCGCGGGGCAGCTGCTCCCTGTGGCCCCCGAGAGGAGCGAGCCGTTCCCCTGCAGCCCGTGGGCACCGCCCCGTGGAGACGTGGTCCGTGGATACCCTTGGGAGCGGCCCCGGGCGGGAGCTGCAGCCCATGGGGAGCGGCAAGGCAGGGCAGGGGGAGTTTGGTCATTAAGAGTTCTGTATTTTATTTTTTTTTTTAATACAGAATTCTTAATATTTTAAGTATCCGAGTATTCTACAATTTCAAATTGGTTGGTATTTCTTTCCTCTGAAAATTGCAATACCATGTTACTAGGATACAATTTACACTAATAATTTTGCCTTTCACCAAAAGAGCAACTATTCATATCAGTAGGAAAAAGAAGACCTAGTTTCCAGTAATAATGTTTTTTCTAACAGAAGAAAAAAGCAGCTTAACACAAAAATAATTAAAAATAATACGATTTAAAATATATATATATATATATCTTAGATAAGGTGAGAAGAGAAGAGAAGAGAAGAGAAGAGAAGAGAAGAGAAGAGAAGAGAAGAGAAGAGAAGAGAAGAGAAGAGAAGAGAAGAGAAGAGAAGAGAAGAGAAAAGAGAGAAGAGAAGAGAAAAGAGAGAAGAGAAGAGAAAAGAGAGAAGAGAAGAGAAAAGAGAGAAGAGAA